>NC_022009.1:82617309-82631909 GCF_000317375.1 Microtus ochrogaster
TAAATAAATTAAAAATAAATAAATAAAAGAGCTATCGAATTATAATTTTTGTTCTAATAGATGTGCCATGTCTAACCACACAAAACACAAAATTATCAGTGTTTAAAATTCGCATATGCTGGCCTAAGAAAATATGTTTATGTTATTATGATACAGACTTTAAGTGATGAGCTAAATATTATTAATTACATTTTGTCTTGAGTATGACATATAAATTTTATTTCCTTTGCTTATATCACTTTTTCACAATTTTAACTGTTTATTACATTTGCTTTGATTATTTTACCAATCTATTTTTTTAATTTAGTTACATTTTCTATATTATTTCATAAAGCCATTCTTGGAACATAATGGTAAAATTATCTAAGTAGTTCTCCACTAGATTCTTCCAAACATCTGATTAAGAAACTCAGTTATGAGGGGCCAGAGTTGGCTTAGCAGTTGTTGGTCTTTCAGCAGACCCAGGTTCAATTCCCAGCGACTTTAATCAAACCAGAGATCACAAAAAAAGAAAAAACAATATACACCAACAAAAAAAAAAGAGATAGAAATGGGAGCAGGACTTTTTTTAGGAGAACAAAGGGTTAAGCAGAAGTGGAAGGAAGGTCATGAGGGTAATGGAAATAAAAGACATTGTATACAAGTATGAAATTGTCAAGAGTTTTTGAAAAGGGTATTACTATAAAAACATAAATAATTTATATTATCTAATGGGTAAATAGCAAAAAATATTTTAAAAGTTCATTAAGAGGACACTGACAAGCCAATGCATGAAAACATATTAAAATTTTATTCTAACCTTTGACATTGACCTTTATATAAATGAAAATTTCCACTGAAAGATTAAAATCTTCAAAACACCTTTAAATTATTCTGGTACTTGGAATAAAACCCAGAACTTTATACAGGTCAGTTAAACTATCTAACACTGAGCTACATTCTTGGCACTCACTACACTAAGATATCTTTAACTAGGAGTTAATTCTTACTACTACAGAAAACAGGTATATCCTTTAAGAGACAAGATATGGAGCCAGCCAGCAGGTAAGAGTCCTGCTAGCAGGCCCCTCCACTACCCCAGCCACCCATCAGACAAAGTAAGCTACAAGACCCACTCAGCCGTGCAAACCAACAAACCCATTACCCTCCCCCTGGCCTAACACCCCAGATACACACACACACACACACACACACACACACACACACACACACACACACACACACACGAGCAGCAGGCCCTAGAGGCACAAGCTCCACCAGCACCAAGTGGAAGAAGAGGTGAGTGACTGGACTCCCAGCTAAACTGCTCCAATCCCTAGGCCATAAATCCCAGGGCACATCCCATGTTCTTTCCCCTCCTATCTCAGCCCCAGCAAGCAGACAGCAGGTAAGAATCCCACAGGCAGTCCAGTTTTATTCCATGCTTTTTCAGTCACAGTCCAGCTGGCCTTGGTGAGCTCCCAATAGATCAGCTCCACTATAGGGGAGCACAGAAGCACAATTCTTAGTTAAGGGAGCCACCTTAGGGTTGGCAAGAGACTTGAACCTAGAGTGGCTCCCAGGAGCCCAAGGTGATGTCCCCAGTTAGTTCCTTGGGCAGCTGAGGATAGGGAACCTGAAATGACCCTACCTATAGCAATACTGACGAATATCTTGCTTATCACCATAGAACCTTCATCTGGTGATGGATGGAGATAGAGACAGAGACCCACACTGGAGCACTGGACTGAGCTCCCAAGGTCCCAATGAGGAGCAGAAGGAGGGAGAACTCTCTGAACATGGCGAACAATGAGGGCTGATGAGAAGCCAAGGACAATGGCATGGGGTTTTGATCCTACTTCATGTTCTGGCTTTGTGGGAGCCTAGCCAGTTTGGATGTTCACCTTCCTAGATATGGACGGAGGGGGGAGGACCTAGGACTTACCACAGGGCAGGGAACCCTGACTGCTCTTTGGACTGGAGAGGGAGGGGGAGAGGAGTGGGGGGAGAGGGAGAAGGGTGGGAGGAGGGGGAGGGAAATGGGAGGCTGGGAGGAGGCGGAAACTTGGTTTTTATTTTCCTTTTCTCAATAAAAAAAAATAATGCAAAAAAAAACTACTACACATATAAAATTTAAAAAAAAAAAAAAAAGAATCCCACAGGCAGGCCAGTCCACTGCCACCGCCACTGAATGTACACTGTAAACTACAAAACCCACTCAGTCACCCAAACCTACTACCGTCCCTCTGGCCAAACATCCCTGAATGATCAGCATCCCCTAGCGGCACAACTACCATATGCATCAATTCAAAGAAGAACCTCTAGAGGCACAAGTACCAACTGCACCAACTATACCCAGCAAAGTTCTCAATCACGAGAGAGAAAACAAGATATCCCAGACAAATATTTAAGATTTAAACAATATCCACATATCCAACCATAATAGAAAGCAGTAGAAGAAAAACTCTATCCCAAGGAAGTTAGCAACACCCCCCAATAACACAGGCAATATATAATCTCAGACAAGCAAAAGCCAAAGAAAAGAAACTCACACAATACCACCACCACCAACAACAACAAAACCAAAAATAAGAGGAAAAAACAATCACTGTCATTAATTATCTCTTAATATTGACCACATCAATTTGTCTATATAAAGACACAGGCTAACAGATTTGATATGAAAACAGGATCCATACTTCTGCTGCATACAAGAAACACACCTCAACTTCAAAGACAGACATTACCTCAGAGTAAAGGGTTAGGAAATGGACCTAAGAAACAAGCTGGTATAGATAGCCTAGTATCTAACAAAACAGACTTCAAACTAAAATTAATCAACAAAAAAGGACATTTCATATTCATCACAGGAAAAATCCATCAAGATGAAGTCTCCATTCTGAACACCTACGTCCACAATACAGGGGCATGTACATTTGTGAAAGAAACATTACTAAAGCTTAAAGCACACACCAAACCCCACATACTAATAATGGGAGACTTCAGCACCCCACTCTCAGTAATGGACAGGGCTGCGGGACAGAAAATTAATAAAGAAACAAGGGGACTAATAGATGTTATGGCTCAACAAACTTAACATACATCTATAGAACATTTCACCCAAAAATAAAAGAATATACCTTCTTCTCAGCACCTCATGGAACCTTCTCTCAAACTGACTACATATTGAGTCACTAAGCAAAGCTCAACAGATACAAAAAAATTGGAATAACCTCTGTATCTTGAGAAAATCTACAAGACTGACAAACTCTTATCCAAACTAACCAAAAGGCAGAGAAAGAATATCCAAATTAACAAAATCAGAAATAAAAGGGGGAAGATAACAACAGACACTGAGAAAATCCATAGTTGAATCAGGTCACACTTCAAAAACCTGTACTCCAAAAAATTAGAGCATCTAAAATAATTGGACAATTTTCTGGGTAGGTACCACATACCAAAATTAAATGAAGACCAGATAAACAATTTTTAAAAACCTATTACCACTAAGGAAATAGAAACAGGCATTAAAAGTCTCCCAACCAAAAAACTTCCAGGGCCAGATGATTTCAACACAGAATTCTACAGGAAATTCAAAGAAGAGCTAATAAAAATACTCCTCAAATTCATCCACACAATAGAAACAGAGGAATATTACCAAACTCTTTTTATGAGGCCTCAGTTACTTTGATACCCAAACCACACAAAGATGAAACAAAAAGAGAATTATAGCCCAACTAACCCGCCTCAAGAACATTGATGGAAAAATACTCAATAGAATATTGGCAAACCAAATACAAAAATACATCAAAAAAAGAAAAAAGAAAACCATCCACCATGCCAAGTAGGCTTCATTTCAGAGATGTAGGTAGGGTTCATATATTGGTGTAACATAGGAATATCTGTCACTATAATCCGCCATATAAACAAACTGAAAGACAAAAACTACATTATCATCTCAGATGCTGAAAAGCCTTTGACCAAATCCAACACCCCTTCATGGTAAAGGTCTTGGAGAGGGGTTCAGGGATACACGGAACATATCTAAACATAATAAAAGAGACATCAAATTAAATGGAAAGAAACTCAAAGTGATTCCACTAACATCAGGAACAAGACAAGGCTGTCCCCTCTCTCAATAAAAGGAGATCAAGGGAATACAAACTGGAAAGGAAGAAGTCGTGTGACCTTCCATACATATGCATCATACATCACACACACACACACACACACACACACACACACACAAATAAACAATACCATCCAAGTAATCTTTATTTAAAAAATAGGGTATTAGTTGCTAACTCTTGGCCTTCTGATGAAATTTAGGAGAAAATGAATATAGAAGAGATAAACAAGTTTAATTTTGTACCTTTCCAGTTGATTCTATTATTAATAATTTATTTAACTTTATTTTATGTGCATTGGTGTGAAGGTGTCAGATCCCCTGGAATTGGAGTTATAGACAGTTGTGAGCTGCCATGTGGGTGCTAGGAAATGAACACAGGCCCTCTGGAAGATCAGCCAGTGCTCTTAACCACTGAGCCATCTCTCAAGCTTTTAAAGATTTTCTTTTTTAAAAACATAAATGGAGTACAGACCTAAACAGAGAACTCTCAACAGAGGAATCTAAAATGGTTGAAAGACACTTAAGGAAATGTTCAACATCCTTAGCCATCAGAGAAATGCAAATCAAAACAACTCTGAGATTCCATCTTACACCTCTAAGAATAGTCAAGATCAAAAACAATGATGACAACTTCCGCTGGAGAGGTTGTGGGGTAAAGGGTGTACACTCTTACATTGCTGGTGGGAATGCAAGCTGGTACAGCCCCTTTGGATATCAGTGTGGCGATTTCTCAGAAAATTAGGAAACAACCTTCCTCAAGACCCAGCAATACCACTTTTGGGTATATATCCAAAGGATGCTCAATTGTGCCACAAGGACATGTACTCAGCTATGTTCATAGCAGCTTTGTTTGTCATAGCCAAAACCTGGAAACAACCTAAATGCCTCTCGACCGACGAATGGATAAAGAAAATGTGGTACATTTACACAATGGAGTTCGACACAGCAGAAAAAAATAACAACATCTTGAATTTTGCAGGAAAACTAAGTAACAAGGAGAACTTAAGTGGGGGGGGGGGGAGGACATACGAATCTCCCTGGGAATAGGAAATAGAATTGACATAGTGGGTGAGTGGGGGCAGGAACAGGAAGAAGCCAGTTGAAGGGAGGATGGATGGAAAGAGTATTAGGAGAAACAACTGGAATGGGGGGGTACATCTCGGGGAAGAGCTAGAACCTAGTGCAATGGAAATTCCCAGGAACATACAAAAGTGATCCTACTTATGATTCCTAGCAATGAAGGATGCAGACTCTTAACCGGCTATTTCTTGTAACCAGTCAAGACTTCCAGTGGAGGGACTGGAACACCAAATCAGTCACATAACCTTCAACCTACAATCTGTCCGCACTACAAGGTGTATACAGGGGTATAGATGACACAGGAATTGTGGGAGTGGCCAACCAAGGACTGGTCCAGCTTGAGACCCAGGCCATGAGAGGGAGTCCATCCCTGACACTGCCTGGAGGGCCAGGACCCAGAGACTGCATAGAACTAAAGACTGGGATAGAACCAAACACGGCTGGAAAGAAAAAATAAAAAGACCAATGAAGTAATTCCTAATGATATTCTGCTATACTCATAGATTGATACCTAATCCAACTGACATCAAAGAGATTTCATACAGCAACTGAGGTAAACAGATGCAAAGACCAAAGGCAAACATTTGGTGGACCTGGGAAAAAAGGGAAGGAATGATTATAGGAGTCAGAGGGTAAAGGAAGCCACAAGAAAACCCACAGAATCAATTAACCTGGCCTCATAGAGGCTCACAGAGATTGAACTAACAACCACAGAGTTTGCATGGGACTGACCTAGGACCTCTGCATATGTTACACTTGTGTAGCTTGATCTTCTTGTAGGAGCAGGGGCTATCTGTGACTCTTGTACCAACTTTTGAGATCCTTATCCTCATACTGGGTTGTGTTGCCCATTCTTCAATCTGATATGCCATGTTTGGTCGGTATCCATGGGAGACCTGCCCTTCTCTAAATAGAAATGGTGGAAGAAAGCATGGGGAGGGACAGAGGAGATGTGTAGGGGGGCTTGTAGAATATTATTTTAAAGTGTGTTACATTTGTTTATGTTCTGAAATATTTGTTTAACAATGTAAAGATGTGTTGCTTTTGTTTATGCTGCGATTGTTTAACTATGTGAAGCTGTGATTCTTTGTATAAAACACTTGATGGTCTAAGAGAGTCTAACAAAGAGCTGAAGGGCTAACAGCAAGGCAGGAGAAAGGACAGGCAGGGCTGACAAGCAGAGAAGATAAACAGGAGAAACAAGAAGGAGCAAGACAGAATAAGGAGAGGAGGATGCCAGCAAGCCACAGAAAAAGAAGTAAAAATAATAAACAAACAAACTCGCAAACAAATAAATAAAAGGTATACATAGAGAAAGGAAAAAGCCCACAAGAAAAAGGTAGATGGGATAATTTCAGTTAAGAAAAACTAGGTAGAAACAAGCCAAACTAAGGCTGGCCATTTATAAGAAAGAATAAGACCTCGTGTGTGATTTATTTGGAAGCTGGGTGATGGGCCCCCAAAGAGTAAAGATTGAAAAGAGTGAACAAAGAATAAGAACAGAGGGAAGGAACTGGGAGAAGAGGAGAAGGGGAAACAGTGTCAGACTGTAGACAGACAGACAGACAGACAGACAATTAAGTGAGAACTGACAACGGCACTCTTCTCTCACCTTTCACTAATATACACGCCTGCTGTGTGATATTTTCATTGTGTACTGACAAATAAAGCTTGCCTGGAGTCAGAGGGTGGGACTAGTCACTAGCTGACCATAGAGGTTTGGAGGACTGGAGAGAGACAGACGTAGTAAGGTGAGGCTGAGACAGACCTGGGCCCTTTTTAATGGAGGAAAGGGAGAGGTAGAAAGCCTCTGCTGGCCGTTCCCCTGCTTCTCTCATCTTTCAGGTTTTTACCTGGTATCTGATTCCTGCCTTTTATTGATAAACATTAATTATATTAACACTTCACATGTCATGTCACAGCTCAAGAGCTAAATAATATATTTGAAGGAAAACTCTCTTGCTATAGATTAAATTATAATCTGCATCCCCTCCTCCCCTCCTAAAAATTATGTGTTGAAATTTTAACTCCTAACTCATATAATATGATCTTACTTAAAAATAGGGTCTTTCAGAGACAATTCACATAAAATATGATCATATTCTATTAAGATGTACTTTAATTCGATGAAGGGAACCATTATAGAACAAGAGACATGCGATTAAAAGAAAATGCCATGTAAAGACAAGAGAAAGAAATGGAATGATACAAACCATAAGTCAAGGTACACCAAAAGGTGCCAGAGCCATAAAACACTAGAAGACACAAGGAAAGAGACAAGGAAGGAGGAAGTCTCCGAGAGTAGCTGCAGCCCTAGCCAGCACCTCCTTACAGAATCTCAACTCCAGAACTGTGAAACAGTATTTCTCTTGCTTTAGGGAATTCAGTTTGTAAAAAACGAAAACATGTTCTCTCTGCCATGTTCGCTACTATCCATCTCCAATTTAAGCCTGAAATGATTTACCAAGGATATAATTGAGAATTAAAATCCATGGCACGGCAGCCACAGTCTCATCCTCGATGCAGTGGATGCTCCCTGGCATGTTACCAGCAAGTTCCCAGAGTCTCTCAGCTTAAGAGCTCTTGAGCTACAGAATAGGATTCTGCAACTAATGAATGTTTGTAAAGAGGAGATAGCGAAATGAAACAAAAAACTATTTGGACTTGAAATGCAGGCATCAGATATTTTGATAAATAAAATAGAGGTCAATATGTCAATTCAAACATTAGTATTTCTCTTGCATCCTCTCCTCGTTTCTAAAGAATTCAAGAGTTCATGCACGACAGACCGACTGCACAATAAAAGATACTAAAGTAGAACATTATAAGAATGTCATTCAAGACCAGTGTGCGCGGGAGAGCTCCACGGAAGGCGGTGCGCATGTGCAAGGGCCAGTGCACTGCGCATGCGGGAAGATGGCCGGCCCGGGAACCTGAGCTCCTCCGCGGTCACCCTGGTCCCCTCCGCGCCTAAGCGCATCGGTGGGCGAGTGGGACCGCGGCACTCCGTGGGTGGAGCCGAGCCGTCAAAAATAACGATTAACCTAGAGGAAAACGTGCAGTATGTGTCCATGCGAAAGGCTCTGAAAGTGAAAAGGCCCCGTTTTGATGTGTCGCTGGTGTACTTGACTCGCAAGTTCATGGATCTCGTCAGATCTGCCCCCGGGGGCATTCTTGACTTAAACAAGGTTGCCACAAAACTGGGAGTCCGAAAACGGCGCGTCTATGACATCACCAACGTCCTGGATGGAATCGAGCTGGTGGAAAAGAAGTCCAAGAACCACATTCGGTGGATAGGATCCGACCTGAAGAACTTCGAAGCCGCACCCCAGCAGAAGAAGCTCCAGGCCGAGCTCTCGGACCTGTCGGCCATGGAAGACGCCTTGGACGAGTTGATTAAAGATTGTGCTCAGCAGCTGTTGGAGTTAACCGACGACAAAGAAAATGAAAGACTAGCGTATGTCACCTATCAGGACATCCACAGCATCCAAGCCTTCCACGAACAGATTGTCATTGCAGTGAAGGCTCCGGAGGAAACCCGACTGGACGTTCCGGCTCCCAGAGAAAAGACAGGCCTCCTCAGTGAAAGCCGCTCGGAGTGGGTGACCGATAGCAGTGCACAGTGATGAAGGGCCTCCTGCGTGGACGGATTATGTCCTGGTTTGATCCTCAGCAATAAGTCTTCATGGAGCGCGCTGGGTCTCCCAGTCTAGATTCATAGCAGCGTTGAAGGCTAGTAGTGTTCTTGAGTAGCTTCCTGCTTAGGTTCCTGGATGGTTTCCACGTTCAGAATTAGCTTTTGATAACTCTTCACTGCCTCTTGTCAGTGAGACGGACCTCTGCCTCCTGAAATCATTTTATCACAAAGAATGTCACAAGGACAGACAGACGACCAGCTGGTTGTGGACTCTGCCCTTCCCTGATGGACGTTGTCAGCTTCTGAGAAGAATTGCCTTACACTGGCTCACATTCGCCCTTAGGTGTCGTGCACTGGTGAGGTGCACACACAGGGCCAAATGTGGCGCCTTTGTACATATCTGTATCATGTTGAGATTGCTTATGAAATATGTCTGATGACACCTCTAACCTAGAACAACCAAAATAATGTATATAGGGAAAAATGACAGACAGATCTCTACTTCAGTATCGATAACTTATTAGAACCCTCTGGATGGGGTGAGTTTTCCATGTAGGAGTTCCACAGATACACTGTGCATTTAGATCCACGTACTTAAAGTGTTTTAATACAGCTCCCAGTACTATTATGGGAGTCAGATACTTCTTGATTTTAAGCTGCCTGCAGAGTCACTGTCCCAGTAGAATGGTGGCGTGTCTCGAAGCGTTGGAGGCACATAAAGGAATGCCCTCGGCAACGGGTCAGTTCACCCCAGGGTGAACCTGGTCCTGGTGAAAGGGAAAGCATTATCACGCTTTCTGCGAGCAGATTTTATAGTGTTTGTGTGTGCAGCCTGGCTCCTCTGTCAGAGGGGTTTCCCTCCCCTGCATTCATTGTACCCTGTCCCCGCTCCAGCTCTCATCCCGCCTTCCCAAGCACCTAGCTACTTCTACCTCAGTGGGTAAGTCATTTACCTCTCTGTGCCTCAGTTTACTCAGTAACTTACCACTAGACTGTGAGCTCCGTGAGAAACCTTTTCGTAGTCGGGCTCAGTACCTCGCACCGCACCTAGTCCGGAACAAGTGCCCAATAGACGTCTAGCCAACCAGTGAGCGGGTGAGTGTGGCGTGCCGCCCATGGGACCTGGCTTGTTGTCTCAGGGTCTGGGGAGCATCGTTGGTATGTTAGATCTCTCATTTTACAAAAAATTGGAAGCAACTTGAAATAATGACCATGTATGCAAAAAATTCAAGTAGGGAATCCAAAATTAAAGTATTAAAAAGATAAAAAAAAAAGAATGTCATTCAAATTTTTACCTTATAAACCCTAGCTGCCCCATACTACAGAAGAGCTTTATGGAATATTTTAATCTTTCAAAGGAATTAAATAAACTGTGACCTTGCAAAAGCTCTCTGAAATCACATAACAGCAAGGAGCTACTGCAGGCCTTTTATTCCAGCTGCTCTGGATGTAATGTGCTACACTGTCACAGGTTCAATCTGCATGTGACTAATAAGGCTGACAATTCTTCATGAAATTACTGACTACTTTTCTATCTTTTTGGAAGAACGTTTATTCAAATTCTTTACCTGTTTTCAGTTGGATTATTTTAAGTACCCTGTGAGTGCTGTAAGACTGGAGCAAACCTTCTATTTGGCGGGTTGCCTTTTCCATTGGGATGGTGAGGTCCTATGATGTACGTTTTATTTAGTTGTGATAAAGTGCATGTTATTCTTTTCTTTTGGAATCTATTTTTTATGTTAAGAGCCAGACTATAAAAATCCACTTTTATGTTTTCTTTTTTTGAGCACAGAATTAGGCTTTACACTTAGCACAGAATCCTTTTTTGTATGCTGTGATGATGTGATACTTACTTCTTTTATGTGTAAGTATTATTTGTCCTAGCATTATTTGTTCAAAAGGCTAAATTGCCTGGCTGAAGATGCAACTCAGTCAATAGAGTACTTGCTTACCATGCATCAACCCTTGGGTTCAATCCTAGCACCACAAAAACTTGGCACGATGATATATGCCTATAACCCCACACTTGAAAAGCAAAGAAAAGCAGATCAGAAGTTCAAGGTCATCCTCAACAACATAGTTGAGTTCCAGGCCAGTTTGACATACAAGAGATCCTGTCTCAAAAACTCAAAATAAAAATACTATTAACTACCAGGTAAACTGTCTTCAAGCCAGGCACGGTGGCTCACGCCTTTAACCCCAGCACTTGAGAGGCAGATGCAAGATGGAAATATGAGAATTTATTTCTACATTCTCAATTCTAGTCCACTGATCTATATACATATATTTCTATGCCAATACAAGTTTTAACTAAGATAGTTCTGTACTAAGTATTAAAATGGCTAACTATAATTACCTAGCTGTGATATACTTTGTTATTATGTTTCAAATTTGGTTTCTTTTTAATTGTTTGTTTATTGGGGGGTTGTTTGTTTTTTGTTGTTTTGCTATTCTTGGTTGCTTTTATTGCAGTATATGAATTTTAGGATCACTTTACCGAATCTATATATCCTATACTCATTTGGATTCAAAAAGGGAGGGTATACCAGTTTGGGAGGTGCTGCCATCTGTGGAAGGCAGAATATAGGACCTCCGTATCCTAACCATCAAAATTTCTGAGGTATTATGATAAAGTTAAAAGTGTGGTACAGATCTGATTAAATCATGGCTCTTGAGAAGAAACCCATCCTGGATTATAAGTGAGATATATATATATATATATATATATATATATATATTCGGAACATGACTGAATTTGATCATCTTATCATCAATATGCTTTTACTATAAAAATCTTAACATTTGCAATATATGCACATATACAGAATATAAAGAACTACTATTTTATTAGAGAAATTTTTTACCAAATTTTTATAAAAGGGCATTAAAACAAAGGAAATGGTAATCTATTGTACTTACCACTGAATTTTAACATTATATAATTTTTCAAATTTTTAAAAAACATATACCCTGTCTTATGTATTGGTTCTTGGAGCATTAAACCAAACCTTAGTCATAAGGTTATTTTCCTCATATATACTTCAACATCCTGGGTCTGTGGGTTTATGTGTTCATGTGTATGCAAGTATCAGTATGTGTAAATCTATGTATAGATTCAAGTGCATACGTAGATCCAAGTACACATGCATGAAGAGGCAGATGTACAACCAGAGCTGTCATTCTACATGGACTAATCATTTTGGTTTGGGGGAAAGTTCTCTCCCTGATCTGGAACTTACCAAGTAGGCTAGGATATCTGGCCATGGAGTTCATGAGGTCTGCCTGTCTTTCCTTCCCTAGTGCTAGGGTTACAAGCATATATTGCATGCATAGCTTTTTGTTTTGTTCTGTTTAATATGGGTTCTGAAGAATGGAACTCAAGCCTCATGGTTGTAAGACAAGCACTTTACCATTTGAGTTACCACCCAATCCCCTAAATCTTAAATATAACAAGATAATGAAATAAATTCAGTAAAATAATTCACAATGTGCTACAAAAGAAATGTCTTCTAGTTATTGCAGTTGAAAAGTTACACACAAGGCTGTCTATCCAAAAAACTTATAAATTAAAATGATATATTTAATGTGTTTGGAACAGGTTTTCACTATGTTACCCAGTCTAGTTTCAGACTCACTGGTGAAGAATGATGTGGTTCAGTGGTAGAACAGATACCTAGACTATGCAAGGTCCTGGGCTTGATCCTCAGCACTGAAAACGTGTGTGTGTGTGTGTGTGTGTGTGTGTGTGTGTGTGTGTGTGTGTGTACACATATGATAAAATATTTTTGCAGTAAAAGTTTTTTAACTATAAAGTTAAAATACTAGTGCTAGTATTAGTAATCATGTACTTAGGAATAAACTTAACCAAGGAGGTGAAAGACTTATAGCCTACATACTATAAAACATGGCTGAAATAAGTTAAAGATGCTGTTCACAAACAGGAAGAGATCCACTGTTCAGATTCAAAGACTACTGCTGCATGCCCATGCTACTCAAAGTGGTCTGCAGACTTGATGTTTAAGTCAAACCACTCTACAAAATAACAGCATTTTGTAGAAATTTGTCAGGCCCCACACTGAGGAACCATCTGTCATGATCCCATGTTGGGGTGACATCTGTCCAGGTCCAACCTCGATGGGTTCGTATGTTCCAGGGTAGGGGAATGTGGATTAGAATGGTTAGGCAGAAAAAACAGAAATACAAAAGAGACAGAGACACAGAATAGAGTTGGGAGGGCAACGCAGTGAATACTGAGTTCACCCATGTTTATTTTCCATGTGCTTATACACCCCAATCTAAAAAGGGGGAAGAAGGTAAAAGACTGTTTTACCATGATACAAAGAACAAACAAGCAATTACCTCTTCCATACCTGAAACATCAAGTAACTATTATCCTGACTTAAGTATTCTGTTGTTTGGGCAGGAAGTGCAGCAACCACATCTTACGGTAGCATCCTGTAGATAGCTATTCCCTGGGTCAAACCTCCTGTCCTAACTTTGAAGGTGCAAGAACAGGCCAGAACACTCAGAGCTTAAAAAGCCACCCTGAAACTTAGCTCATGAGACCCTGAATAGTCAAAACAGATTTGACTAATAGCATGAGAGCAGACAAAGTAAGGGCGGCAGCTTTGTTCTGGCTCGTGGTTCCAGAGGACTGCCTGCTGTGTCCATTACTTTGGGGACAAAGACATGGCAGAAGCATCACAGAGGAATGGCATGGTAAAAGAAAGCTGTTCCTCCCATGATCATGAGGAGGCAAAGAGAGACCGGGAAGGGACAAGATGCCTTTCTCCAGTGACCTGCTTCCTCCAACTAGGCCAGCTCCCAAGAGTTTCCGTTTCCTTCCCAACAATGCCATCAGATTAGGAAGCCACCAATAAATTAGTCCACTGCTGAAGGTACGCCCCAAGGTTCAATCATTCTCTGTGATTGGATCCATCTTCTGGAAACAAGGTCGACCACACACAGTTCTTCAGCCTGATACTTCTTCCTATGCAAACCATAACAGGGAAGAAAGAAGCCATTGGCAAAGGCTCTACAGGTGGGCCTATGCTTTCGCTCAGAAGTAGCTTGGCTTCTCTTTTTAAACTTTTTAAAATTCATTTTACATACCAAAGTTCAGCTTCTTGTAGCATTATCACAACTAATACACTCTTAATTTACAACCTCATTCCCATCTTCTCAGGTAACTAAAAAGCATCACAATTGATATGTTCAAGATGAATTGTTATTTTCCTCAAAATACTGCTTTTCATTTGGTACACTTTATATGGATAAATAAAAATATTCATGTGTGAGACATCTAACTGCCACTCAAGGAAACCCCATAAAGTCCCTGAGGATAGAAATCTAGCTGTTGATCTGTAGCACTTAGTATGGCAATATCTAGAACATAGTACTTTAAAAGGTACTTGCTTGTATGCATCAATGTCAGAAGACTGCTGAGACTAATTCTGGACTCTTCAGCAGAAATTAGTAAACACAATAAGCACTTTCCGCAGCTGTGACATCCTAGTTTTCGATCTCCCACCTGCTAGAAGGGTAACTATACAGACTTTGTTCCCGGTTCCTGACCTGCAATTTTGTGGATAGTCTTTACTGGCAATCCAATTGGATTTAGAATCCCTCAATAAACAAGCCTCTGGACATGGCTGAGAGGTTTACATGTGCTGAAGGAAGCCCCAGCACAATTTGTTGAAGATGCTCCCTTTTTTCCATTGTATACTTTTAGCTCCTTTATCGAAAATCAGGTGTTCATAGGTTTGTGGGTTAAAG
>NC_022009.1:82633314-82637455 GCF_000317375.1 Microtus ochrogaster
CCTTGGGCTCCTGGGAGCCACTCTAGGTTCAAGTCTCTTGCCAACCCTAAGGTGGTTCCCTTAACTAAGAATTGTGCTTCCGTGCTCCCCTATCCAGAGAGGCAGAAATCTTAAATAAATAAATCAATAAATAAATAAGAAAGAAAGAAAGTGCCAAAAAAAAAAAAAGAAGGAAGCCCCGCCCTGAATGCCAGCAGTAGCACTGTGCAAGGCTAGAGCCCTGGAATAAACGGATATGAACACCATATTCATCTCTCTGCTTCTGACTGATGTCAACGCTGCCAGCTGCCTTAAGCTCCTGCCACACGACTTCTCCACCATGATGGACTGTGTCCTAAAATTGAAAGTCAAACCCTCTATCCTTAATTTGTTTCTTGGCAAGTATTTAGTCACAGCAATGAAAAATATGAATACAAATTCCTAAAACTTTGGATCTGTGATAACAATGACTTTGGTGGTCTAGAGCTGTAGCTCAGTGTGAGAACATATACTACATGCTTGTTAGGCCCTGGAGTTAATATCCAACACACATACCTAGATGGATATAGCTACAGATACAGATGACCTTTTGGATTCCAGGACAACCAGGGATACACAGAGAAACCCTGTCTCAAAACAAAGGATATCCCACTATGTATATGTAGCACATTTTAAAAGTTCATTCATGACCTGATAGACACGGCTGATTACATGTCAGCCTCTAAGAACAGTGCTGCACAACCATGGGAGTGCAGGTGTCTCATCAGCATGTTGACTTTCTTTGTAGTCATGGCATTGCTGATCACAAGGCAGTTCTATTTTTAGCTTTCTGGGAACTTCCAGACTGTCTCCCACAGTGTCTATACTAATTCACATTCCCACCAGCAGTGTCTGGTCCACAACGTTCCTCTCTGCAGTCCAGCTAGCACTTGCTGCCCTTGGACTTATTCAGGTATTCTAAGTGGAATAAGGCAGTAACTAGCTGTCTGGTGATGCGTGACTTGGAGCACTGTCCCACGTACCTGCTGACCACTTATGTCTTCTTTTAAGAAATGTCTATTTGAATCTATTGTACATTTATTAATTACATTGAGTTTTTGCTGAGCTGAGTTCCATTTCATTTTGCAACTAGTCCTTCACCGGATGTGCGGCTGTAAATAGATTCTCTTATTCTCTAGCAAGTTTTAGAGCAAACAGAAACTCTTTGGTCTTGTAATATAGGGTGTAGCTCAAAGTATGAGTTATGATGACTGATTAGTGTTTGTGGAAAAGTATTTTTAAAATGGATCCGTGATGACACGGCCACATCAGCTATTCATTTAACAATATCTACTTAGCAGCCATGTGTGAGACAGGCAATAGAGAAACACACTGTCCTGGGCACCGGTCCTCAAACTGTCTAGAGCACATAAGCAGCCCTGCTGTGAACACCCACAGACTGCCCACTGCATTGATTCAAACAGACTATGAGATGGGTATCCTTTACAGCAGCACAACTGATCAGCCCTCTAGGAGACCCCTCCCCTAAATCTATATAACTGCAAACTGAGAAGACATATCCGTAAGATAGGACCAAACCTGACAACCTCAGAAACGATCATCTATGCAAAGATCAGGCAATGACGGTTTATTTTCAAGTACTCCTTAAAACTGTCCTAAAAATATCTTAAAATTCTTAATCAAAAGTGGCAAATGCTGGCTATAATACATATTTTTAAAAAAAAATCCTTTATTGCTCTGGGACATAGCTGGGTGGTTGAGAACTTATTGAGCATGCACAAGACCCTGCATCTATGTCCCCTATGGAAACAAAACCAAACCAAACCAAACCAAAATCCTTTATTTGCTTAAACTAGCTTAAGTTGATTTCAAGAAAGACAATGTAAAACTTCAGTTTTGAATGAGTAACCTCAATTTAAAGAGACTCAATAGTTGACTAGCTGTGTCTAATGAGATCATATGTAAGCTGGCAGTTGTCATCCGAGATACAAACATCCCATGGTACCTCTCATCTATCTTGTCTTCCCAATAGACTCTGCCTTCTGGTAACATTCTGTGTACGTTATACATGATGATACATCACAGTTAAGACATAAAAACATTATGGCTTCTACTTTGGTTTTTTATTACTTTATTAATACTAGGAATCAAAATTTCCACTTCCTCCCCTCCTCCCACTTCCCTCCCCCACTTCCCCTCCAGTCCTAAAAGAGGGCAGGGTACCTTGCTCTGTGGGAAGTCCTAGGCCCTCCCCCCATCCATCCAGGCTTAGGAAGGTGAGCATTCAAATAGACTAGGATCCCAAAAAGCCAGTACATTCAGTAGAGACAAATCCCAGTGCCATTATCATTGGCTTCTCAGTCTGCCCCAGTTGTCAGTGGCTTCTACTTTGTGTATCAACATGATCTCATTGTCTCTTGACCCTACCTAACTCTTTCTGGGAAAGGTGCCAAGCTATTAACTATAAAGAATTTAGGGTAAGGAACTGAGGCCTACCCACAACCACCAGGGAGGCAGTATTTTCTCCAGCCCTGGACGTGATTCACTGCAATGTCATGAGATCCTGAGCTAGAACCACTGAAGTGATGTTTGAGTTTCCTGACGTGTGTATTATTAACTATTATTACTAAATATAAGAAAATAAATGCCTAAAACAATACAATTTACCATCTTACAGCTTTCTAAGTTATAAGTCCAGTGGACTCAACCTCTTTCTTTGCTCTAGGCATCAAAAGGCAGGAAAGGTGTTGGCGACATCCATTACTTATTACAGGTCCTGGGAAGAATATGTGCCTTCAAGTCTCTGGCAGAATTAAGTTCCATATAGCTGTGGGTCTGTATTCCCTAACTCTATGCTAGCTATCAGGTAGGGAATATCAGTTGCTGAGGCCACCCACATTCCTTGGCTCACAGCCCCTACTCCATCTCACACTTTGAATCTCTCTGAACATCCTTTTGCCTCATCTCTCTGACTCATTTCTTCTGACGTCTGCTGAAAATGATTCCCATGTTTAAGAGCTCGTGTATTAGGCTGAGCCCACACAGAGAACCCCCAACTTATCTGCAACTGTAATCTTACTTTCTTTTTTTAATATATCATACCCATGGTTTTAGAAAATAAGACATGGATGTTCATGGGACTATAATTATCCCTATGACACCAGCAAAAAGAAGGGAACAGGTTCCTCTAGACACAGAAGCACAACTGTACATAGGAACTCACAGCTGCTGTGACAGTACGCAGCATGAAGAGGGAAGCTGAGCACATTCTCACCTGTAACTGCTGGAAAAGCAAGACACCATTTTCTCAAACAGTGCAGCCCCTGCTGAGCCAACCGCTGTCCAGGGTGAGAGCACACAACCAGTGAAGCTGGAACAGCACCAACTAGGCTACCGAGTTTTAAAGTTGGTGGACAGGGAAGGAGGTATGAATCAGGAGAGAGCTGGGAGAGGAAGGGTGCATGTGACCAAAACACCCTGAATGAAACTCTCAGAGAACTAATTTAAAAACTGCAATTTAATAAATGCTTATTTTAGACTTTTGATTTTTTTTTACAATAAATAACTAATATATACACATAGAGTGAAACTGCTAAAATCATTAAAGAATATGCATTTATATACAAGGTATATAAATGAGGTAAATTGGAGATTCACACATTTAACACATACAAGAAGAAATGCTAACAAGCATTTGTATGTAGTAGAATCACAAGATGGACCCTCTAGACCCTGGGAGAGTTTGCACTGAATCTGTTATTTCACATTCATGCTATATAGCACCGATTTCCGTTTCTCTTATAATCTAAATTTGCAGTTATCGCATTTTGAGAATAACTTCAGAGTCAAAACGAACTGCCCTTAAATTAATTTTATTCTTAAATACATTGCTTTTTCATTGCCCCTCCCATACACACACATACAAGTTAATATTTCAAAGTTTAGCATCTAGAATCATTTGTTCACTGAATGGATCCTCTAGAAGAGATGCTTCAGTACGTGTGCCCTGATCCCAGTGTTTATGGAAGCCCCTTATTTCTAGTTTATATGTCCTGACCCTAGTGTTTATGGGAGCACCTTATTTCTAGTTTATATGCCCTGATCCCAGTGCCTGTGTGAGCACCTTATTTCTGGTGCATGTACCCTCATCCCCCTGATCCTA
>NC_022009.1:82637555-82677662 GCF_000317375.1 Microtus ochrogaster
CCCCCTGATCCTACGACTTGTGTGAGCACCTTATTTCTGGTGAATGTACCCTGACCACAGTGCCTGTGTGAGCACCTTATTTCTGGTGCATGTACACTGATCCCCCTGATCCTAGGGCTTGTGCGAGCACCTTATTTCTGGTGCATGTACCCTTATCCCCCTGATCCTATGGCTCGTGTAAGCACCTTATTTCTGGTGCATGTACCCTCATCCCCCTGATCCTATGGCTCGTGTAAGCACCTTATTTCTGGTGTTTGTGCCCTGACCCAGTGCTTGTGTGAGCACTTTATTTCTGGTGCTGTTTTGCTGAGATTCAAAAAAAGAGAATACTCATTTCCTAAATCCTAAGCCTACTTTACAATTCTTATTTTCTTTGGTATCTCACAACATATGGCAAGACTAACCATCATTTTCTCTTGGCTTCTATCACATGAAAGCCATGGCTTTCCAACCTTCCTAGCTACTACCCTCTGTAGGTCTCTGCCATCTCTCCCTGAACTCATTCACTGAGTACTACAGCTGCTCAAAAAGATCACCGCTTTCACCTCCTTAGAAGAATGAATTTCAGCCGGGCAGTGGTGGCGCATGCCTTTAATCCCAGCACTCGGGAGGCAGAGGCAGGCGGATCTCTGTGAGTTCGAGACCAGCCTGGTCTAACAAGAGCTAGTTCCAGGACAGGCTCCAAAGCCACAGAGAAACTCTGTCTCGAAAAAAAAAAAAAAGAAGAAGAAGAATGAATTTCATATGCTGCATATTCAATTCCCACCTATATGAAACAACTTTCAAATCTGTCTCTTCTCTTCTATTTTTTACTGGACTCCAAATCCTCAGATACAGGTCAGTACTAGAGCTTAGGTGTCCAATGCATACCTAAAATCAATCACATCCCAAGTGACACTCTATCATCCCTCACAAAACAACTTCTAGTAAGGACTGGAACTCAGGGTAAGTGGTAAGCCATTCATTCTGCCAAGTCAGCCATACTTTTCTCTAAACCCAACTGCTTCTATTGGGGAAAAGGGCGGAGACATGAGGAGAAACCATTGAAAAGAAAGGGAACAGATATTCAGGAGAAGAGGTAAAGCCACAAGTCACATGGCAATATGTAGATGAATAGAAATGGGTTAATTTAAGTTAGAAGAGTTAGTTAGAAAGAAGTCTAAGCTATCAGCTGAGTGTTCATAATTAGTAAGTCTCCAAGTTATTTTTTGTAAACTGTCAGCCCCAAAAATTATCCAACTACATATGGGGCACATATATCCACATACGGCCTGAGAAGGCTTTGTGGTGACCACAGTCTCTCAGACAGGCTCAGCTACAGAGAGTGTCTGCAGGTTGGAGCCATCTACCAGCACCATGAACAAAGCTGAGCCATGCTGGCAGCTGGCATAGCATCTTACGATCTGCCTCATGAGATTAGAGAACACCACATCCAGATGGGGTGGGGAGGACCTCTAAACAGGTTACACTATGTTTAAAAATGTGTGTACGCTTGAAAAAATTGGGTATAGACAGTCATAGAAAAAGCCATTCTGAAGGCAAGTATTTTTGTTGCATTGGGGAAGAGGTTATGTTTTTGTTTCCAGAGGAAACAGTAGGCTGTGGATTCACTCAAGGTTGACAGAGATCAGATTTGATCAGGGAAAGATCCCCTGAAAATCCTGTCTACAGACATAAAGAAATAAACATAGAAAAACTATAAGACAGGTGATATATATTTCACCTGCTCAAACATAAAACAACAAAAAAAAATCATCTTTGGTGACTTGTGTACAACACACAGTCCATATTTGTGTTAGTGCAAATATGTATGCTACCTTTAAAATGTGTGTATTTTCAGAGCAAAGGGACCATATACCAATGAAAACAGGTGGCCCAGTCATCTAGTCTCTCAGAGTGCCTCTTGCAGTTATCTCAGAGTTCTGCATCCAGAACAACTGCAAGACTGCTGGCTGACTCACAGACTGCTTTAGACAAGACTTGACAATTATACTAATTTTATCAGGGTCCCCAAAAGATGCCAGCACCCCCAGACAACATGAAGCAGTCTAGAGAACACAATGTCCACATTCTCAAGAAGTAGAATGGGTAGGTTTTGTTGTTGTTTTTGATCATGTGGTGGTGGGATATGGATGTTTGTCATTGTTTAGGGGGCTTGGCTACAAATTGTTATTGATCATGGTCAGGAAAAAAACAAAGGATATTAGATTCAGAGATCTCTTTCTTAAGAACAAAAGAGGGAAAATACAAAAATGATGAGATAAAAGGTTAGATTATTGAGACTACTTTTGAACAATCATTACTCTCAAACATTTTAGTTGGTACACTTATTTGTATATTGATAAAATTTAAAGTTATTATGTTATACTAAGTGCGTGTTTCTATTCTTGTTTGGGGTATTGTGCATATGCAGCTAATTTAAAAATATAAGATATAAAATGCAGGTTAGTAGTTAGGCATCTATAATAATCAAACTTGTAGTCATGTTAGGTATGTTTTCAAGGTCATACAGGGATATATTTTAGATAAACAAGTGATCTTCAAACACTTCAAAGACCTATAGAATATGGTATTTAAGATGTTGAATGACCTAAGGTTTTTCATAACAGTGAGACACATCTGCTCCTTCCAACACCAATTTAATTCAGAAAGGATGATGGGCACTGAAGAACTTCCATATGGAGTTTGCTTTTATTGTGGTAAAGGTAGGCATTTGAGCAAAAAACAGATCTTGCCTTGACTACTGACTATATGCAATACAAAGTAGACTCAAAGTAAAAGACTGTTGAACTTTGCCAAAACAGAGGAGGACAGTCCTTCATAATCCTTGCTTCATAGAAAGCTCTGCCAGATATTATGGAGGATACAAAAGAAAGCAACTGCTGAACTTTGCCAAAACAAGATGGGAGAGTCCTTCAAATTTCCTGCTTCACATAAAGGTCTGCAAGACGTTATAGGCTTATAGGCCAAAGATGGATGCCCCAACATTTTAGAGGAGCCTTGGTTGACTGTCCTTTCATTTGTATGCTTTAGGAGTGGTGCTTGCACTGCACTTCTTGCTTACTCAGGTAATATTATATCCTGCCATGCTCCTTGATGAAGTTGAAGACTAAACAATTAGTTAAGACAGAAGGTAAATTAAGTATAAAACTTTGGACTTACCAAGATAGGATTAATAATAGAGTATTTTCTCTGAATTTGCCAAATACAAATGAACTGGATACTGTAAATCCAGTATTATAAAAAATTATCCTTACTTGATAATTGTTCTTGTTGTATATTGTCTAACTTTGTTGAACTTACAACCTTTCTTCTTTAGGCAAAAAGAGGGAAATGTTGTAGAATAATGTTTTTGTACATCATGAAGATGTGTCACTGTTAATGGTTTAATAAAACGCAGAACGGCCATTAGCTAAGCAGGATTTCCAGGCACAGACGAGGCTGGGAAGAAGAACAGAGATGTTAGAAGTCATCAGTGGACAGAGAGGGAACAGGCATGTAGGAGGAGAAGTAAAGCCACATCACATAGATAAATAGAAATGGGTTAGTATAAGTTATAAGTGTTAGTTAAAACAAGCCTAAGGAAAAAAAAAACAAAAAAAAAACACAAAAAAACAAGCCTAAGCTATTGACCAAGCTTTCATAACTAACAATATGTCTCCATGTCATTTTTTTTGTGATTTAACAATCCCCCCCCCAAAAAAAAACTGTCTACAGGACAGAAAGAGAAGAGAATGAGAGAGAACAAAGAAGAAAGAGAGGGGGAAAAGAGAGAGAGAGAGAGAGAGAGAGAGAGAGAGAGAGAGAGACGCCCAGGGTCAGGCAGCCTCCAGTCAGCAAAACATAGAGTAGGACATACAGAAGGAAAGAAAGGTAAAAAGCTAAGTCACAATGTAGATGAATAGAAACATGTTAAAAATAAATTGTAATATCAAGTGGGACACGCATAATAAAAGGCCAGGCATTCATAATTAATAATAAGCATCTGTGTCTTGATTTGGGAGCTGGTTGATGGTCCAAAAGAATGCCCACTGCAGACATCATGGTAAGTTAGTCTAACTGAACTACAAACTCATTATTTTCCTTGTTCCCCTAGTACCTTACAAACAAGGAGACAAAGAATGTACTAAATAGTGGTTAAAGGTCTGGCCACACAGACAGACACCCTAGAGTGATTTTCTATCACTTACAATAATGTCCTAGACAACGTCACATTCCCACATGAAAGTGAGTAAAAACTACAGCTGAAAGTAAGACATAAATACCTTCTAGTAATATAATATTCATAAAAACTTAGGCGTTAGGAAGTGCAAGAATTCTCCCACTTTTATATGAGTCTTGGGAGTTACTATATATAGAACCTGAGGACTCGAGAAAATTAAGAGAGACCAACAAGCAGGGTTATATTCACCCATTATCTAAATGACTCCATTTCCTAAACATCAGTAACACCAAATGTGTTCCATGTTCTTGGCATAGAAAATAAACCACTACAAATTAAGGATCTTCTAAGACAAGTTATAATTAGTCAAAACTTTCAACATTAAATTACCTAATGTTTTCACAGAGTAATTTCCTCAGGTAACAAGGTTCTGTTCAGCTTTCTAAAGACAGTGCACCAATTATATTTTATAATGTTAACTGAAATATCCCTGCTATGAGCTTTTTGATTCAACAATCTGAAATAATTGACACCACTATTTATATTGAACTTGATGGTAGTCTTGTGAGTGATGGTAGTAGCATCTCTTAATCTCAGCACGCCTACGCAGAGGCAGAGATCAAGTTGGTCTCCAAAGGAAGTTCCAGGCTTGCCCGGAGTGCATACATGTAATAAGAGTTAACAATCATTTTAAAGCTAACCAAGTAAGATAAAAGTAAGCAATTAAAATTTAAGACACAAAGTAACTTCCAAGTGATGGTGAATATGGTTAAATGGAAATAATTGATGATTAATTGCATGTAACAAAATGTCTAACCCAACTACAGAGTAACTAACTAGTATACTATGTAACTTCTTAAGAAAAGCCAACAGAAATTTAGTCCTTGAAAGCTTAAATTCATTTCAAATTTTACTTTAAGTCAGGAAATAACATGAAATATGAAAACTAAAATCTACAGATGGAAATTTAGTACTGTGTGTTTTACCTCTGGGAGCTACAGGCTGCACCATGATGCTATTCTTACAGTACAAATCTGTTGTGTGGGGAGCGGGGGAGGAATAACTGTGTTACAGGAAAAAAAGAATGGAACAAATTGTTGTAAGAACATGTAGTTTTTTTCAAGTATCTTTAGCCTTCATAAGTAATCTTATTCTTTAAGATTTTATATGTATATATATATACATATAAAATATGTAAATAATTCATCTGTATTTAAAAGACCTGTTGGCTTTCATGTTTCTAAGTATAAAAATTATTCTTAAGAAGCCACTGCTACTTAGTTCAATTGATAGCTTTTTTAAACTCTATAATAACAAAAAATAATAATTTTTTGTTTTATTCTCCAAGACAAACCAAATCATCAATACAACAAGAAGATAAAGCAGTGCTACGTTGGGGCAATGGCTGTGTTGAAGGCTGTGTGGAAGAGAAGCACAACAGTAGAGGTGAGGTGACGCCTGCAGCACTGCCTATATCTAGTCTAATACCCAAAATTAAAAATATAAGAAAAAGCCTATTCTTGACATTTTGCCTTTTAGTAAGTTTACTTCCTATTTCTGACTATTTTTACTTAACAAGTCCTAATTCATTAGTTTTTACACACTGTCAATGAGGAAAACATTATGAAGAGGAAAAACTGCCAAAATACACATAAAAATAAGTATAAAAACTTGATCATAGAAACACTTGATAGTCCTAATCTTTATTAAACTTTAAAGCTTGTTTTTCTACTTTGCAATTAAACTCAATTAAAAATATTTCAGACAAAGAGTTGTGGTTTTTTATGAAAATCATCAATTTTGGGTGGCATAGATACAAAATTTACATCAACAGGAAGTGAGATCTCTGTACATCTTTGACAGACTACAGTAGTATGGTGGTAAAGATAAAATATGCGAGAGCACAACGAACAAGGCAGGCAGGAATAGGAGGACGTCTGGGTTTAAAATAAAAAAATATGCATTTATCTCTGATTGACACAGAAGTTAAAGATGGGAGCCGGGCAGTGGTGGTGCACGCCTTTAATCCCAGCACTTGGGAGGCAGAAGAGTAAATTTACTAGCAGTTAAAAGGAATAAACTTGAAAAGACATAAACCTGTACAGATATGTAGGTGTGACTTTTTTTCTCCAGTCATGATCATGATCTTTTCTTTAATAGGGTAGTAGAGGTATAAGAATATTCATGGTCAAAAATGGCTCAGGAACTCATAGCAGCTGTGGTTACTTACAGAAGATTGAGCCAGTAAATCTTCCAGCATGGGTGAAGGAGACACACACAAGCAGTTGCATATAAGTTTTTGCCCAGAATTAAACCTTCCATCTTAGAAGGAAACTTAAGAAAGAGAGTAAACAGAAAGTGGAAAAACAGGATATTTTAGGAGAGAATGTTTATAAGGAGGTGAACAACAGGTTGTCATAGGGCAGTGGTTCTCAACCCTCCTAATAACACGGCCCCTTAAAACATTTCCTCATGTTGTGGAGACCCCAAAATTATTTCATTGCTACTTCTCAATTAATTTTGCTGTTACGAATCGTAATGTAAATATCTAAAATGCGGGATAACTGATATGTGACCTACAAGGTGAGAATCACTGTTTAAGGGGAAGGCAAAATTTTATGCTGCAGGAAAGCTTCATTAAGACAGGAAGTAAACAACTCAAAATACCTTCAAGAAGTCTCTGAAATATAACAGATTCACTAAATCCATCCCTCTCCAAGAGTGCATAAGCAATGAAGACTGCTTAGATAAACTCAGATGAACCAAAATGTGAAGACTAAGCAGCCCAGCTACCTGGAAGAAACAAAGACTAGCTGAAATGCCTAGAAGAAGCTCAGATCAAGTGAACCACCTGGCTGTGTAGTATGTTCAAGGTTTCCAGTTTTGGGGAACTTTCATTAACATAGGGATGGCTTTGATGATGCAACTGTCTTTGAATCATTTCATGTCTGTATGTAACCCTTTACTCATACAGTTGTTTATATATACTCTTATAGTCCTATAAGTAACTCCAATAAAATTCATTGGTTCACCATGTAGAACTTTGGTGGCCTCCATATTGTGGTCTGTCATAGGCCCCCTTTCTGGGATGAGTAAAAATGTTTTGTGTTTTATCTCACACAATATAAACCCATACCTCTAACCAAGGACCTATTAACAGTTGACCATTCATTGTCTTTAAGGATGTGAACCCTGGTCAGCTGACCATGCTCCAGTGGATGATCCCATTGGATATTTGCACCACCACACCTGACAATGAATGAGCTTTATGACATAATTACCCAGTTTAATGCCAAACATACTTAGGGAAACTATCATGTAAGAGAAAACCCCAGCAGATATGATGAGTACAATGAGTTTACGAGACAGGTTTAAGGAAAGTTAGGAGAGATGGAATTCTATGACTAGGTTAAACAGAAAAAGAAACTTTTAAAGAAACTTCCAGAAAATTATATGGTACTTCTTTTGGGAGGGGGGAATACATAGTTTCATGAATTCCTATATAGGGCCTCTTAAGTATTCAGTGACTATGAAATTATAAATCCATACAAAGAGATTCAGAAAGGCTAGGCAAAGAATCATCAGGAAGTCTACTATCAGGGAGGTATCTGACTGACAAAGTATAACATTCAATACAATAAGACAAAATTCCATTCATAGTATAATGGAATTAGAACAAAGACCAATATCCATCAAAACATTATCAGAAATATCAATATGCAAAACATGAAATAATTAGGAGAGAAAGATATTAAGATATATATATATATATAAAACAATTAGTTCATAAAGGAAAAAAGAACACAATAGATGAACTATAAAAATTTATTAAGGAATAAGAAAAAGGCTCAATGAGTTAAGTGCTTTCCCTGGAAGCATGAGGAACCCAGTTTGGATCCCCAGTACGCACATAAAAACCAGGCATGGTGGCAATTATCGGTACTTCCAAAATGAGGGAGGCAGAGACATGTGGGTTCATGGAGCTCACTGCTACCCAGTCTTGACAAATCAGTGAGTTCCAGGTTCAGTGAGATCCTCCCTCAAAAAGTTAGATGGGGAGGAGCTGGAGAAACTGCTCAGAAGTGAGGTGCACTTGCTGCTCTTGTAAAGGACTCAGGTATAGTTCCCAGGACTCACACAGCAACTCACAACTGTCTGCAACTTGTTCTAGGAGAGCTGATGCCCTTGTCTGGCCTCTGTGGATTCTGCACACACATGGCACACATATATATGTGCAGAAAAAACATGCATACACATAAAAAAATCTTTTTAAAATGGTGAAGGGGGCTGAAGAATTACAGAGACAGAAAGAGGAAGAGAAATTGGATAAATTTCTTGTGCTGAAAAGTAAATATTCAAACTGAATAATTAATACGAGATTTTAGCAACACATTAAACTCTGTAAACAGAAGATCCATATGTCCAGATCCAGAAGTAAAAGTACCCAAACTGATCCTTCCTTCCTCAAAAAAAAAAAAAAATGGTTCGGTGCTATGCAAGACAATACCAGAGCTTTAAAAGTATTTAAAGAGTGAAGATACAAAATATTTTTAATTTGACTTTTTAAAAAGTCTAGCATCAGCAATAATAACTACATCAAAAGCACATATTCAAGAACAGCAATAATCCAAAATCAGCAATAATAAACAACAAAGCACATCATAATGAACTACAAAAACAATAAAGCAAAATGAACACTTAGAAGGATCCACAGGGGAAAGACAGATAACAGAAAGAAGAAACAAAGAATAATGACACCACAGATATCAGAAATTAAATACCACCTAAGCAAAAAAGTTAGTACAGACCTTACATCAAGCAAAACACAATGAAAACTCAAGGAATATATTTCAGATAAAGTAGAATTTATTTCCAACAATCCTTTGCTACAAAAAAGTTTTATTCTTTCAGAATGAAAATAATACCCACACTAGTCTCTTCTGCACAAAAAGACATGAAAAGAGACAGAAACTGTAAATATTTAAGTATTTAAAGAAATCAGTCCTGGCAGTAGTGGTGTATGTCTTTAATCTCAGCACTCAGGAGGCAGAGGCAGGCAAATCTCTGAGTTTGAGGCCAGCCTGATCTACAGAGTGAGTTCCAGGACAGCCAGGGCTACCCAGAGAAGAAACCCTGCCTTGAAAAAAATAAACCAACCAACCAAACAAACAAACAAAAAAGTTAAGAATTGTTTAAAAAATGACTGGTTAAGCAAAAATAGCAATGAAATATTTTTAAGTTCTTACAACGTAAGTAAAATAAGCAGCATAAAAGATGGTATGAATCAACAGATATTATATGTGCTAAGGTTCTAATATTATATACAATATATGGTAATTAAATGGTGGTAAGTTAAGATCTACATCATTAAATTTTAAACTAATCACCAAAGAAAACTAAATGATAAAGTTAGTGTGCTAATAGAGAATAAAAAAGAAAAGCTAAAAAATTACTTAATCCCCAAAAAAGGCAGGAAAGGGAAAATTACATAGTATAAACAGAATAAAAAGGAGAAAACTAGTCTAATCGTGTGACAATTACATTAAATCTGCCTGCATTACATTATAATTCATAAAAAAAAATCAGAAGACTTTAAAAAGGAAAAAAGTCATTAGTGTCTATGAAAAAATACCTTAAAGGTACACAGATAATACATTTATAAGTATTGCAAACCACACAGAACAAACCTGAAACTAACACCAGGATTTCTACTAGGGATAAAACATTTGTATGATAACAACTCTAAATGTGAACATTCTATATACAGACACATGAAGCTAAAGCTGGGAAAAGTGAAAAAAGAAAACAACAAATCGGCAATCATAGTTGGGGACTTCACAACTCCACCTTCACTAAAAACAAGTCCTCATGAAAGAGCTAATAGACATATAAGCATGTTTGCCAGGAGTGTGGCTCATGTCTTTAATCCCAGAAATCAGTATGCAGAAGCAGGTGGATCTTTGAGAGTTTGAGGTCAGCTTGATATACAGATTAAGTTCTGTGAGAAAACACGCTGAAATAAGTGATATAAAATAAAACATATCCAAGTTTGCAATGATAATGTAGTATTGATCACATACTAAGGGGGAAAATCGAAGCTGATAAAAGAAGTGCCTCATGAACAGACAGGCAAAAGAGTATCAAAATAATCTCAAATAAAATCATAAAATATCAAAAAGAATACTCTACCATGACCAAGTAGGGCATACCTCAGAAATACCTGGTTAGTTCAACATTCAAAACTCAATCTGTCAAGTTTTCTATGTTTATAAATTAAATAAGGAAAAAGAGAGTTTTCAGTAAATGGGAAAGGCTATTCAAAAAATGTAATATACATTTCTGATAACAGAAGCCAAATGCTCTAAAGAGTAATATGAAAAAAAACTGGAATTCAGAATTTCACCTGACATCCACGAGAACTGTAAAAACCATTCTGTGAGATATGAAAGGTGACCAATGCAAAGTTAGAGACATAAGCATCAATGGGTCAGAAGAGCCACCATAAAGATCTATAGATTCCATACAAACCCAAATGAAATCCCAGTAGGTGTTACTCCAGTTTCCAAATGGGATGGAGAGAACTGGGAATGACACAGTTCACATTCATGACAACACAAAGATAAGCTCTCTACAGATACAAACCTTTCTCAGAATTGTCAGGCAGCAAGAGTCAGAGAACCAATCAGCCCAGATCCTCAGAAAAGACGGTTGGCTTGAGGGACACATTGGACAGGAGCAACTGAGTACCCAGAAAAGTTAAAAGCAGACACCAGGAAGACTATTTAGGTAACATGTTTATTAATTTACCAAAGGCTAAGTGAGTGTGTGCTAACAGGAATATAAGAATCCATGGAGGATACATATGCAAAAGCAATCATACCCATCAGCAAGTCCTTCTTCACCACACAGTCACAAAGAGCAAGGACACAGTCCATGAACGCACCTCACACAGGCTAAGCTTAGGAAGGGCCAGCAGGCATTGGAAGATACAGTACCAGCACAAAGTGCATCGTGAATCATTTCCACCAACTCTGATGTGAGCATAGGGACACAGAAACCCTGAGAGATGGGTAGCAACTCTCTGTGAACACAACTGAAAAGCTCACAGACCTAAGGAAAGGAAGTGGAGATGTGACTGGGGGTGGGGCAGGATGAGGGATAACCCTTCAGTCATCAAACTGAAACACAGAACACGTTCACAACTGAAAGCTACTATGGATAGTGAAAACTCCCATTTCCAAATTTCACTACACATGCACATATGGACATGATGTCATATCAAGTGTAATAACTGACCCAGGCAGAATTAGAAATTTGCAAACTGCAGGCATTATAAACCAAACTATCTTTATGGCAACTTGTTTTCATAGATTAACGTCTCAAGGAAATTATTTGCCCTGCAATCTTGTTTGCTTCCAATTTCCAGGAGGATCTATATATGGTTTTCCTTGGGTTCAGCTTGTTATTTGGCTTCTCTGTGCTTGTGAACTATGGGCTTAATGACCTTGGTTTATGGCTAGAATCCACAAATGAGTGAGTACATACCATATTCATCTTTTTGGTTCTGGGTTATCTCACTCAGGATAGTGTTTTCTATTGTCATCCATTTGTATGCAAAATTCAAGATGTCATTGTTTTTTAACGCTGAGTACTACTACTACTACTAATGTGTATATATTCCTCACTTTCTTTATCCATTCTTCCATTGAGGGGCATCTAGGTTGTTTCCAGGTTCTTGCTATTACAAATAATGCTGCTATGAACATAGCTGAACAAATGCTTTTGTAGTATGATTGGGCATATCTTGGGTATATTCCCAAGAGTGGTATTGCTGGATCCTGAGGTAGGTGGATCCCGAATTTCCTGAGAAACCACCACACTGATTTCCAAAGTGGTTGCACAAGTTTGCATTCCCACCAGCTGGAATAAGGTACCAAGCCATGTGGCTAGTACAGACAAGAATAATTGGTTAATGTAAGTTATAAGAATAAGAAGTCTGAGCTACTAGGCCAATCAGTTTATAACTAATAAAGACCTCTGTGTGATTTCTTTGAGACTTAATGATTGCGGGGACCAGGAGGGACAGAAACCCCAACAACAAGCAGGTCCTCATGTTACAGCCTGCTTCAAATTTTAGCACAGGAACGAACAAAACTAATGAGGAAATAGTTTAAGTTTAGTACTTCAGAGATAGGCATTAAAAGCCAGTGTGACAGCATAATAAAACTATCTCAAATAAAGAGAATTTTATAATTCATTGCTCAATGATACTAGCCTAGTATGATGAGGTTTATGTTCAATCCCCAGTACAGCATAAAAATTTTGAGAGAAGGAAAAGGGTGGGAAGGGAGGGAGGAGGCAAGGAGAGAGTGGGGGAGGTGCACTTGGTAGCTGGGTCAGGCCGGTGGCACTGTGTAAACACAGAGACTGCTTGTTGGTTTCCTGGTCGCCAGACCCAAATAATCACACAGAAACTATATTAATTACAATACTGTTTAGCCAACAGCTCAGGCATATTTCTAGCTGGCTCTTATATCTTAAATTAACCCATTTCTATTATTTTGTATTTTAGCATGAGGCTTGTTGTTTGTTACTTCTTGCTTCTTGGGCAGCTAAATGGCATCTGCCTCCTTCAGCAGCTACATAGCGTCTCTTTGACTCTGCCTTCTCTCTCTCTCTCTCTCTCTCTCTCTCTCTCTCTCTCTCTCTCTCTCTCCTCTCTCTCTCTCTCTCTCTCTCTCTCTCTCTCTCTCTCTCTCTCTCTCTGTGTGTGTGTGTGTGTGTGTGTGTTCATATTTCCCACCCGGATTCACTCTGCTAAGCTATTGGCTGAAAAAGCTTTATTCATCAACTAATAAAAGAATCACATATACAGGACATCCCACATCAGCACTGCTGTACTGGGAAATAGACTGGGTTCTCCAGGAGCCACTAGGCTTTTGAACTAGCTGTGATTACTCTCCTTTCTATTGGGCTTTTGTAAATACTTCTTGACATGTAGTAAACCACTACTGTGAGTCACCTTTAAAATCTGAAAGTATCCATACTATCTACACAAGGACACCAAAATCACAGCATTAAATATTTATCCAGCAGGGCTGTCAGAATAACAGAATAAGAGCAATGGGTAGGTCCTGAGGCCCCAGCCATACTTCAGCTTCTTTGAATTTGAGCAGTTGCTACTTGCCTGCAAATCACAGAACAAGACATTGAACAAACAGAGCAACTATAGTCAGAGCCTCTAAGAGGCTACATTATTCTCTGGTCCAGGGATTGATGAGTGGAAGACTTGCAAGGGAGAACTCTGGCATGGGAAGGCTTTTCTTTCGCTTTGGCTCCTCATACCAGGTGATACATTCTCCCTCCTCTACCCCAACCCCGTGCCTCCTGCTGCAGCTCTAGCCTAACTCAGTGTCTCCTCCTTGCAACTGAGCTTTCCCCCACAAAGTCTGCACAAATTGACAGACATCTCTGTCTCCAGCAACAAGAGTATATTCTTTCCTCTTCAGGAGGCTCCTCTCACCTGGATTTTACCTAGGCAGCTGAGTTTGAAGTAAAAGGAAAGAAGGAAACCTCAGAATGCAGGCACAAGGAACACCTGCAGCAATATGAAACCCTTTTTTATCTACACCCAAGTCTCATGGTGACTGCTCAACAGATGAATGTAACACATACAAGTCTACTCAGATCTGTGTCCTCACTATTGCCACCTTTCACTGTAGCTCTTGATTCAATGGCTACACCACACTGCCCTGTGTCCCTGCAGCTTGCTGTCTCACGCATGAACTCACACTTTCCCTTCCTCCCAGTCTAGAAAATGAACAACAGCCAAAGCATCATTCCAGTAGCTTTATCCACTGCATCTTCCACTAAATTCACTAGCAGGTAGAGCAGAAGCTTTGAAGACTTACTCTTGACAACTGTTCTACCTTAAACAGGCAAAATAGCACAAAGCATTACCTTTGCCAATATCATGTCCTTGGACCAAAAATATCAGAAATTGTAAAGGTTCTGGGATACAGTCCAGTCTGGTTATAAGCCACGATGCTAGTCTGCTACTATTTCACAGACACAAACAGAAGGTATGTGATATAAAAACTACATGGCCCTCTACCACGGGCTCTAGAATGATGTGGGATTCTATCACAGCTGAAGAAGACCAAAGTTGGAAATGGATCGTTTTCAGAACAAGCAGAGCAAATCTATCCATCTGTTCTTTGTCTGGGGAGTCATTACTTCACCCCTCAAGGGAGAACATCCCTGGGAAAGAGACCAGATAAAGAACAGTCAGAGCTTGCATTCTTGTCAAATTCAGCAAGAAGATTCAGAGATGCTCAAGACTCATGACAGACAGCTGCCAAATATACTCCTATCCAATCTAAAATCAGAGATGCTGAGAAAATAAATAAATATAACATGTATGTTTCTGGGAGAAGCAAACGATATCTCTGTGTACAGACATTATTGTCTATATACAAAAAAGTCTATGTAATTCATTTCAAAAGCTCTAAGATTAACATATGAATCTAGTAGACTTGTAGGATACAAGATTGTCTTAGCTAGGGTTTCTATTGCTAGGAAAAGACAGCATGACCATGGCAACTATTATAAAAGGATAACATTTACTTCAGTCTAGCTTACAGTTCACGACCCTCATGGCAGGAAACAGCGCCAGCATGTAGACAGACATGGTGCTGGAGAAAAAGCCTACATCAGGACCAGCAGAAAACAGGAAGACAGAGAGTGATACTGGGCCGGGCCTGAGCATCTGAAACCTCAAAGCCCACCCCCAGTGACTTACTTCCTACAACAAGGCCACACCTCCTAGTAGTGCCATTCCCTATGTGCCTATAGGGCCATTTTTATTCGAACCTCCACAAAGATCAATGAACAAAAACTGACTGCTGTCATATACCCTAGCAATAAGCAATTGGAATATTTTAATTAGGTATTGCTTTGATAGCATTAAAATGTAATAATAATGTACAAATCTAGAAAAATATGCACATGATGTATACACAAAGAACTAAAGAAAAGTGATAAACCACAAGTGAGCATGAGAAAAATAACACAGACACTATGCCAATGACGTTAATGATTCTCCACAGCAACAATCCAAATACTAACAGGACTTTATTAAGGTAATATCTCCATTCAGATATGAGAAAGCAGCAGCAACTGAACATATATCTGTAAAGGAGGATAATGCATGTTCCTGAACCTGTAGTAGAATGACAGCCTACAAGAGGATTTCCCACCTTCCAACTCTAGACACAAAGAATGGCACCTTTCTGAGAGCAACAATAAGACATCTGCACCATAGGCAACCATTTAGTTATGTCACACAGAAAACAAAACCTGATATAGTTTTGTTAAACATATAATACAGCTGATCAAACTGACAGCTTCAAGGTGGAAATGGTTTTGATACTGTATAATAAATATCTTAAGTAAGTAAATTATGTAAATAAAGCAACAGAAAAGAAAAACCAATGGGAAACAACAAGCACCTGTCTGTATAACTCTGTCTACAATAATAAATAGGGTTAGAGAGATGGCTCATGGGCTCATTCCCAGTACCTCCATGGCAGCTAACAACTGTCTGTAGCGCCTGTCCAAGCGCTAAATCCAACATCTTCTGCTCTTTGTGAACACTAAACACACACTGTATACAGACACACAGGAAGACAAAACTCCCATAGACATAAAATTAATAAATTAAAAAAAATACTATAGTCATCAACAAAACCTGTGTAAATGGGGTCATACGTAGCCCTAGCTGGTCTCAGATTTATCGTGTCACTAAGTAATGGAAGTGAGCCTTGGTTATCTGACAGCTACCTTTGAGGTACAAGGATTACTGGCATGCAACAGCACACCCAGCCTATATTTAAGAGATACAAAGAGGCATGGATATAGTTTTTACTTGTTCTTACAGGTAATGAATTAAACTATTGGCACAGCCCTGGCCACTCCTTCCTGGACTGACATCGCAGAGGATGGTCCGTTTCTACTGTCCTAACAAAGTATTTGATGTGTAAGAATTAAAACTGAGAAGTCAAATGAAATTTCTGAATTGGCTTGAAATAGAAAATTCCATTCTTCCCTGAGCTCCAGTATCAGAAACAGAGTTGACAATGTTAAGTATTCTTTGGGAAAGCACTCTTTCTGGAGTAATAGAGCTTCAAGAGTGATTTTCTGGGATAGAAATTCCCTTTACATATATACTTTCCCCCCAAATACGGATAATTAAAATATTTCACTAAGCTGAATTTTTTACTTACAAACTCATGAAAAGTATATCAGAACTAGCCACAAACTTTTAGGAATTAAGAATATACAATAAGAATATTTATAACTAGAAGAAAAACATAAGTTCTGGAAAACAATTTTTTTTGGTTTTTTTGTTGTTTTTTTTTGTTTTTGTTTTTTTTTGTTTTTCAAGACAGGGTTTCTCTGTAGTTTTGGAGCCTGTCCTGGAACTAGCTCTTGTAGACCAGGATGGTCTCGAATTCACAGAGATCCGCCTGCTCTGGAAAACAATTTTGACCTGTATTTGGAGGTTAGATTCCCATATGCTGCTCAATTATCATTAGGAAAGGCAAACTGTACACCCAGTTTATAAGGCAAAAAGAACCAACCCATGAAATTACTTTATAATATAAAACTTTATTTAAATCATCAGCTGTTGTAGGTTGCACTAGGTTAGCTAGTCGAGGCAATGATGGAGAGCTCACCCAGACAGTAACTATGAGGGAAAGCTGGCAGGCTGACCAACCAGTTACAACCCAGACCCAGAACCAGGGCTATGAGCTGGTCCACCCCAATATCTATGAACTGTTGGAGCATGTGAAGGGGGCGAACCTACAGATTCAAAACAGCAGGATTTTCCGAAACAGGACAATAACAGGATACCAAGACCAGCTCCAGTGAGAGCCCATTAGTGATACTGCAGCAGAAATCAGAGGCCTCCAGCCAGACTGGGGACATATGACAAACCCTGGCAAGTAAAGATGAGTGAATTAAAGGACTACACTACAGCTTCCATAATAAAATTCTTTTTGTTGTTTTTCGTTTTTATTCTGTTTGCTTCTTTGTTTTGTTTGGATTTTCTTTTGAGTTTTTTTTTGTGGGGGGGGGGCTAGTGGGGGGTTAGGTTGCAAGGGCAGAGGGTGGATGCAAGTGGACAGGGAGGTAGGTGGGATCAGAATGCATCACGTGGCATCCACAAAGAATAAAAGTTAAAAAAAATAAAAAAGAAACTTTTACCTATAAAAAAATAAATCACCAGCTGTAGCATCTTTCCAAATTAGTAGCTTATATGAATACTTGTATTAAGTGCATAAGTGTGAAAAAAAAACCTGATGCCATGGAAACAAGAATCTTCATAAATTCTAAAATGTAAGTTGATATGCAATTTTTCATAAAAATAATATGATCTTATTTTCTTACAAATAGGGTTTCCCTGTGTAGCCCTGGCTGTCTTGGAACTCACTCTGTAGACCAGGCTAAACTTGAACTCAGAAACCCAACCTGCCTTTGCTGGGATTAAAGGTATGTACCATTACACCCAGTTTTTTAACCTGATTCTTAATCTAATATCCATTACTACTGTTATTAGTTTATTAGTAAAAACTGGAGGGTTTTAAATTCCTTTGTGAAAATTTTAGAAACATACAAGTACTAAACAAATTTGTGGCTTCAATAATGCAAAAAATATTAGACTAAGTATTGTATTTTAAAAACTGCTATTTGTGGCTTCTCATGTATCTTTAAAAACAGCTCAGTTGTACAGGGAATGCACAGAAATGTCCAAACTTGAGCTTTTATGCTACAATTACTACTTACAAAAAAATTCAGATTTTGTGCCTCAAAATAATCTGACTATAACTTAGAAAAGTTATCCCATTAAGAGAGAAGAGAAGCACAGAAATATCCTTCAACAACAACAAAAACCAACGCTATACTGTTGTTTGAATTAGAGAGTGAACTAAGGTCAACCAGTGTTAAAGGCATATACTTTTATAATTCCAAGGAGAAAGGCCCATTAGCTCAAACAGTGGCTTACAGGGCTCTAATGAACTGGTACAACATACCCAGACTTCGGCAAGCCAACAGATCTCTCTTTGCCTTTGTTTCTTCTACTTAATCAAGATATTTTGATAATAAACCTAAGCAAACAACTCTCTGGCACGGAAACACTATATAGATTTTTTATTATGTTAATAGTTTCTATATTCCAATCATAATTCTCAGCTGATGCTAAAATGTTCCCTCTGACTTTAGTTTTTACTTTAAAATAATATTTTTTATCATCTGTCTTTAACATATCTGGCACTCTAACAAGATCTTTTTCCATAACTTTGAAAATTGCATGAATAATAAATAGCACAACATTTTCATTTTTAGCATTACCAAAATCTTACAATACAAAGCTATACAGAAATTTTTCACAATACACAACAAAACGTCCACATTACTTTCAATTTCTAAAGAAATGCAATTCAAACCTTATGTACTTATCAACTATTCACCAGCAAAGCTTGACCACTGACCATCAAAGATTATAAAAAATCATATTACTTTTCAAAATTGTAAAAAATTAATTATAATGATATATTTCTGTTGTTCCCCACCCCCACCCCCTGCCCCCCTGCTTGGAGCTGAAGACAAAACCCAGGGCCTTAAGCACTCTATCATTGAGCTAATCCTCAACCCACCACACTCCACTTTTTTTTTCCCCCAAGACAGGGTTTCTCTGTATAACAACAGCTCTGGCTGTCCTGGAAATCGCTTTGTAGACCAGTTGGCCTTAAATTTACAGATATCCACCAGTCTCTGTCTCCCTGAGTGCTGGGATTAAGGGTGTGTGCGAACACTGCCAGCTTCTATAATAACAAAATTTAAAAAAAAAATCTAGGATACATTTTGAAAACTCAAGACTATTTCTAAAATATTGAAAATAGGTAATGATTAATACATTAATAGTACAGCCATCAGCAATGTGTTCCTCTTTGACTCAGTGGGTAACATTGCTCACTGCCAAGCCTGACAACCTAACCCGTCTGATGGGAGGAAAGAACCAATTCCTGAGAGGTGCCCTCTAACCATGACATGTGTACATGGCAGGCACACACATACACACATAAGTGTAATCTAAAAAGAACCTAATCACAACATATATCTGAATATATACATCTAAAAAAAGTATGTATCCTCACTAACAAGAATAGAAATACATTTAAAAGTACCCACAAGACATAGAAATTTAATTTTAAATGAATATATTTTGTTTTTATACATTCTTTTGTTTCTTTACAATCATTTTACAATAGCTTAGCTGTATAGCCTATGAGGACCTCACCTTTTCCTTTACCATACACATTTACCAGCAGTATTAGCAATCACCATACACAATGTTTAAGAAAGATGTTCATTTCAAAAATAGGAATAGCCCAGTGAGATCAAATATTAATAGCAAATGGTTATTACACAAAAATATAAGCACAGGTGAGGACTGAGATTACCATTCCCCAAACTGAAACAAATTACTCATATTTATGCTCCACCACCATGCAAGCAATGGAATATTTACAAATGTTTTATGCTATAACCACCTTAAGTCCATGTGATTATAATATGAACAAATGAATGAAATGAAGGAATACCTGAGTGAATGAATACTGAAGTCAAGATGACACAAAACGATGAGATGGTCACAATGTGAAATACAAAGAGATGACTTGAATACAAATAGACTAGTTGAAATCAAACCTGTTTCACTGTAAAGATGCAGGACTTTCTATCTGTAGAACAAAGAACCTCAACCCAAAGCACACACAACTACTAAAATAATCAAATCCAGTTAGCCAGCCTTAAAATGCAACATTTTTTACTCTGTAACCCGCTCTCTTACACATATACACATAAAAAAAAAAAAAAACAACCCTACTTTCTTGTGTTTGGCACTGGGGAATCAATGAATCAGAGCAAAATACACATTTTTAAAAAGACCAATTTGCTCATATTCCATTTAAGAGCAACAAACAATCACTTAAAAACTTAGCCTTTTAAACAGCATCCTTATATAAAGTGGGGTGTGGGGGGAGCCCTTCCATACATAGGAAGCAGTTTAAACCAACACAACTGGCCAATCAAAATTAGTGAATGCACTGCATCTCTCTGCAGTGGGGAGAAGCGACAAGGTAGGCTGTCACTCTGCAAAAGCTGCTCAGAGCAGACTCTCCTCTGAAAAGCAGCGTTCCTTTTCAGAAAGACTGGCTCTAAAGGCTGCCTGGAGACAAGAAGCCTTCAGTATGCTGAATTACTTTCATTACGTATTTTCAGATGCCTATTGACTCCACAGTAGGAAGAGTGAGGGACTGCAGCCGAGAAGCCGTACTGTTGCCCGTTCTATACATTAGCGGACTGCTGAAACAATGGCACAGGACAGACACATTCTCATTAAGGTCATTCTGGAGAGGTTTTTATGACCCTCTTCCCTGAGCCCTCTACTAACAAATGAACAAAATGAAACAATCAAAACTGGAAATGCTTCAGCTACAACAAGAAGTGGTCAAATCTTTAGCAGAGGTAAGATGTGTTCCTTATTATAGTGGACAGCTGCTTTTGAAGCAGCAGAATGGGGTAAAATTACTTTGGAATTTTTAGCCTAAATTTTTAAGTTTGCTTGTTTTCCTATACTTACTGGTAAACAGGAAATTTTTTAATTTACTTCTATTAAGATGTGATATATTTTAAATGTAATTTTTATGGTGTACTGTTAAATCAAAAACTATTCTGATGTCTATAATTTACTCCAAAGACATTAGCTCTTAAGTCATTTTGGATATACCAAATATTTTTAATGTCACTAGTATACCATTTCTCAAGTGCTAAAAAAAGGTTTATATTTCTTATAAAAAGCTAGCTTACTATTTAGCTGTTTTATGTTAAGACTGTGATCAGGCATGTTCACTGAAAATTATTAATTTGCACTTAAGATTTTTTACTACTGTTTACATTTCACCCACATGAGCATATCATAAAAAGAGATTTATAGTGTCTTATCACAGAATCTGTTTTAATGAGTTAAAAGTTCAAGCCATGTGCTAATAACTAAGCAAGCTGCAATATTTCCCAGCATGCAGGACATGTTAAATTTATTACCGGGGGTAATGGCAGTCTGTTTAGTAAATACTAACTGTTCATAATCTCTAAATATTCAACTTAGCTTCTAAAAGAGAAGAAAAATAGTTTAAGATTTCAGTCTTTCTCATGACTATGTTTTAATGCTCACTCTGCTGCTAAATAGGGTTATATATGCCATCTTTATTATGAAAAGGGAATTTTATTTTAAGAAACTTCATTTTATGACTATAGCTATGCCTACTGCAATACACTTTGCTTATTTTGAGAACAAATTCTAGATGGTTTTAATTTTTTAATTAAAGTAACTTGTACTTAATTCAAAATTATTAGGAATCCTATTTCTTAATCTTTTTCACCTTTTTCACAAGGGCCCACAACTAATCCCATATATACAACTGACGATATGAAGAACGCAACTGCCTGAGAAGCTCTCTAGCTCTCTGAACCACAAACTGCTAGATATTCTTGTAACACAGGACTTTTAAGGAGCTAAGGAGTTAATGCCTCGGATTAGCTTGGCTGGAACGTAACAAGCTGACAGCATCCCGTGAAGATGCTACACAGAATAACCACGAAAAGGAAAAAAAAATAGAATTGTAAAAGCCTAAAGACCACGGGAAAATGTTTTAAAAGGGAAGATCTAGCACTTTAACACAGCAGAATTATGGACACTATTGGATTCTGCAGGAACCCGTGAAGCAAAACCTTCAAAGGGAAAACAGCATGACATATCAGTAAGCAAACGAAGCTTTAGCAAGTGTTTTCTGTACTATCCAGATATTCACAGCAATTGATTTGACTAATAGAGTTTTCCATCTGAGCTTTATGACCAATTATGTATCCTCTTCTAATGAGAACAAACCAAATTAAATAGCAGATGGTTTTTATCAAAAGAGCATGTACTGGATTTATAATATAAAGCAAATTATGTGATCAAGAAATCATTTTGAAATAATGAGAACTGCTGCAGAAACAGACTGCAAACAAATGGATATCTAAATGCATTTTAGAAGCTAGAGACATTATGTTTCCTTTTCTGTTTTCACATACTCTGGAAAACAAAGAGACACAACCTATATTCTTTCAAAAAGGAAGTGTAATTTCTATCATTTGATGAAGTTTCATTTGTCCATGACTTTCTGAGGAGGAAAAAAAAACCACGAAAATTGTGTGCTGTTCTTTAGAAATCCATCAGCCAACTAAATCTCACAATTTGTACAGCTGAAGTACTCAAATAACAAAAGAATGAATTCCTGCAAGACATGAAATAAAACACACTGTTATCAGGGAAAAAATTCATGTCAAAATTGTCAATGACATCATGTATCAATTTGTGGAAAACTACCATGGTGAGCCAAAAGGCCCATAAGGCAACAGCAAACAGGTAGGTCAGAAGATGCATGCACGACCATGGGAGGAAATAAATTGGTTTCTTTCAGTGCTCGTACTTGTCATCCTGCTTTATTAATTATAAGTGCGATGTGACAAAACAAAGACCTGGAGTTCAGTCTGTCAGTTCAGAAAACTTGGCACTCTTAACATTTTCCATTTTTATAGGATTTCAGTAAGCTAACCCATTTTATATGAATAAATATGTGCCTAGTAATACCCTTTATGGCTCAAATGAAATTAATGTTGTCATGTTTCTGAAATAGTGCCCTAAAATAACAAGCCTAAAGTTGTCAAAGGTAACATCAATTAAAATGTCATTATGAATTTTGAAAGTTATTAGGTTTTATACTTCAGGTTGGAATATTTTGTAGTTTAATTGCTATACCTGAGATGTGAAATATACTTGCATGTATAAATTCATGTTCTAAGCTGAATTTTAACTTTAAGCTGTTCAGTGTAGACCTCTCAGAAAAAATCAGATACAATTTTTATAAATGACTCTAAACTCCCAAAATACTTATTTGAATGAATGTTCACTTCAGAATTTTTCTTCAAAATTATTCACTGTCTGATGCGAACCAAATGTCTCACAGGTAAAGTGAAAGTTAAAAGCATCCTCAAAAAATGGATGTCAGAATATTCTTTGGAATTTCAATTTTTACCTCACAAATTAAACAAAATAATACATTAATAAAACCATTTCAAAATCATCTACTTCTTACTATGTATCAAATTTCAATTTCCTCTTTCTACAGCACACCAGATGGTGTGGTCGCAAAACACATCAGCCATAGGAAAGCTTTTTACTAAGCTTGTTGCTTTTTACTTTAGCATACTGTCTTTTTTCCAATTTCTTAAAGTCTACTGTAAAAATGTAGTGGGCATATTTACATGATGTACAAAATTCCCATCGGTTGCCTCTTTGAGAAATGACCTCAATGTCCACATTGGAGTGGTTAAGACAGCGTGCGATGGAGACGAACTGGTGCGTGTGCCACTATTCTTACTTTAAATCTGAGGAGTAGCTGCACCCACAGTCACCGTGCTAAAGCACATGAAAATAGCATTTACCTTCTATCCACTCATAGCACTGTTTAAGTGAAATCTTAAACCATTCGACCAAAATTACTTTTTCACACTAAGTAGTGCTCTTATTCAGACGCATAATTTCTTTAAAAATAAAACCTTAGTTATTTCCAATGAAGTAAACCCTTGTAGTATGAATAGTAATTCTGCACAACAGAGAAATGATCCCCATATGGTTATCTCTTCAAAAAGAGAAAACACCAAAATCAATGCAGGCTTGATGTTTCCCAATTCTACATTTTGCATCAATAGCTTACAAAATTAAAAATTAAACTAAGTACATGATAAAAAGATATTTTTGTTTACAAAGAATACCAGGTCTTATATGTCACATAAACTGCCAAATATCAAAAATTCTATTTTGTTTTTCAGGGGAAACACCAACTGTTCCAAAAGAATGTGTTTTTCTCCTGTTCTGGGAATCAACATGCAGTCTGAATCAAACATTACAGTGCGAGATGACATTGAGGGCATCGACGCCAATATGTACCAACCACTATCATACCCATTAAGCTTTCAAGTGTCTCTCACTGGATTTCTCATGTTAGAAATTGTGCTGGGACTTGGCAGCAACCTTACTGTATTGGTACTTTACTGCATGAAATCCAACTTAATCAACTCAGTCAGTAACATTATTACAATGAATCTCCATGTACTTGATGTAATAATCTGTGTGGGATGTATTCCTCTAACTATAGTGATCCTTCTGCTCTCACTGGAGAGTAACACTGCTCTCATCTGCTGTTTCCATGAAGCCTGTGTTTCCTTTGCAAGTGTTTCGACAGCAATCAACGTTTTTGCTATCACTCTGGACAGATACGACATCTCTGTAAAACCTGCAAACAGAATTCTGACAATGGGCAGAGCTGTAATGCTAATGACATCCATTTGGATTTTTTCTTTCTTCTCATTCCTGATTCCCTTCATTGAAGTAAATTTTTTCAGTCTTCAAAGTGGAAACGCGTGGGAAAACAAGACACTGCTGTGTGTCAGCACAAGTGAGTACTACACTGAGCTGGGGATGTATTATCACCTTCTGGTTCAGATCCCCATCTTCTTCTTCACAGTTGTAGTGATGCTCATCACATACACCAAGATACTTCAGGCTCTTAACATTCGAATAGGCACCAGATTCTCAACAGGGCAGAAGAAGAAAGTTCGGAAGAAAAAGACAATCTCTCTAACCACACACGAGACCACAGACATGTCACAGAGCAGTGGTGGGAGAAACGTGGTTTTTGGTGTGAGAACTTCAGTCTCTGTCATAATCGCCCTCCGGCGCGCTGTGAAGCGCCACCGGGAACGACGAGAACGGCAGAAAAGAGTCTTCAAGATGTCTTTATTGATTATTTCTACATTTCTTCTCTGTTGGACACCAATTTCTGTTTTAAATACCACAATTTTATGTTTAGGCCCAAGTGACCTTTTAGTAAAATTAAGATTGTGTTTTCTAGTCATGGCTTATGGAACCACTATATTCCACCCTCTCTTGTATGCATTCACCAGACAAAAATTTCAAAAGGTCTTAAAAAGCAAAATGAAAAAACGAGTTGTTTCCATAGTTGAAGCTGATCCCATGCCTAACAATGCTGTAATACACAACTCATGGATAGATCCTAAGAGAAATAAAAAGGTTACCTATGAGGACAGTGAAATAAGGGAGAAATGTTTAGTACCTCAGGTTGTCACAGACTAGGGAGAAGTCTAAGCTTCACCAAATCTACATTCAGAAGAGTTTTAAATTTAAATTGTAAAAACTGATTACTGCCAAATGTAAGAGAAAAACATTCTCAGTATTGGTTATGTTGTAAATTTTCAATGTGAATGTCAATTAGATTAGGTCATATATACTCAATTTCTTCATTATTTAATGTATTTGTTGCATGGCAGTTTGTTAAAAGTAATATCATGTGTATATTGTCAATATTATGTCCATCAGAAGATACTCATGTAAGTCATATTTTCTAAAGAATAAATACATAGCCTTAAAACAGTGTATAACTTTAAAATGTAACTGACACAGGTATCTACATTTTTAAATGTATGAAACCTATTATTTCTAAGCCACAACCTAGATATATTTATATGAGAAGTTGCATAAAATTTAACACAAAAATTATAATCAGAACAATCAAGGGAAGATTTTCTGTACCACTATGTTATATTTCTGTTATGATAAACTTGTTATTATATTTTAACAAAAATAATGAACTATATATAAACCTTATTCTTTCTTATATATAACACTTATGTGGGCAACCATAGACTATATTAGTATTTTAAAACCATGAACCAATTAATAAATCAATTCTGTATATGCACACAAAATTAGGGAAATTTTTCTAGTTCAAGCTTATTATATAAAAAGATTGAATTCTATTACAAGGATGATATGCCTGTAATACAAATGAACCAACAATAAAGGGAGGGAAGAAAGCTACATTAACACCAGCCTTGTTCCTTCACCCTCATTTTGCCTGATTCTACACCAAATATTCTAGGTTATGAGGAAATACTGGTTTTAAAAACTGCAATAAAATAATTTTTAATTTAATAACAACTCTATCATTTTTTGTATAACAGAAATTAACCACGTAATAGGGAAGACTGAGCAGAGCAAAGAGAAGCTCCTTCCTGTCAACTGTAGAAAAGCCTAACAAAGGCAGCTGTTTCTAATTTTAGATTCATTGCAACTTATGTGTAGTAGAATTTATACAATGTTCCTTCCTAGTGACCTGTGGTAGAATTTATACAATGTTCCTTCCTAGTCACCTGTGGTAGAATTTATACATTGTTCCTTCCTAGTCACCTGTGGTAGAATTTATACATTGTTCCTTCTTATCCTTCAAACTACAGCAGCTCTGTTTCCACTCTCCAGGTGATTAAAGCAACAATAAACTGTGTCACATTTCTATTCCACCACCATGTCACTTGAGCATTTTTCTCTCAAACCCTCAATACATGTTAGGAAATGATTACTAATTGTAATTATAGATTGTAAGGAATATGAATAATTTTGTAACAAACAAGAATTTATTACTTGCTATAATAATCTGGCAATCTGTAGTAATAATAAAGACTTAGCAACAATTTATTTAAAATAGGTAAAATACCTACTATATATATTACAACCAGTTAGTTTAACAAGAATTATTCTATATTTTAAATACTATATTCAATAAATGAAGTAAAATCATTTTTAAATTTAAAATCTCATGTTAAACAATTCATTATCTATCATTTTTATACAAATAAATGAGATTCATTTAATCAACTTTAATGACTAGCCTAATCCCTAGGAAAAAGAGCATGTTACAGGAGCTTGAAGTCACTAAGGTTTCTGGCAAGCTAAACTGATTTATTTCTGATAATAATGCTAGCGTGTCAAAACTTGGCAAAGACCTGCTTTCCTACTGCTTTACGAAATTAAAGAAATACTGCAGTTTGACAAAATGTAACATAATCAATTAATTTTTTAAGCCCTAAAATTAAGACTTAATGGTGTTAAGAAATTTTTCACTCAATAAATGCATTTGGCTTACAATATCTAACACCTTAACTAAAACTTTTAATGCATTTTGTACTTGAACTTCCAAGCATGACTTAAAATATTAGCACCTAGATTTACAATCTTAATTTTAAAAACTAGACTACTTTTAGTGTTCATGTTAAGAAATACCTTCACTGTGTTTTCAGTACTTTTAATCATAAGGTTTAATAAGCATTACAAAGAATTTAGTATAAAAGTAAGTTTCTGCCATATTGGCCTAATAGTTTCATGCATTCTGATCTTCTGTACTAAAAAAAAAATAAATAAATAGCAATCATTATAACTTTGCCCTGTAAGCTGCTATTTGTGCACTGAGCATCAGAGTAAACTATTAGGCATTTTGCCCTACTGTAACGAATTCTTGTAGGATAAAAGTGTACACCTATTGATTTATAACAAGCAAAATCTACACTTCCCATACCTCACAGAAACCTCAAGCAGCTTTTTAATGTGTTAAACACACAGTGTGTAAAAACCTTGTTTAAAAAAAAAAAGAAAGAAAGCAACTGTTGATCTTGTGGTAAATGAGAGCTTAGACGATCTTAAGTTTTCCTTGATTTTTCATTCCTCTATGGACAAACAGAAGCATTGTTTTCCTCAAGATGTCTTTTGCTTCAATGTGAAAATTCTTTACGTTTCACTAGTAATTTTACTCCAAAAAGCATCCTTGCTAACTTTTCCTCTATTGAAAATACAATAGAGGCATGAGTTAATTTGTATGGACAACATCTTATAATTTTATTTTTATATCTATGTGCTTTCAATCTATGCTGTCGGGCAGAGATGCTACCTTCTATAGTCAGTCAAGTTAACTATTCAAAGCATAAGGTTCATAAAATTCAGAAATTTGTATTGCCTTTCTTGTTCTATTGACAATTTAGTAAATTTATTACTTGACCAAAAAGATATTCAAACTTATTAAAGAGATTAACTTTTTTACAATTATGCTTTTTAAAAGACTCTATTCTATACTTGACAACAATGTCAGTCATATTAATGTAAGTTTTTCATCTCAAAAAGAGCTACAGCAAAACATCAGTTCTCCAGGTTAAAACTGTGGCTTCCCCTGTCAGTCAGGTGCTCCAATGGAAAAGCAATTGCCACATAAGTGTGACAACCCTAGTTTGACTCCTGACCCACATAAAGAAAAAACATTCCACAAAGTGGTCCTCTGACCTCCAAACATACTGGTCTTTGAACATGTATGTACACATGTATGTACACAAAATAAAAATATTTTGTAGTCAGACTCAGGAATCAACAATCTAAAATTTAAGAAAACAATTACTAGAATTTTATTACACACAGAATCTGAGGCTATATTTCAAAATGAAGGTATACATCAAGCACTGCTTATCAGAAATGCTTGGGATGGAGGATTTCAGATCGCTGTAGGTATTTTGGAATACCTGTATATATTTTATGGCATAACTTGCAGATGGGCCCAATTCTAATTAAGAGTTTCATCTATTTCATAAACACATAATCTAAAGGTAATTTTATGCCATATTTTTAATGTGTCTGCATCTGAACTGAAACCATCACATTAGGTAAAGTGTAGAATGTTCCTCCTGTATCTTGTCCAAAAGCTTTCAGATTTAAGAATATTTGGATTTTAAGATGAAAGATGCTTGAGATATTTTAAAAAGTGTAAAAGTAGCTGAAAGAGGAGGCAGGTTGCAAAAGGTGATAAAAGAAGAATATTTTAAGAGACCAAAAGAGAAAACAATTATACTGAATTAAATAATAGCATAATAAAAGTACCACTGGTGAAAACTACTACAGCATATTCCAGAAAAAAAGAAAATTGTTTGGCAATGGGTCTCTGATCCTACTGCACGTAATGGCTTTGTGAGAGCCTAGGCAGTTTGGATGCTCACCTTACTAGAAATGGATGGAGGGGGGGGTTCCTTGGACTTCCCACAGGGCAGGGAACCCTGATTGCTCTTCGGGCTGAGGAGGGAGGGGGACTTGATGGGGAAGGGGAGGGAAATGGGAGGCGGGGGCGGGGAAGAGACGGAAATCTTTAATAAATAAATAAATTTAAAAAAAGAAAAAAGAAAATTGTTGTTTGGAAGGAAAGCTGTTTAGGAAGTTATCTTGGGGCCATTATACAAGGTCTGAAAACGCCAGCAGAAACACATGAGCAAGGGAACAACAAGAAAAGGACGAGCCTCCAAAATCACCAACAACAGAGTTAGAGTATAACATGCATAGAACGGGCTGAGGAGGGCTCAAAGAACAGGAGAGCATTGCCGTTGCCCTGATACTACAGAGGGTCTGGCCAAAATGATTGCAGCAGCCCAGCAAAGGGCAAACAGCTGGGACAGGCAGTTATAGCTACTTACAGCCACAATCAACAGGACACATGAGCAACCATGAAAAACAGATTACCTTCCATAAAGGAGATATTTACACACTGTTCAAAGTACATAAACAAGGGCCAAATGGCAAGAATCTGGGGGTAGAAAATTCAATAAAGCAAAATGAATATTCCTCATGAATGTTTTTATTACCAGAAAATATTTAGACTGATGGAATTTTTTGGGAGTTTTTTGTTTTGTTTTGTTTTCTTGGTTTTGGCTTTTGAGACAGAGTTACACTAACCCTGGCTAGTCTGGAACCAACCTGAATGGTTTCAAACTCAGAGACATCTGCCTTTGCCTTCCAAGCGCTGGGATTCAAGGCATGAACCACCATACCTAGCATCTAAGATAAAATTTTAAGACTGATTTTTCTAAATCATCTACTTTATATATCTTAGTTAATCCACTGCATCTTCCCACTAAAGCATCTTTTTGAATAGTTTCATTTATGGGGAATTAAAGAGCCCTGGATTACAAGACCTGAGTTCCCACACCACTTAAAATGAAGTGTGATGGCACCAGCCTGGTCAGGAGGGTCAGAGGTTACGAGGGTCATCCGTGGCTACACAGTGGGAAATACCGAGTTTAGGGTTAACCTGGTTACATGAAACCATTTCTCAAAAGAGAAACCACATAACAGCAACACATAATGCATATATAATAGAAAACAAAAATATCGTCCTTTGCTTTTTTTATCCCAATAATTCATAGTGAACATCTATTCAACTCACTATATTCACATCTTCATTCTTTGTTAATGGCTGCATAGTTTTTTGTTGTTGTTTGGCTTGGGGTTTTTTTTTGTTTTTTTTTTTTAAGATAGGGTCTCACTATGTAGTTCTGGTTGTCTTGGTACTCACTCTGTAGACCAAGCTGGCCTAGAACTCACTGAGATCCATCTGCATCTAACTCCCAAGTGCTGAGATGAAAGGCATATGTCACTACTTCTGGCTCATAAATATAACATTTTAAATTAAGATTTTTAAAATATAGCAATATTAAGAAATACTGACAAAGTATAAAATAATTAAATCTTTTTTATAGACTCAAATAGCTTCGAGCTATATTTCAAGATCACCTTGGAAAACTGCAAAAAAGGTTTCTATTTCTTAACTTAGTATCAGAAGCAAATGTTTTTTCTGACTAGAACAACTTTTCTTCCTTTCCTAAAATTAAATGTGAAATAAGTAAACAAAGCAAATCTTTGGAGAGTATTTTCTTTACAGCTCAGTTTTATTTGCATGTGTTCTTGAATGCAGACTGCTTCGGAGACATGCATATTGAATCCAAAGAAGTGATGTGTGAGCTAAAGTTGTAATAAAATGACATCTAGTACTAACATAAGAGAGAAAAATAAGGAAACACAGCTAGTCAAGGGCTGGAGGCACGCAGCTCGATGGCTCAGAGGACTTGCTGCTCCTCCAGAGGACTTCAGTTCCATTCCTACCACCCACATCTGGAGGCTCACAACCTCCTGTAACCCCAGCTCCAAGGAACAGAACACACTCTTCTGGCTTCTGCAAGCTCATGCACACGTGTGGCATTCAGACACACATACACAAGAATAAAAGTAATAAAAACACATCTTTTTTTTTACGGACTTAAAATACTTAAGGGTACTCAGCTTCTAGAAAAATACAAATAGAACTATGAGTTAGAGCTAACAAAAAAATTAATTTGAAAACTGAACTTTCTCTAAAAATTATTCAAATAATGAAAGATATGCAAACTGACTGGCTGAATATATTTGAAATATAGACATTGTACCATTAAAGTATAAAATCTATTAAAATACTAAAATACATTTGCACATATATGAAAAGAATGGTATCATGGTCAGAAATGCAATAGTGGCCTTATTACTGATATAAAGGCTATGATCTCTTAAGAAAATTCATTTTTACACCTGAGAAGAGCTGAGGAAATTCAATGAAAATATTTCTCACCATCCTCATTACTTAAAAAACAAAAAGTGACAATAACCCTAAGTGTCTCTACCCTTCTGTCACACAGTTTTCTCAACCCCAATGAGATGTACCCGGGTTTTCAAGCATGACAGTTTTGCATGTCACCAGCAGGTGGTAAAAGGGGCTGTCATTCCTGTCACTGCCACCGATATTAGCTCTTCCACTATCAAACCCTGAAGGATCACTAAGATAAAAGTGAGCTCAGTCTGTCTGAGAGAAAGGTCATTTTCCTCTCCCTGCTTCCATGAAAGCAATGCTTCATGTTCTCCTGAGAGACGTTAGCAAGGCAGACTACAAAACATATCTGCCAAGTTTTCAAAATGAAAAGAAAAAGTGGCACAAGACAGAATAATATCATGAAGAAATTACTTTCCCTTTAGAGAGTTATAAACATATAATACTTAAAGTAGGTGGAAAATTTTAATTCAATATAAAAGTTTTGTGTTAATGCTAAGAAAATAAGAACTCTGACCACACTAAAAATAGACTGGGAATGCAGAAAAAATACAAATACATTAGTCCTTTATATTACTCATGATTCCATGATACATCCTATATAAGGGTAACTTTTATTGATATACAAAATATATGCTAACTGGATAGAGAAAACTATTTGTATTATTTATGCCATAGGGCCAGCTAACATAACAGAATTAGCGAGGCATGATGGGGCACATTTTCAATCTCAGTAGTCAGACAACAGAGACAGGCAGATTACTGTAAGTTTAGGTCCTCCTGGTCTACACATAGTTCCAAACCAGCCAGTTTTGTGTAGTAGATCATGACTCCAAAAAAACAAAAAAGAAAAAAAGAAGCCAGGTGTTGGTGGCGCGCGCTTTTATTCCCAGGACTCAGGTGGCAGAGGCAGGCAGATCTCTGCAAGTTCAAGGCTAGCCTGGTCTACAAAATGAGTTCCAATATAAACTTATGACAACTGTATAAAGCTTTCATAACTATATATACAACAATAAATTGATTATAAAAATGAAAACTTTTATATTGTCTTCCCCCAAAAAGTACTTAACACACACTGACTCATCAGAAAATAGTAGAGGAATTGAAAGTGAACAGTTTTTCAGTTTCTGATCTTAGTTCCTGTATACTAATGATTAAAACAGTGTTACTCAAAATGTAGTCATCCTATATAAGAATCCTCTTCAAAGCTGGTTTAAAATGCCTATTCCTCCTGGGCCAGCAAGACAGCTCTGTGGGTAAAGGGACTTGCCACCAAGCCTGAAGACCCAAGATCAAACTAACCCAGGACCCACATAGTAAGAGAGGACCGACCTTCACAAGTTGTCCTCTGACCTCTCTACAGGCGTGCACGACACATGCACAAATACACACACGCACACATGCATGCACACACACACACAAATATAATAAAAAATGCCAACTTTGGGGCCCTTTTGACTTTCTCAATCAAAATCTCTAGGATTTTAGCCATGGAAAGTTCATTTTAAATAACTACTTTCAAATGTTCTGACTGCTCAAGTTTCAGAACAGCTGACTTAAAACCATCCAGCGCTCAGGGTGGAAGTCTGAGCACTGCAGAGGCTGGGGCACAATTATCACTGACTCAGGGGCTGCAGTCTCAGTCTGAGCAACACAACAACAACAAAAACAAAAAACCTTCTCAGAGAAGGGAACCACTAATTTCATTATCAGAAGACTAAAGTTTCAGGGCATTCAGTTTCTAATAAATGAAAAGTTACAGATGTGGTACAGCTCAAATTGAATTCAATTCATATCAAACTACTTCTTGAAGAAAAAAATAAACTTATTAATATTAACTACTTAACCATTCATACCATAATCAATCTACCAAGACGTTAGCTTCCTAAAGACATAATTTTTTTTATAAATAAAACATTTCCATTAAAAACCATACATTCATTAGGCATGATAGTACAGGTTTTCATCCCAGTTGGAAGGGCTGAGTTGAAGAAAGATCACAAGTTCAAGGCTGGTGCCTATCAGTGTGTGGAGGGGTGTGTGGTGCACATGTGTATTGAGACTATAAAATGGTACCACTATGAAACAGGACATAAGCTACTACACTATTCAATAATATAAACCACTCAGCCAAAATAGCTAAATATAAAAATCTCATGACCACTGTTTGTCATCAATTTATGGTATTCTGACCATAAAATGCTATTCTTGAATATCTCTACTCTTTTCAACACAAAACTATTAAAATATACTGAACATAGAGAATAAGAATTACCTCTGGAAAAGCAAAATAAGTACCTCTGCAACTGGGGGTTGAGGGGGTTGGGGATGGCTGGAGCGATGGCTCTTCAGAAAGAGCACTGGCTGTTCCTGCAGTGAACTCAGATTTGGTTGCAAGCACCCACATGGTAATTCACAACCACCTATAACTCCAATTCAGGGAAATTCAACACCCTCTTCTGGCCTCTGTGACTACTAGATACAAATACATATGTTGTGCAAACAACCATATACAATATAAGAGACTTTTTTTAAAAAAATTACTCAAATATAACAACCACAAAACAAAAATCAGTCTCCTTGTTTGTAAAATCATGGCCAAACTGACTTAATTCAAGAATCAATTGTATCCAGGCTGTGGTGGTACACGCCTTCAATCCCAACACTCAGGAAGCAGAGGCAGGCAGATCTCTGTGAGTTCAAGGCCAGCCTGGTCTACAAAAGCTAGTTCCACGACAACCAGGGCTGTTACACAGAGAAACCCTGACTTTAAAAACGGAGGAGGAGGAGGAGGAGGAAAAAGGAGGAGGAAAAAGGAGGAAGAAGGAAGAAGGAGGAAGGAGGAGGAGGAGGAGACAACAGAAGCTCTTACCTGACTTAGACCATATCCTTCCTCCTCTTCCGTTACCTCCCAACCTTCAAGCCTTTATTATTTAAGAGGAATAGATAGACTGACTGGCTTTAAGAAATACCACCCAGCTGGGCGGCGGTGGCGCACACCTTTAATCCCAGCACTCAGGAGGCAGAGGCAGGTGGATCTCTGTGAGTTCGAGGCCAGCCTGGTCTACAAGAGCTAGTTCCAGGACAGGAACCAAAAGCTCCGGAGAAACCCTGTCTCGAAAAATAAAAAAAAAAAAAAAAAAAAAAAAAAAAAAAAAAAAAAAAAGAAAGAAAAGAAAAAAAGAAATACCACCCAGATATCTTCCTTTTCAAAATTCAAAAACAAATTACCGGGAAAGATACTGTTTAATATGAACCACGTAGTGCAAAAACGCCTGAGCCTAGAGAGTTAACATTCCAGAATGCTATTCTACCCTCACACTGAGTTGGCTGCAAGAAAATGACAAGCAAAAGAACTCAACTTTCATTATTAACTAACTTGAAAAATCTACTTGCCTAAAACATAAGATTCTCATTGAGACATCTGTACACTGAGACTGAGTGGTAGAGTATATGCAATCAGAGCAAAGATGGAAAAGAAGGGGAGGGGGCAAGGGCAAGGGGAGGGCATGCATATTTGATGAAAAGCAGAAATCAATCCTATCCTACTTGGGTTGGAGAAATCAAACCTAAGAAATATTTTGAAATATTAAACAAACCTTAAACATGACCTCTAACCAAGAAATTTAGCTTCTAAAATTTACCCTAAGAAAACAATGTGACAGGTCTTCAAGGATGGTCAACAAAATAAAGGTAATAACAAAAAAATATAAGTAATCAAAATAGGTAACAATAGTAAACTATAAAATTACTGGATAGTTTACAAGATCATTTAGCTAACTCAGTCCATGTTCTGTTGTTATAACAGAATCTCTAGAACTAAGTAATTTATAAAGGAAAGAATTTGATTCACCTCATGGTTCTAGAGCCCAGGAGTCCAACAGAAAATGGTCTCATACTAAATGAAAACATAATTTTTAAAATAAGATAGAGGTAAAGGAGTGATTCCCCATGTGAAGAACCATGTTCCCTGTAACTGACCCATGCCCACAGTAAAGGCTTTAATTCCTCTAAAGGAGCTAATCACCTCTTAAAAGTACTGATCTCCAGCAATCAAATTTCAACATGAATTGGGAGAAGAGAAGCTATATGTAAGTCACTGCATTAGCAGCTAAAATAAAAACACATGTTCCTGTGAACTGACATGGAAGTGTGTCCACACCGCAGAGTACAAGATGGTATGTATGTCAAATGTAGCAGTTTTTAGGTAAGCAGTTTTAGATATAGAGGTTTTTAGGAGGTTAACTTTCTAAATTACTAATAATGAATCTAGATAAGAACTTAAGGTTTTTCAGTATTTAGAAATTAACATATACCTCAATTTTCTAGTTTTCACAGCCTATCATTATTTGACAGTTAAAATGGTTTAGATGGAATATTAATAGGTCCAGCAAGATAAACACTAGGTAAAGACATTTGCCACCAAACCTCACAACCTGAGTCTGATTCCCGAGGACGCCTACAAGCTGTCCTCTGAACTCCACGTCTGTACCATGCCACAAGCATGGCACAGAAACACAAAAATCTTTTAAACTGCAAAGTTCTAGAGAAAAAAAATAATGAAGAAAATGAGGTAACATTCATGAAAAGGGGTATTAATCATAACATTAAAAAATTTTAAGTGGTAAATATAACTTCCACTGGAAAATCTACTGTACTTCAATTTATAAAATTCACAAATTCATATACTCTTTTGTCTCAGAGCACAAGCTGTAAAACTCCAGGAAAACAGCTGTAAGGGGGGAGGAATCTATATATAATGAGTAAAGATGCTCAAATTATCATTTTAAATATTTGAGACTAACTATAGACTTTATTGAAGGATTATTTATTTAAAAAAAAGAAGAATGAATATAAAGGAACTTTTCAGTCATACACAAAACCTAAAAGTCTACAAATTCTACAGTAAATTGGCAACATAACACATAAGTGACCAGAAATATTTCAGGGAAGTTTTGTGCAAGTAGATGCACATGTGTGTGGATAGGAAGGCCAGAGGCCAAGCTTGGATGCTGTTCCTCAGGAGACATCCACTATGTCTTTTGAGTTAAGGCCTCTTTCTTCCTGGGACCCGGAGCTCATCTATTAACACAGGCTGGCTGGCCAGAAGCCTAGAGATCCTGCTGTCTCAGCCTCTCTAGCACTGGAGTTACACACACAGCCATCAGTTCTGGCTTTGGGGGGAATCTAACTCAGGTCTCCACACTTGTGGCAAGTACCTTACTGACTGAGCCATCTCCCCAGCCCTCAAGATATATTTTAAGAGAAACAGAAATCCAGCCCTTACTGCTCTAGCTGTTTGATCATGAAACTGCTGCCTCATCTCAAGACACTCTATCCATCTCTAAAATGACATTACTTCAAAAGGCTGCTGGAAGAAAGTGTCATGGGCACTAGCTCATGATTTAAGTAAGGATCAGGACTTGGCACCTAGGATCAATACAGCACTTACCGTATTATTGTGGAATTTGTTTAAAAACAGCTAACAATGGCATTTCAATTCAATTAGGTGACATAGTCATTTTTAAAGGAATAAATTATAAAAGAAATTTACTATGACTTCTTCCCTTAATAGATACATTAGGAACTTGGTTTTCGCTTTTCTTAAGCTTATTTTTTTATTTTATATGCATTGTTTTGCTTGCACATATGTCTCTGTGAGGGCTGGAAATGAACCAGGGTTCTCTGGAAGAGTAGCCAGTGCTGTTAATCATTGAGCCATTTCCCCAGCCCTTAAGTATTTTTTATTATCTTTCAGTACCCATCTCTAACTTACTCTGTGGAATAAGACTTCAATATTTTATTCTCAAAAAATAAATCTGTGAGAAAAGCTAGGTGTGTTGGTCCATTTTTGTAATCCTAGGACTCAGTAAGCTGAGGCGGGAAAACTGTAAAGAATCTGAGATCAGCCTAGGTCACACAGTGACCTGAAATGCAGTGTAAGTCCCTATCTGGAAAAAAAAAAATCCATGAAGAATGTACACATAAAAGTAACAACTTTTTTTTCTAGAATTGTAAATGTGCTTTTGAATGCAGAGAGTAGAACACAACCACAGAGTGTGACATGTGCCCAAACTGACTGCTAAAATGTAACAAAAACTTAGTTTTTCCAGTCCTAGAGAAAAATGGATGAGAGAAAAGCAATCTTCGGAGGCCCTGCTAACACACTAGGCATGGGCAAAGGCAGTCTATAAACTCTGTCTCAGTAAATCTCAACGGTGTTTGAAATGGGAGAGAAGTTCTTCAAATCAGGTCACCAAGACAGAAGGAAATGGAAACCATGATCTAAATGGTTTCAAAGCTCATCTCTTCCTGTCTCCATCTAAATTTCACAGAAGAAATACTTGTAGTCATTTCTGCTATAATTTTATGATAGTCTCAAGTCTCTAAAGTGTTAGCAATGTATCACTTTGATGAAAGAAGAATTTCTGAACACTCTGTTGTTCTGACCATTATGTTAAAATAACTAGCCTACAAGCATACATTCAAGAAGATTTATTCAGTCATTTACTCTCAGTGAAAATCTTTCTAATCAATCCTTTTTAGCTTTTATTTTTCATTACTACAGTTTAACTTACTTTAAAATATCAATTTCACCACTTAGTGTTAAGTAGTAATTTTTCTACATCAATTAATTAGGTGGTTATTCTTAATGATTCTCAAACTTTGTCAGAAGACAATATATCAGCAAAGTAATTTTATTTACCCCCTACCCCATAGTTACATTTAGTATATATGGAAAAGAGTGGAGTGTTTCTTATTTTGTTTTTCGAACAAGAGATAACCCTGGGTATTCTTTCAGCCCTGATAGAGCTGGAGAATCTATATTACCATACAGGGAATCCCAAATAAACACTAACTGTCATACTCAACTGAAACTGGTTATACAAGTCTCTTCCCAAATCAAGCTTTAGTGCCTGTTGGGATTAATGAGTCCCGGCCTTCAGTTGCTTTTCCCTCCTAGAACCTTCTAATATAAGTTACTAGAAGCTGTGCCTAGTTAGAGGATCAGAGGATCACCTGTTGACCATTAACTGCAGTGTATTTAAGTCTACATGGTGTTAATAAAGATGGGCTTTCTGAACCAGCGTTTGGAGCTGCGTGTGTCAGTCTGTCTCTACATCCATGTCTTCAACTTCCAGCCCCTTGCCCGAAGCTTGGTAACTGGGTGCCAGTGCACAGAGCGCAGACATGGGGGGCTCGGTGCGTGGTAATTGGAGGTCTCCACCGAGATAGCGGCAATTGGAAATCCCAGCCAAGATATCGGAAAAGGGAATGCTGAGAGACCACCCTTGGAAGCCCCTCGGAGAGAGGTAAGCAGACAGCGTCATTCCTGGCCAACAGAGACATATAGAGGAGTGAAGATGGGTGGTATCTTTTCTTCGTTCAGAAAAGAGTCGGACATTAGGAGTTTGATGATTTAGAGCTAGTGGAGGATAGTGAGGAAGATTCATCAGAAGAAGAGGAGATTATATATAAGGAATTAAAAAATCTCTTTAAAAAGCTGAGGAAACAGAGTAAAAAAAGACTCACATCAACTCCCTCGTCCTCACCGGCTTATAATAATGAAGGTTGGTGGTCTTATTTATGTAGGGGCTCTGACACTGAACAAAACAAAGGAGTTTGTTTCTGTCCTGTACATATGGTTGCACCAGTGATGGAGTCGCCAGGCATTTTGCAATACAATTTAAAGAAATGAAACAATTAAAGGAAGCTGTTGCTGCATATGGGGCTCAAGCACCCTTCACGTTGGCCATGGTAGAATCTTTCTCTGCTATGAATTTAACACCAAGTGATTGGCAGCAATTATGTTGTGCTGTCTTATCTGGGGGAGATTATCTCCTATGGTGAGGGGAATATCAGGAAAATTGTAAGCAAACGGTCCAATTAAATGCTCTAACGGGCCAAGCTCAATGTAATTTAGATATGTTAACTGGGGCTGGAATTTATGCTGTTTTGCAGCAAAAAAAAAAAAAAAATCTTTATGATCCAGGAGTATTCGCCCAAATAGCTGCAGCTACCACTAAAGCTTGGAAGGCCCTACCTAACAAAACAGCTGGGGATCAATTATCAAAAGTTCTACGAGGACCGTCTGAACCATTCCAAGATTATGTAGATAGACTGTTACAAATAGCAGGTAGATTGTTTGGAGATGAGACAACAGCCATGCCTATGATAAAACAACTTGTATTTGAAAATTCCAATAGATATTGTAAGGAAGCATTATGCCCTTGCCAAACAAAGCGTTTAAATGATTATATCAGGATATGCAGAGATATAGATGGGAATTTCATTCAAGGCCAGGTTATAGCAGCAGCTATTCAACCTCAGAGAAACATAAGAGAGTGATGTGGGAGTGTTATATATCAATCTGTTTATTTCACTGGTTAAGTAATAAACAAACTGCTTGGGCTCATAGCTTAGAACATAGGTGGGTGGAGTAAACAGAGCAGAATGCTGGGAGGAAGAGGAAGTGAG
>NC_022009.1:82683016-82691610 GCF_000317375.1 Microtus ochrogaster
TTTAGAACTCTCTTACTTAAACAAAAGGGGGAGGTGTTGCGGGAGGTCCTTCCGCTCCTCCAGCCTATAGCCGCTGTCCTATAGCCGCTGAGAGACCACGCCCCAATGGGCGGGTATCTCAGCGGCTATAGGCTGGAGGAGCGGAAGGACCTCCCGCAACATAAGAGCACTGGGAGAGAGGGCCGGAGGCCGTAATTGTTTTAACTGCGGAACTCCTGGTCATTTTCAAAAGGAATGCCAACAGCTGATAATGAAGGGAAGGAGGAAACCTGGCTTGTGCCCTAAATGCAGAAGGGGAGCACATTGGGCTAAAGACTGTTTCTCTAAAACAGATATAGATGGGAAACCTCTGCCATGTATCATTAATCAACAGCAGGGAAACTGGCAGAGGGCCCTGCTCCAGGGCCCCAAAACCTCAGTGTATGGAGCAATGACTGCGGGACCACATACACAATTGGCTTCTATTTTGTTTATTCTAAATTTTTTAACTGTGGATAATGAGGGTCATTCGGCCATGGAAAGACATTGGAATAAAAGTTCTCAGTCCTTAGGATGGGTACGATGGAAAGACCACCTTACAGGACAATGGAAGGAGCCCACACCCCTGTTGGCTAGGGTGAGAGGAGCTGTTTGTGTTTTTCCTCCAGGAACGGATAAGCCCATTTGGGTACCAGAGTGGTATGTTTGGGCTGTGGAAAATGATGAGAAAGGATCCTGTGATGAGCCTGAGAATGACACCTGTTATTCTCTTGAGCCTTCTGGTGAGTCCCAAATAAGAGGAAAGCACTGTGTGAAGCCTGGTAAGAAAACCCCTTGTGTTGATCAGTGAGGTAAGCTAGCTCCTTGTATTCATTTTTTTTTTTAATTCCTCAAACTATACAGCTGGAACTACTTTAAGCAATATGGTGATAGAACAGGCTTCCATTAATCAAACCTTTTCCTTTGTGAACATTTTTTGGGCTACGAATATTACTTTAAAAAGAATCCTATACAAATGAGTGTAGTTCTTATCTATCTTTTTTGAAATATTTCTTTGAGAGCCCAGGCACTATTTTAGTTTTTTTCTTTTTTCTTTTCCTTTTTGTAGTATGGAATAGTATCTTTGGGGGAACTACTGTATGTTATTCACAAAGTAATGAAGCATAAGAGTGATGAGAAGCCAAATAACTCTACACCTACCCCCTGTGCAATATTAGAGAGACTCAAGGCTGCACCTACCCCCTGTGCAATACTAGAGAGAATCAAGGCTGCACCTACCCACCTATGCAATGCTAGAGAGAATCAAGGCTGCACCTACCCACCTTTGCAATACTAGAGAGACTCAAGGCTGCACCTACCCCCTGTGCAATACTAGAGAGACTCAAGACTGCTCTTCATCAACAAGCAGATGTCATTTAAAAGGAACAAACACTAAACAACCCTTAGTTATGGGTACTCTTTCTACACATTCAAGGCATATTTTAACAAGTTTTTAATAACAATATTTGTCTATAATTATGAATTAACATGCTACAATGGAATGAGTAATGACATCAGCATCCAAACAACACACACACACATACACACACATGACAAAATAAGAAATGAAAATCTTCCCTAATTACTAAATTGAAGAACTTTTACTAAATAACTTCCTTTCAAGTATAAGTGTTCTAGCAAGGGATGATAATGATAACAGATTAAAATATACAGCTTCCATAAGCATTATTAATCAATCATATGAATAAAACATAGAAGTGCTACTGTAAATGTGAATGGAGGGAAAACAGTGGATGAATGTTCACAGTAAGTGAGGGGCTTGATATTTTTTGTATGCCATTCTGAATTTTGATACGACAATGAAAGGAAAAACAAGTTCAATAGTATTTTAAGTGACGCTACTTAAGTTTTATTTGAGTGTGTGTTACTTTACTATGCTTACCTCCACCACAGCAAACCCACTGTAAGGTTTTCTGATAATTTAAAACTGAGCATAGCATCACCTCCACCTAATAGCAACTGAACCCCAGTTCCGAAAGTAATTTATAAATACGGAAATCTTAATCAAGCATATATGTCCTTTGTTAAATTTATCTATGCCAAAACTGTACAATAACTTACCCATGCCAAAGATTTTTGTAACATTTATAAAATGTATGTCCTCAGACCAATGAACAAAGAAAATAATATCAACAGTCTCACAGTATTTCTGCCACTGTTGCTTTAATATACAACTGCAGTGAGCTTAGGATAAAACTTACTAAATTTATTGCAACTACATCTTACAGACTTAAAAAAAAACTACTAATTAGTTTAGTGCTCACTGAGTGACCATGTACTATGTGGAATTCACCTGTACATGAATCAGAAATGCTTGTTCATCAAAGTATTTTTAACATCTTAAGAAAGTCTCATATCTATAACGAGAACATTATTAGATAAAACTGTTATAATTATCCCTTCTTCCAAAATAAAATATAACAAAAGGATTATAAAAATATTTCTGGATTAAAGAATGTTCTCTGGTGATACATGGGACTAGAACACAGCAGATGGAAATGAAAACTCAAAACTCAGAAAACAGTCAACATTACAAATTTATGGAGTCCTATGTTCTACTTTCCTAAGTTATAATTTACTAATTATGTATATTTAATATTTATAATATACTAATTTAGTATTTATATATAAATATATAAATTTAGTATTATATATAATTATATAAATTATTATAATATATATAATTATATAATATATATATAATTATATAATATATATATAAATTTAGTATTATATATAATTAGTATATAATATTAGTATATTTATAATATACTAATAATTAGTAATATACTAATTATGTATATAGCTATAAATATACATACATACATACCTACACGCGCGCGTGTGTGTGTGTATGTGAGAGAGAGACAGAGACAGAGACAGAGAGTTTATTGAGATGGGGTCTATGTCATCCTGACTTGGAACTAACTATGTAGACCAGGTTGGTGTGGATCTCAAAGAGATTCTCCAGTTGTTAACCAAGTGCTGAGTTTAAAGGTGTGCACCAGGATGCCCAGCTAATTATACTTTTTAAATGATCTTAAAATAACTCAACAAACCATTAATATAGGCCGTTAAGTCATTAACTGCCACATTCATAAAATGCATTTGCTGCTTAAACATGGTATATTATAAACAATGCATATTAATAATATCTTATATTTGGTTTGAAATATGAGGTAGTCATATTTCAATCAAAAGCCATTCTCTCATTTTCACCTAATGGGTCTTCACTTAGATTCAGTTTTATATTCCATATAATCTTAGGATGTAGAATAAAATCATGATTTTTTTTTCATGCGTTTTAAAGAAAGGAGAATTTGGAGACCTAACAATTACAGCAATATTTTTGGTAAATCAATCAATGCTACCAAGGGCTTTAAGGGACGCATTGGCGGTTTAAGAGCACAAACTTTGGAGTCAGAATTTTCCAGGAACACTATATGTGCAACTTTAGAACCCATTAGAATACAGCTATAAAAAGAAATGGGACTTTGTGTTTTGTTTTGGGACATGTCATTAATCTTTAAAATAGCACAAGGCATGTGCAGTAGAGGCAGGCATTCAAAAATATTTATAGAAGATATTAACAAGTTTATCTAAGTTTTATAGAAATAAAAGGACAAGTTTTTTCTTACTGATTCATGGGAAGTAAAGATGAGTCCAAAAAGCAGGGAGAAAAGTTTTTCTCCTGGAAACCACATCATCATCACTGTATCAGACTTATAATTCTAATATAGAGATAGTGGCAGACCTTGAACCTCTCAAACACAAAACCTGCATCTATTCACTAAATTTATATTGAGTTATAACAAGCTTATTTATGTTGAAATAATCATTTAATAAGTATGTGAATTACAAATCACAATTTTCATAAATAGACCAGAAGTATACATAAAAGTATGGTCTGGCTTGTTTTTAACAAAGAAAAATTTCTTCAAGTAGGAAAAGTCAATAATAGAGCAAATAAAAATAAAAGTCACTGCTACCTACAAATACACCTTTGTAAGCTATAGTAATCAATCCAGAGATACATTATTTTCAAAAACTAAAAAATATTGAAAATAAAAAAGTAGGTTTTTGGCTGGGTAGTGGTGACATACACCTTTAATCCCAGCACTCAGGAGGCAGAGGCAGGAGATATAGGTGAGTTTGAGACCAGTCTGGTCTCCAGGTGAGTTCCAGGACACCCAAGGCTACATAGAGAAACCTTATCTTAAAGAAAAAAAAAGTTATTTTTTTAAAAAATTGAAGATACAGTAGTAGATTTCTGTATCTGAAGATACAATAGATTGTTTAAATAAAGAGAAATTGGATTTCAGCTAAGAAAACAGATATTGTGTAATTTATCACAATAACCTGTAAGTGTGGAATATAATAAATAAAACACAATTTGTTTTAGCAAGTGGTATCAGTAGTAAATTATTCTAACAATCAAGATAAAATGTATGATTGAAAATTAGGAAACATTCAAAATTTCTATCCTTGCCGGGCGATGGTGGCGCACGCCTTTAATCCCAGCACTCGGGAGACAGAGGCAGGCGGATCTCTGTGAGTTCGAGACCAGCCTGGTCTACAGAGCTAGTTCCAGGACAGGCTCCAAAGCCACAGAGAAACCCTGTCTCGAAAAACCAAAAAAAAAAAAAAATTTCTATCCTTGTCTAGAATATAACTTTAAAATTCTATGTAATTTTGACTGCTGGCAGAAACCTAATTTTGGGTAGACAAAATATCAATAGTCACCAATAGGAAGTGTAAAAACTACAAACTTTGTTTATAGGTAGATTAGCAGCTACCTGAGAAAGGAGTCTACATGACCCAAACAAACCCTTTCCTGCATACTCCAGGCAAAGCAATCAGAGCGACATGAAGATGTTAGCACCAGGCACATGGTTTTCTTCAAACATCTAACCAACAGCAGCTTGAATTGATTTCACTCAAATTGCAAACAAGTGTTTATTATAGTCTATGTGCCCATTTCACCTGCACAGAGAAAAAAATCATACCACTTCCAGTCCAAAAACTAGCATTTATTTCACAGCATGCAAATAACTTAGTTTTGCAGACTGTAACCCAGTACCATACAGCTGTGCTTCAGATAAAAGTGTCCTTGAAAAGGCTCATGTGTTGGAAGAACTGATTTCCAATTGGTGGCTCTACTGAGAGGTGACTGGTCACCAGAGAACTGTCTATCATCATCAATGGGTTATCATGAATGAACTAGCAGAAGGTGGGGTACAATTCAGGAAATAGGTCACAGCTGGCTTGTCCTCAAAAACTACACAACTTTGTTCAGTATAATCTCATAATGCCAAATTATCTGTCCTGGAGTCCTTCTTATCCTCCACTTCTGAACATGCAATGAATGAAGCATGATCTTGAAATAAATACGCTTAGGAATGTGCCAACCCCTATATGTGATGCCAAGTCAGTTTCCTTGTCCCTGTGTACTGGGAGACCCTGCTCTGGGTCAGCCCCCGTGCTATCCTTACTTGTTGCAGGTAACAAACTTCATTCTTTTGTCTTAGTTGTGATCGCTGGCTCTGTCTCACCAAGGAGTGAACCCACTGTGTCACAAAGACAGTAATAACTGTAGAAATGTTCTCATCACTGAGGTGTGATTTGATGCATCTCTGACAATGGCTGAGGAGGGCATTGATCAATTTTCTTGGCCAGAGTAGCAAGTGTTGTTTTCATAGTGTATTCTTAAATAGGGGTGTAAAAGTTCTAGTATCAGCTATTAGCTTTGATTAGTAATTCTTACTTTTTTATGCAGCAAAATTTATATATAGTACTCATTAAACACAGATAAAAATTATTTCAAGGTTTAGTATATACATTTATCCTCAATGACAGTCCATCATATTTAAAAATGGCAACTATTTTATTATGATTATTACGTTCTGTAACCAATAGATAAGGTAATACAAATAGTGGTGTGCTCTTTCAATCACTTCTCTAATGCACTGGTTTTACACAAAGTATTTTATAACTATTAAATATAAAAGTCACTGAAAAAATACAGTTCATGATTGACTTATCCCAATGCAGATGTATTAAAAATTTAAATATCTGGGCCTGGAATAATGGTGCAGAAGTTAAGATTGCTTGCTGTTCTTGAGGGGACCTGGGTTTGGTTCCCAGCACCCACATCTAGTAGCTCACAACTTTCTGTGCCTCTGGTTCTAGGAGATCTAACATCCTCTTTTGGCTTCTTTGGGTATCTGTGTATACATAACACACAAGCAGAAACACCGACAAATGCACATAAAATGAAAAGAAATTTTAAAAAAATTACAGTTTATATGACTCATGTGTGATTTAATATTTGCAAAATCTTTTCAAAAAATGTTTAATTTTGATCAGTTTTACCATTATAACTAAGTAAAGAGAAGTGAGGAGGATAATAAATTGCCATAATACACTGGAATTAATGTTTTAATAAAAGTAGTATTTTTCAGTTACTATTACAATTATATACGTGCATCAAATCATAATCTAATATGAAGGATATCTGATATGTGACCCCAGCAGGGTCACAACCCACAAGTTGAGAACTGCTGCATTAGAGCAAGACTTTGCAACAGAAATACCAAAAACAGAAAAACTCAAAAAGAACATGTCAAATACACTTTTCCAGTGTTACTTTGGCATAACCATGCCACCAATAGTAAGCAAACTATCAAAATTTAAGACATATATAATATCAAAGGTCTTCTGAATCTATAAAAGAATAAATACCACCAAATATTTTCACTTCAAAAAAATTACTAGGTACTCAATGAAAACCAGAAACCCACAAAGTCTCATCAAAACCCAGGTGTTGGCCTTTTCTGTGTGCACTCACTAGCTATTCAAACTTTCAAGATTATGGAACCTGAAGCTTCTTAGCCAGCAAAACCATCAATTCTAAACCTTGAATGTCAAGGGCCTACTTCAAATCCCTAAGAAAAGCATTCCTCCTGGATATTTACCCCATAGAAATCACAACAAAACCTACACACAAGTGTTTACAGCCGCTCTATTCATAATCACCAAAAGCTAAGGACTCAAATTCTCCTCCGATCAGTCACTCAAAAAGCAATCCCCATGACAACACAGAATGTATTCTAACAAACTGCTAGTATACCCAATAATCTGAATAAATCTCAAAGGTATTAAAAGGTAGGTACAAGAAGCAGCCTCAAAAAGGTATGGACTTTACGACTCCATTTATGTGTGATTATTAATAGACAAAGGTATAATGATAGAAAATTAAGATGGCTGTCAGGTTAGAGGGCAGGGATATTACTGATCATCAAGCAATGATGGGCGTATTTTCAAGAGGGATAAAAGTGTTTTGCATCATGACTGTGATTGCAGTTACTCAACTATTTATGTTAAAGTGTACACAACAGTTCATGAAAAAGTCAATATTATTATATGATCAATATTAAAGTAAACACTTTCAAGAAATCTAATTTTATTCACCCTTTCTGAACAGAAACATTGCTTATAACAATGCTATAAACAGTCATTTTTTTAATTTTAGTAATATTTATTAATAGTAAAAACAAATGTCAACAAATGAACTGAGTTAAAACTGTTAAACCTGTACGAATTTTTAATCAGGAAAGGACTTACCAAGTTCATCGAGACTCTGAGCAGCTCTGGTTATCTCTCTACTTCCTCCCTGCAGTTGTCCCTGGAGTCTCTTACTGAGAAACAAGATGCGAATTATTCTCCGAAGCAGGTCACAGGCAACCTGTTCAAGTAACACAGTAGTAAGAAAGTACAGTAGCTCCATACAGTTTCCATACCATTGTGGTTATGGTCAGTTAATCTGTGAAGCTTTCCATTCCTCAGATGTGAAAAAAAATTGTTCATCTTTTTGTTTCACACTGAACACCCTAAATAATCACATATCTTTAAAAAGAACATCCAAAATCCCATATTTAACCTTTACAAAAAATCCCAACTTATCCCATATAGAGCAAATTTTAAATTAAAACACTATGGAGTCAAAGATTTTTCTTCAGCCCTATTCTAGGCCAACTGCTGTTTGACTTCACGTTAATGCAAATGGAAAGGTGCGAAAAGTTGTGATGCTAAGATCACATTTCCATGCAATTAAGTCAGAATCTGTAGGAGTGGTAACCATGCACCAGTTCTGCTTGCTTACAGCTGATGGCAAAGTGCTGTGTTTGGCTGCCTACTGCTACCTCCACTCTAGTTTCTCTTTTCTCAATGTCTGGGGACTAGTCTTTAAAACCCTCAACTTCACTAGTCCGTAAAGGATAATCCTATCAATAAATTGTAGAAAAGAAAATCAGGAAGACAAAACTCAAAAAACTATTACTAACTTTTCTGTCACTTCCTAGTTCTTTTTCTTTTCCAAATGTAACTGAGCTTTAAAAAGAGAGAGGCCAGGCGGTGGTGGCGCACGCCTTTAATCCCAGCACTTGGGAGGCAGAGACAGGTGGATCTCAGTGAGTTCGAGACCAGCCTGGTCTACAGAGCTAGTTCCAGGACAGGCTCCAAAGCCACAGAGAAACCCTGTCTCGAAAAAACAAAAA
>NC_022009.1:82692175-82701442 GCF_000317375.1 Microtus ochrogaster
GAGAGAGAGAGAGAGAGAGAGAGAGAGAGAGAGAGAGAGAGAGAGAGAGAGGCGCTCATGTCCTGTGGAGAGAGGCATATTCCAAAGAGGTGAAGAGTGAATTGAGATGGGTAGCCTATTTGTCACCTAGGGCCATGATGCGCCCATGACCCCACCGCAGCAGTGGTCTGTGTTTATGTCTGTGGCTCCTGTTACCTCCAAAAGTCAATAGGATAGGGCTACACAAGTTGGCCCTGACCCCTCACTGGCCAGAACATTAGGGAGAACTGGCCTTGCCCTTCACCTGATGCAGCACTCAAGAGAGTGGGTCCTGAACCTCACCTGGGTAGCACAACAGAGTTAATCCTGTTGGCAGGGGAGCAAGCTGGCTGCGAGGGCGTGAGAGTGGGAGAACCCGCTTCCACCCCATCCTTGTCTCATGTAGTAGATGTGGTGGCGTGCTCAAGAGAAAGACACCCTTAGTCACCTGCAGCTGGAGGGAGAGCTGATCCAGCCTCACCAACTTCAGAACTAGGGAAAGCTGGTCCTGAGATCATGAGAACCAGTGATCTGGCCTGGCATCTCACGCTCTGCAGCAATCATGAGAGCGGGCCCTGAACCTCATCTGGGCACAACAGTAAATCTAACCCTGCTGGCAGGGACACTGGTGAGTCAGCCCTGAGAACCTGGCCCCACTACTCCTCTGTTGATGTAGGATTCTCTCTGTATGCTGTGAATACCACTGGTTAATAAAGGAACTGCTTTGGGACTATAGCAAAGCTATAGGGGAACAGAGCTAGGCGGGGAAAACTAAGCTGAATGCTGCGAGAAAGGAGGCAGAGTCAGAGAGAAGTCATGCAGCCCTACCAGAGACAGACGCTGGAATTTTTTCCGGTAAGCCACAGCCTCGTGGCGATACACAGATTAATAGAAATGGGTTAAATTAATATGTAAGAGTTAGCCAATAAGAGGCTAGAGCTAATGGGCCAAGCAGTGATTTAATTAATATAGTTTTCTGTGTGGCTATTTTGGGTCTGAGCTGCCGAGCAGCGGGAACGAAACAAGCGGCCTCCTCCAACACTCTGTCATGCACCCCATGGACAAGGGAGAGATGCCTCCCGTATTCCCTGCAGCAGGCGGGAGAGTAGAACCCCTGGGCAAGGGAGAACCCCATGGGCAAGGGAGAGATGCCTCCCGTATTCCCTGCACCTAGCCTGAGCACCAAAGTAGAGCTGACCTTACTGGTAGGGATGCAGGTGAGCCTACCCTGAGATTCTATGAGTGGGGGAGCTGACTCTGCACCCCTCATCTGCCATGTGATAGCAAGGGTGAGGGAAAGATGCCCTCCCCTCCTTGCCCCTTGCCACCTACAGCAGGAGAGAGCTTACCCTGCCCCTCGCTGGCTGCAGCACTTGGGAGAGTGGGCCCTGCACCTTGCCTGGGCAGCACAGCAGAGCTGATCCTAGTAACGGGAGGAGGATGAGCTAGCCTGAAAACGTGAGCAGATCTGGCACGGGCCCTCATCTGCCATATGGTGGTGTGGGCAAGAGAGAGAAACTATCCACCACCACTCAACACCTATGGTACATGGGAGAGCTGTCCCTGAGGTCACAAGAGCAAGAGAGCTGGCCCTGCCCCTCACCAGCTGCATCCCTGCACAGTGATCCCTGCATCTGGGCAACACAGTAGAGCTGGCCCCGGTGGTGTAGGTGACCTGGCCCTGAGGGCATGAGAGCAGGAGAACCAGCCTACCCCCTTGCTGCTTACTGCACAGGGTGAACTAGCCAAGGCAATGCTGGAGAGTGCACCCTGGTGTTGACCAACACAGAAACTACCCAGTCCGAGAGCCAGGCCTAGGAGTTGTCCCATCCCAACATCCACCCCATCTATGATCTGCTGGAGCATGTGAAGAGGCTAGTCCTGCAGACCCTAAGCTGCAGGATCTCCATGACACAGGACAACAACAGGGTATATAAGGAGTCTCAGTGAGGGTCCAATATTGATAGTAGACACCAGAGGCCTCGAACCAGACCAATGACTCACTGCAGTGAACACATGCAAGTAAGATGCATGGACTAAAGGGCATACTGTGTGATTCACTGTGTCACACAACAGCTTCCATACAAGAAAGATTTTTTTCTTTTCCTTTTCTTTTAAATTTTACTTTGTTTTATCTTGTGGGGGAGATTGCAAGGGCAGAGGGTAGATGAGAAGGAATGAGGAGATAAGTTGGACTGAGATAGATATAAAATCCATTAAAAAATAAATAAAAATTTAAAAATTAATAACTCCAAGGTCTGGGAAAGATAACACAATTGTTAAGTGCTTGCTGTACAAGCTTAAAGGCATGAATTTGGATCCCTCATCACCTTCAACTCATAAAACCCAGGTTTTAGCATACATCTGTAACCCGCACACTGTGGGAGTGGAGACAGGATTCCTAGGGATTGCTGGCTCTTACTAAAGAAGTGAGATCCAGGTTCAGTAAGACCCTATCTCAAAAACATAAGGGAAAAGGGATCAAGGAAGACACTAGACACCTCTATCCTCATGTTCACATACATACATATACACATACATATACACACAAAAAATAATTAAAAACTCCAGAAACACAACATCACTAAATGTCCAGGTATAAACATTCTTTAATAGGTAAACACAGAACATATTACAGCCATCCCAGCCACACTCAGACACTCATATAGCACATGCATACAAACATACTGTTTAAAAACATACATAGTCAAGACACGCAGGCAGTTAACATGTTTGTTTAACTTCTTTTCACAGTAACCATATGATGAAGAAATAATTTCCATCTAGAAACCAAAGGTTTGGCATATCTATTTATTTATTTGTCTGTTTGCTCGTTTAATTTAATGGAGACAGGATCTCACTATGTAGCTCTGGTTGGAAATCGATGGTACACATTGGATCACCTGTCTACAAGACATCCCACAACCACAGTGTGGTGACAACATCTTCATAGTGCACATTAACAAGTTCTTCTGCCTTCCAAATTTTTTATAAAATGGTTGGATGCAAGTGACTTCATCAGTTCCAGATTCTGCATTTTTGGCAAAGGTCTGGAAGACTGCTCAGCAGTTAAGAGTACCTGCTGCACAATCACAAGGACAGGAGTTCAGATCCCAGCACCCACATAACAGGCAGAAACCTACAGGAGGACGTAGGCAAGATCGTTAGGTGGTGGTATATCCATAATATAGGTATGATTTTCTCTCTTGGATATTAAGTATCAAAATCCACTAAAACTGATTATAAAATCACTCCAATTCTACTGTTTCATCTTTATTTGTTCACACATAAAATTTCTGTCTCCTCTATTATTTGTTAGGGTGAGGAGCCTAGAAATAAGAATATTTTATATTTTTGGTTTATCAGTTTCAAAAGGCAGTGTTTCTTTTTTAAGATTTTATTATTTTAGTGTGTGTAACTGTAGGTACATAAATATCAAGAAGCGCTATCAATTCACTATAACATTAATCCTTATTGATGCCCAAATGAAACAATTTGAGCTAGTTGAAACGGCTAAGAGCAAGCAACTGTACCATTCTGCCTAAAACTAAGAGATTTTCTCATTTTCATAATCTATGACTTTGGGGCTAAAATGAAAACAGTGGTCACCAAGAAGATTTCGGAATTGGCTCCGAAGCCCCTTTTTCATGGACCTCATAGTTATGGTGTCTGGTATAAAAATTTTCAAGATCACTTTATACATTTTCTTTCTCCAACTGAATCTAAGATTTCCCAAAGAAACCTTTGTCTGTTTTAAGAGAAATCATTATTTCAAGATAATTTCAGAAACTAGGCTTGCTCATTGCTAAACTTTCTCCACAGACATGGGCAGCAAATGTCAGAACTAAAATAGGATACAAATTTTCATTTGAGTGATTCAAGAATAAAATAAAACATTCTCTGATTACAATTATGCATAGACATATATACAAAATGTACATACATAAAGCTTATGCTATTTTAAAATATAAAACACCTCAATTTCACACTGACACTACTACCAGCTCAGGATCTATCTTCCATCTTATATCTTACACATTAAGAGTTGTAGCTCTTAAGGACTATTAGAGAAACATTAGGTAATTCACTTGTTTGATTGTACAACATACAAAAAGTAGTATCTAATTAACAAAGGCAATACCATAATGAAGAGTGACTACTGAATGTGCCTAAATATTGCAATGTTCTTATCACTTTTCACTGTTAAGTTCTATATTTTTTTTGCCAAACCATAAAATTTTTATTTCCTATACTTTACAGTGCTTGTTTAAACTCAACTCTATGCTCATTACAAGTCTTTACATTTGTATTTCTCTAATTATGTTGGTTGGCTGAAGTACTCTATTAAGAGTCATAAAGAAATGCCATGAGAACAATCTTCTCGGTTTTCTTTTATGCTGATGAGAGTCTCTTCTTGAAAAGCAGTTCAAATAATATATCAACTACTAGTCCTTAAGAAATCAGCACAAAACTCAGTGTCTGAAAACCATTTCATACTCTGTAGCTTGAGAATTAGGGAAGAAATAACAGTGTGCCATGTGGGATCACTCACTCTGCCTACCGATGTAACAGCTAGGCTGGTGTTGGCAGCAGATGGAAGCATCGCTGAGACATCAGGTGCAACAGTGCCTCCCTGTCCATTAGAGCCACACTGCTAGTCTGAGCTTCCGCGGAGCATGACTAAGGCTTGCAGGCTTTTTATACAGATGTTACTTTTGTAAAGCAGATATCAAAGCTACTGCGCTCCACAAAATGTAAGCCTTAAATTATTTACTTTCCTAGTACCAGAAGGTGCTGTATGAGCTTCCAGACAAGGAAGACAACCAACTGATCCTACCCAGCTATGATATGTTTGGACGACACCAACAAACACCATGACATGATATCCCTAAGGATGCAGCTGTGACACACAAACCTTGGTAGTAAGAGCACTCTAATTGTACTGAAGACCCACTAAACAAGAGGGATACCCATGCCTGGTACTGGAAACCTAGCTAACTACTCAGTGCTAGTGAAATCATGGTTATTGAAGGAAAATCTGTAATCACTAACTTAATAAACCAGCATAATCCCTAACACCAATCTATAAACATTTATCTTTTTTGCGGGTTTTTTTTTTTTTTTTTTTTTTTTTTTTTGGTTTTTCGAGACAGGGTTTCTCTGTGGCTTTGGAGCCTGTCCTGGAACTAGCTCTGTAGACCAGGCTGGTCTCGAACTCACAGAGATCCGCCTGCCTCTGCCTCCCGAGTGCTGGGATTAAAGGCGTGCGTCACCATCGCCTGGCTAATAAACATTTATCTTATGTCTTAGGGTTTCTATTGCTATGAAGAGACACCATGACTATGGTAACTCGTATAAAGGACAACATTCAACTGTGGTGGCTCACTTGCAGTTCGGAGGTCCATCCTATCATCATGGTGGGACATAACTACATGAAGGGAACTGAGAGTCCTACATCTTGCAGGCAAGACTGAAACACTGGGCAGTATTTTGATTATAGGAAACCTCAAAGTCTGCCTGTTGACCGAGATTTTCTGTCCTGCCTGGTCCTATAGCCATTAAGTCCCAAAGAATCACACAGAGGTCTGCATTAGTTATAAACTGATTGGCTCCTTAGCTCAGGCTTCTTATTAACTAATTCTTGGGGTTTTTGGGTTTTTTTTTTTTTTTTGGTTTTTCGAGACAGGGTTTCTCTGTGGCTTTGGAGCCTGTCCTGGAACTAGCTCTGTAGACCAGGCTGGTCTCGAACTCACAGAGATCCGCCTGCCTCTGCCTCCCGAGTGCTGGGATTAAAGGCGTGCGCCACCACCGCCCGGCTTAATTAATTCTTATAACTTACATTAGCCCATAATTCTTGTCTGAGTTAGCCACAAGGCTCGGTACCTTTTTCGGCGAGGCAGGCACATCTTGCTTCCTCTGAGGCTGGGTCATACTGCGGACTTAATTTCCAGAATTCTCACTGTCACACCTCTACTTCCTGCCTGGTTGCGCCACTTATACTTTCTGCCTGGTTACTGGCCAATCAATATTTTATTAAAAATAATACAAGTGACAGGATAAAAGACCATTGTCCTACAGTATTTCTCCCCCTCTTTTCTTTCAAAACAAGAACTCTGAATCAAATCTCCCTTGCTTAGCTTTTCTACTGACCATTATCCATAACAACTTGTAGCCAACATTCTAAACAAAGGCAAAAATCCATAATCCATTTTTTGGGAACATAGGCATAGTCCAGCCACAGAGGAAACAAAATAGTAAGATGTGATACCTTGCTGGAAAAGGTACTAAGCTACCTTTCCATCAAGGAAACTTCTTTTTTCAACAGATGGACATGATTACAGAAAACTACAACCAATCAAATGCAAAGTTGTAAACCCAGTCACAAATGGACACATTTACAAAACACTATGGTATCTAAGGCTCAGAGAATACTGTAGTAGATGGGGCAAAAAGACCGTAAGAGCCAGTGGATAAGGGAATTTGTTGTGGGATTGTGTCTCATAACATCAGAAGCTGTGCCCATAAAGTCTTACTAACATGACTGCTCAAATGTGAGCCAAATGAGAATGATATAAATAAACGGGCCAAACTAGATGTGGAAAAGTCCAGAGGGCCTCGGGCTACACAAAGAACTCCAGGCAACTGAGGAAGGCTGGGAGCAGAAAAGGTGGTCTTCCCTGGAGAAGAGCACACCACTTGGTCAGCCCTCAAAATGTACATATAGTAACAGTATATGGATGCAATAGGTTAGTTAGGAATAGATAGGTATGTGAAAATACATATATGAATGTAATAAACAATTAATACAAAAAGAGGCCATCAATTTGAAGGAGAAAGGTGAGGGGTATATGGAGGGGATAAAGGGAGGAAAAGGAAGTAAGAAATGTTGTTCTTAAATTATAGTCTCAAAAATAAACAACAAAAAGTAAGCCACAAACTAGCACCAAATCTCTTACATCAGCATTGGTTTTTCATGATTTTCCTATACTAATCACTCCATATGTTGTTAGATTGTTTACAGAGCTTGGCATTTCTATGCTATTACTTCTTCATTTCCTTCTTGATACACTCACTTGCTTAGAGGATAATTATAAAATCAGTATAAAAAATAAAGATAAAATTGTGCTCAAGATACAATGCAATTGGTAGACCTAGAATACACAAGGTCCAGGGTTTAATTCCCAACAATGTATAAAACTAGGCATGGCAGCACAAGAGAAGTGGAGGCTGGAGGAGTTCTAGGTCATCCTCAGCTATACAGTAAGCTTCAGGTTACTATGTGAGATTGTACTTCCCCCCACCAAAAAAAAAAAAAAACCTGTAAACAAAATAATTTGATAATACCAACTAAAAGAAAAAGAACTAAACCAAGTATTATAACACAAAAAGCCTATATAACAAAAAATGGATACGATAAAAATAAATCTTTTTAAATTTCCCAGCAAAATTCTTCACAGACCTTGAAAGAACAATACTCAACTTCGTTATACAAAAACAAAAGGCCCAGGACAGCCAAAACAACCCTGTACAATAAAGGAACTTCTGGAGGCATCACCATTGACAATAATCATAAAAACAGACAAGAGGAGCAATGGTATCAAATCGAAGACCCAGATATCAACCCACACCCCTACAAACACCTGATTTTTAACAAAAAGGCTAAAAATATAAAATGGAAAGAAGAAAGCATATTCAACAGATGGTGCAGGCATTACTGGATACTGACATGTAGAAGACTACAAACAGATCTGTATCTATCACCATGCACAAAACTCAAGTCCAAATGGATTAAAGACCTCCACATAAAGCCAGTCACACTGAACCTCATAGAAGAGAAAGTGGGAAGTACCCTTGAACACACTGGCACAAGAAACCGATTCCTAAATATAACTCCAGTAGCAGACACTGAGAGCAACAATTAGTAAATGGGACCTCCTGAAACTAAGAAGCTTCTGTAAAGCAAAGGACACCATGAACAAAACAAAACAAAATGGCAGTCTACAGAATAGGAAAGATCTTCACCAACCCCACATCTGACAGAGGACTAATATCCAAATTAAACAAAGAACTCAAGAAACTAGACATCAAAAGAACAAATAATCCAATTAAAAAAAATGGGATACAGACCTAAACAGAAAACTCTCAACAGAGAAATTTCAAATGGCCAAAAGACACTTAAGGAAATGCCTATCATCCTTAGCTATCAGAGAGATGAAAATCAAAACAACTCTGAGATTCCATCTCACACCTGTCAGAATGGCCAAGATAAAAAACACTGGTGACAACTTATGCTGGAGAAGATGTGGAGTAAGGACAACACTCCCCCATTGCTGGTAGAAGTGCAAACTTGTGCAGCCACTTTGGAAATCAGTATGGCAATTTCTCAAAACATTAGGAATCAATCTACCTCAAGACCCAGCAATATCACTCTTGGGCATATATGCAATGCTCAATCAAACGAAGACATTTGCTCAACTATGTTCATAACAGCATTATTCGTAATAGCTAGAACCTGGAAACATCCTAGATGCCCCTCGACCAAAGAATTGGGGGGGGGGTACATTTACACAATGGAGTACTACTCAGAAGTAAAAAACAATGACATCTTGAAATTTGCAGGCACATGGACAGAACTAGAAAAAAACATACTGAGTGAGGTAACCCAGACCCAAAAAGACAAATATAATATAATATGAAATCACTCATAAGTGGTTTTTAGACATAAAACAAAGAATAACCAGCCTACAGTTCACAACCCCAGAGAACCTAGAAAACAAAGAAGACCCTAAGAGAGACATACATAAGTCTAAATAAGAAGCAGAAAAAGACAAGCTCTCCTGAGTAAATCGGGAGTGTGGGTGGCTGGGAGAGGGGGAGTAGAAGGGGAGAGAGGAGGAAAGGAGGGGAGCAGAGAAAAATGTATAGCTCAATTAAAAACAAATCATTTAAAAATACAATAAAAGTGATTAACATAAACCTCTGGCTTCTACATGCACACACACACACTTGCACACACACACAACCCCCCCAAAAAAACAGTTTCAGAAATGATATCCTTTGTTACAGTACAGACCTTCTCAATTTTTCTTATATATTTTTAAGATTAAAAGTTAGACTTTAAAGCTAAACATATGGTTTTAAAAGTTTAAAACTGGAGTTGCTGAGGAATCCCATCTGGACGGGTGAGTGTGTGCTATCCAGGGGTACAGTGTCCCGGAAGAGAGCACAAACCCCCTTCCCCCAGCTCCT
>NC_022009.1:82708677-82713777 GCF_000317375.1 Microtus ochrogaster
TAAAACTGAAATGATAAATAGTTCAAAAGTAATTCTTAAATTTATGAAGAATTTATGAATTATATCAAGTAAACCCTATTATATTTTTAAAGCATGGAATTAATTTTAAAAGTGTTTAGGTGCTGAAATCTATAAAACTTGAATTTTCATTGACTTTAAAATTTAAATGTTCTATGTAAAAGATTATAACCTCTCCAAACTTATTCTGAAAAGACTGAAGTAATATATAAGCAAACAATATTACTAAAATGAATTAAGAAGATAGAGATAGTCCTTGAGGTGATAATTAAATTCAACTGATGTATTCATGTATATAAATGAAGCCAGAACCTTCTACTTTAGGAAAGAAAAGGTTTTCTGGGAAGAGACTGGAATGGAAGTTGGGGCAGGGGAGAAAGATATAAAAAGGTACTTTCTTCTAATTGGAGACAAAATCATAGGAATTTTATGCTCAAAGCAAAAACATCCTTCATGGCCATTTCCTTCTTGCATTCTGTCTTAGTGAGGGTTTCTATTGCTGTGAAGAGATACCAAGGCCATGACAACTCTTTTAAAGGAAAACATTTAAATGATCTGGCTTATAGCTCAGTGATTCAGTCCATTATCACCATGGTGGGAAGCATGATAGCATGCAGGACACGGTGCTAGAGAAGGAGCTGAGAGTTCCACATTTGGATCCGTAGGCAACAGGAAGTAACTACCACACTGGGTATGGCATCTGATCATCTGAGACCTCAAAGCCTGCTCATAGTGACCACTTCCTGCAACAAGACCACATCTACTTCATCCAACAAGACCACACTTATTATAAGAGTCATTTTCTTTCATACCACCACTTCCCTACCCCACATATATTTAAACTAACTTGAAGCTCAATTAAGAACAGGTGGCGCACGCCTTTAATTCCAGCACTCGGGAGGCAGAGGCAGGCGGATCTCTGTGAGTTCGAGACCAGCCTGGTCTACAAAACCAAGTCCAGGACAGACTCCAAAACCACAGAGAAACCCTGTCTCAAAAAACCAAAAAAAAATAAAAAAATAAAATAACAGATTACATAGGAACATCAGTTTTCCCATTGTTTAAAATATAAACAAAATAATGAGAATAATAATGATTAACAACCTAAGTAAACTCATGAAGAGCCCCCAACAACACAGAACAATTTAAAAGGTAACACATTTCTAAGACAAAGTTCCTAAGCTGAGACTAAGCATAGGCATTATTTAGGCTTGGTTTCATATCAAGCTTTTCAATCATCTCTAACTACTTTCTTTCCTTATTCATGGTGATCTGAAATTATCTGTATCAGTGTCTATCATCCCAGAATTGTCTCTATATGGACTGTGTCCACACTCTGAAGTGTGTCTCTCTTCTCCTCTTTCTGGTCCACAAGATACTTCCTTTACTGTTTCTTATTTAAGGGAAATATTCCCAGCTTTACAAAAGACCTTCTAATTGGGCACCCAGTTGATAACTGGGAACAATTTAATTTATGGAGTTTTAAGAAGAAAGTTGATTTTCCTTTGTACGATTGCCCCGTCTCAGTATAAATTAAGAGGCCAAGAACACTAAAGAAATGGGTCTTTAAACTGTTAATACCATTCTCCATCTCAATCTGTACTCTAAATAGAGAGTACTGGGAAATCCCCTATATCCAGGCTTTTATATCCAGATTTGAAACTAGGAGACTGCTTCTCGGTCTGTGTGACTATAGTCTTTAAACCCTGTCTACATCTATAGAACTTGACTCAGATACACTGAATGATTCCCATTTTCAATCAATTCCCTGTCTGCAAACTTTCTGTGCCTCTGACATACCTACTAGAAGGACAGGCAACCCTATGTGACCACCCATTGTCTCTGGACCAACAGACAACTCTCACTTGCTCTCTCCAAAGTCTTTCCCTCCCCTCCTTCTCTCTCCTGACCATTTTCACATAAGGAAAACACCTTTTCCTCTCTGTCCTCCAGAGCAACCATCTAGCCAATCTCACAAGACCATTCCTCAGTTCAAGAGAATAAGGTCCGGAAACAGTCAAACATCCCCAATCAAGGAAATTTGTATTCATTACAGGACATACTGAACGGACATATAGACAATATCGGGATGTATGCCCCCATTACAGAAACATGGGCCAGTTTAAGGACAGTTTTAGTGACTTCTCATAAAACTGTAATAGACTGCAGGATGAATTCCTTCATATCTGTCCCCATATTAACAGGAAGTCATCTCAGTATTGATTTATTAACAGTTCTAATGAAATGGAGTGCATTCTTCAAAAGGCTACTGAAGTAGCTGGGAGCTAGCAGCCAACATCCTAATCCATAATGTCCGAACACCTGGGGAAAAATGGCCCCCACACAGACCCCAGATGGAACCCCAAGGACCCTATTCATAGAAGTAGTAAAGATACCTCTTAACTTGCCTCAAAACAGAAAAAGAGATGTTTAAGTATAGGTTGTCAGCTCTCACAGGGTCAAAGAAAAAAAAAGAGTATTGTGAATTTTTCCCAACTACCTATTAAGGTCTTCTGAAAATCAACAATACCAAACCAGAATTGATGGGAACATAATCTTTAATAGCTATAAATTTCATAAACAAGCTGCCTCAGATATTTAGAGAATGCTACACAATCTTGAACTGAGGCATCAAATACCATCTTTAAATATAGGAGTCCTTTGAGATTACAACAGCAGAAAAAATAACAAACAGAAAAGCAAAAAAGAAAAAAGAGGATTAGAGGGGGAAAAAGCAACTATGGAGTGCTTTAATTCAACCACCATCTCACAGCAGCCCACAAAACTCCAGAAAATATGCCCCATGAGAATTATGCCACCTGAACCACGGCCAGTGTATATATAGCTGAAAGGTAGGGCATTGGAAAGGAACTGTTCTGAGTGGCTCAGAAAGGACCAGCAGGAAACAATTCACTTACAACAAAATTCTGGGCATTGTCTCCCAAGAGGGAGAATCCACATTTGAACTGCAATGACCCAAACATTCTAGGTTCCACTGTAAGTACAGTATCATATTAGTGAAGCCACAGTAACATGTGATCCAGAGGGGAAGAAGAAAGAATATTTACTGGATACAGAAGCTGCCTTATCTATCCTGTCCCAACTTGTCAGCCATTTGTCCAGTGTCAACTGCCCAGTACCAGACAAGGATGGGCAGCCTAAGGGACGAAGATTCACTTTTCTCCTTTGTTGAAGCACAGGTCCCACCACTACACATTCCTACCACTACCCCTGCTAGGTGGAGATCTCCTTAATACACTGGGTATCTGTCTCCCTGAAGGAAGAACAGAGGCATGTTTCTCTAGAGCCAGAGCACAGTATCCTCTAGCTGCTTTCCTCGTAATTCTGACACAGAACTTCAGCCTGTCCCTAAAAACATAAAAGAGTCCAAAGGATGGCTCCACACTCCTGTGAACGTAGGCTGTACAACTTGGACTCTGAGCTATTTTTAAAAAGGAAGGGAAAATGATATCTGTTAGGCAAGTCTAAGGAAGAGAAGGAAAGTGGGAGTAAAGAGTGAATACAATCAAGAGGCACTGTGTGCATGTCCTAAACCATCAAAGAATAACTGTCATAGAGAGACACTTACCATCAACCTCTGGCCTCTACCCCTTCATGCACAAGTACAGTCACCCGTACACACCATAGGCACAACAAATTTTTCCACTTATAAAACAGTATGAAGAATAAGAATAAAGAACCAGATGTGAGAACCTACCTGGAGTCTTGCTAGTTGTGCAGTACGGGCTACTATTTTATTATATGGCTCAATAATTTTTGATTTCATCCTAAGGCCAAAAAAGGGAAAAGAATGAGAATAAAATCATTTTCAATATACCAATGGGTGACTAAAGAAATGGATCAGTGGGTAAGTATACTTGCTGAATAAGCATGAAAATCTGAGTTCAGACCTCAGCACCTATATTAAAAGCGGGGCATGGCTATGTTCGAACCTGCAACCCCATGCTATCAGAGAAGGAGACAGGAGGATCACTGGGACGCACTCCAAGTTCAATGAGAGTGTCTCTCTGTCTCAGAGGAATAGGTACAGAGTGATACTATATAACCAATATCTATCTACCTTTGACCTCTACCCACACATATATATCACATTCAAACACAAGCATACACAAACAAGTGAATCTCAACAGGTACATCTATATACATATTAATAGCTAGAAATAGATTCATCTTGTATATTTATAAAGTAAACAACAATACCTATCAACTGCTCCCTGTAAAGCTCCAATTCTTGTCTGCATCATCTGAAGAACACCTAGGAAAGATAACAATTCATATAGGCTTTATAAATTTACAAGATTCATACTGGACCAAAATAATCAAAAACAAAATAACATAAGTACAATCTTAATGTTTTCTGCCATCATCCTGATGCAGAAAAGCTATATAGCTTCTGTATTCTATTCTGTATTCTGTATTATAAAAGCCGGCTTCTAGCCTCCCCCTCCCATATCTGGCCCATGACAGAAGCCCGACAGGAAACTAGGTTATCACTTACTGCTGATAGGTTTCCACATGGCAGGGTGCAGAAATTTTAAAGCTAGACAGCGCTGAGGGCTGCACAACATTGAAAACACACTTGGCACTGCTCAGAAACTTGGAACTTAAAATTTAAACTGTAATAGTCAAACTAACACTACGCATATTTGCTGCAATTATTTCTTTAAAATCTTTGAGTGATATGTAAAAGCTCCAGTTGAATTCTCTGCTTAGTAACCTTCCCTGGTGCCATCTTCACTGCTGCAGTAAAGCTATACCCACAGCTTGCGTTCTCAGCCATAAGCAGCACACTCCTAGGCTTTCCGCTGTTTTTCTACTTGCTCCTGTGTTCAAGGATCTCTCAAGACTTCAGGTTCACTCATCTTCCTTTCACCTACATCCTTCCAAGGATTTCATTCAGTCCCAACATGTAAATGCTACCTTTTCTACGAAAGCTGATTTACTTACACGTGTGTCTGTAGAAAAGGGCAAGTGACATCTTTATACCTTCCTGTATACAGACATATACAACCTCCAGCCCAAAATTCTGGCCTGTCGAATTTAATATGTCAAAGGTGACTT
>NC_022009.1:82714377-82730178 GCF_000317375.1 Microtus ochrogaster
AGTGATTTAACCTCTTAAAAAAATCATTTACACTTAAAAAATGGGATGAGGCAGGATTTCTCCCCACCTTTTAAAAATGTTTCTAGAGCTACTAAAAAACTCGCATTTACAAAATAGTTGATAAAAATATTCCTCTGGATTGTACAAGAAGGGAGGCGGGGACACTGACAGACATGATGGATGGTTAGTCGGACTTGGCTTCTTTCTCTTCTCCTTCAGAGGCTGGACTCTGGTTCTCGGTCTCTCCATTCTCTGCGGGCAGATCCGTGGTTTGCTGGTCGGCCACTTCAGCTTGTTTGCCCTTTGCTCCCCGCTTCCCTTTTGCTTGCACTTTTTTATCTGATGACTTATCCTTTCCCGCGGCCTTTTTTGGCTTCGCGTCCACCTTGGCGGACTTGGCAGACAGCCTAAGCGGAGCGGCGCTTGGGCTCCGTCTTCGCCGCTCCATCCGCGCTAACCTTCCTCTTGGGCATCTTGGCGGCGCTGGATAGGAGGTGCGTGCGAGGCCGAACCTGCCACGGAGCCGCCGCCGCACGGACTGCTGCGACCCGCCTCAAAGGTGACTTCTGCAATATCCCAACCCTGCCAAGTCATAATCCTGTAAATTTATCCCATTTCAATAAGTCATATCCAGTCTAACAGACCAAAACCTAAGCAATCACTGTGGTGACTCTTCTCACACTGCTTTCAACCCCAAGAATGAACCCCCTCAGTTCTGCTTCAATTTTATTCCCAGAAACTGCTCTATTCACCATGCCAATCAAAGGTGAATGCTCATCAATCAAATACTCTACAGGTGCTGTCCTACAAAGCCAGCAGGAAAAATCACAACACTCACCCTGTCTTAGAATACTCTGATTATCAAACTGAGAGTTAACACATGCATTCAGAATGAAATAAAAATTCCTTTCCATAAAATTCACCTGTGATTCTTTCCCTCGTTCACCCCATTCATTCACAAAAGTCATCCTGGCCTTCCTTCTTGCCCTGAAATACATCTAGTTCAGCCCTGCTTCCATTGACTATTCCCTAAGCTTTCAACAGTTTCTCTCCACAGGGCAGTTCCTTCTTATCCTTCAGATGTCAACTCAAAATGTTAGTTTTTCAAGAAGGCCTTCTATGACTATTAAAATAGGAGAGTCTCTCCTTCCTCAACTTAAAGGGTTTTCTTTATAGGACTTTAAAATGTCTGATTTTCTATTGTACATTTTGTAACTGACCTTACCATCTGAAAGAAACATTGCTTTGTGAGGACAGTGGTTTTGTCTATTCCTCAGATACCTGGTATCAAACAAGTTCTCAATTGCTCCTTAATTGACTAAATGAACATGGGGGAAAATGGGAATAAATTCTCCTTTAAAATAGGTTGAGTCGGGCAGTGGTGACACACGCCTTTAATCCCAGCACTTGGGAGGCAGAGGCAGAAGGATCTCTGTGAGTTCAAGGCCAGCCTGGTCTACAAAGTGAGTTCCAGGACAGGCTCCAAAGCTATATAGAGAAACCCTGTTCCAGGAGAAAAAAAGTAATAATAAAGCCTGAATGAAATTCAACCAACTTACAAAATGTTTTCAAATACCAGGGAGAAAGGCGAAGAAGTTAGAATTAATGATTAAATTTTCAAAGTATAGTATACTTTTCAGCATCTCAAAATAACATAGTAAGTGCTTTGAAATATACCCTATACTAATAAACAAATACATACATACATACATACATACATACATACATACATATATATCTGCATATATGCTAATAAGGGCTTCACAAAGCTTTGGTCCTGCAGGGCCTCACACATGTTAGGGACATTGTTTTACACTGACTTAAACCCAGCCCACGCACATGTTAGGGACACTATTTAACACTGACTTACAACAGAGCCCAATTGTGTTTTAAATGTTGTAACCCTTTTAAAAAGTATTCTGGTCAGGTGGTGGTGGCTCATGCCTTTAATGCCAGCACTCAAGAGAAAGATGCAGGCAGATCTATGTGAGTTTGAGGCCAGCCTGGTCTACAAGAGCTAGCTCCAGGACAGGCTCCAAAGCTACAGAGAAACTCTGTCTCAAAAAACCAAAAAAAGAAAAAAAAAGTATTCTGGGAAAGGGACTGGAGAGATGGCTCAACCTTTAAAGGCTAAGAATCACAACAGAAGGACAAAAAGTATCCTGGGAAAGACAAGCACTGTCCCACTATATGAATTTGCAGAAAGAAAAGGCATAATGAGGCTGAGGATGGGGAACCACTCCTCTAATCCTTGCACTCTAGAGACAGAGGCAGAGGAATTTCTGTAAGTTTGAGGTGACCAGGGCCTACACAGTTCGATGCATTTCTGTAAGTCTGAGGTGACCAGGACCTACATAGTTAGTTTCAGGCCAGCCAGGACTAACCTGTGAGACCGACTCAAAAAATTAGTAAGAGGAGCTGGGCAGTGGTGGTGCCCACTTTAATCCCAGCACTTGGTAGGCAGAAGTAGGCGGATCTCTGAATTAGAAGATAGCCTGGTCTACAGAATGAGTTCCAGGACAGCCAGAACTACACAGAGGAATTCGGTCTCAGAAAACCAAATTTAATTTTAAAAAAATACATAAATAGCCAGGCGATGGTGGTGCACGCCTTTAATCCCAGCACTTGGGAGGCAGAGGCAGGCGGATCTCTGAGTTCGAGACCAGCCTGGTCTACAGAGCGAGTTCCAGGACAGGCTCCAAAGCCACAGAGAAACCCTGTCTCGAAAAACCAAAAAAAAAAAAAAAAATACATAAATAAATGAAAGATTGAATGAATGAAGACATAATGACTTTTTCCATCTTGATGATGACTCACCTAATCAATGTACTGCATCATTTCACAAGTGAAAACTATATTATTGCTTTCAAAATTACCATTAACATATTACTGTTCTCAGAAACACATAAAAAGGGTAAGAGATTAAAAATTAGTTAGGGCTATCAATACTTAGAAACTCTAACTTCTTCAGATTTTCAAGTTAACAATCAAACTATCATTTCCCAGAATGTAAAGATCTTTCCCCATATACATTAGAACACCAAGGATTCTGAGGTAAACTCATTCCCTTGACACCATGAGAAACACCATTGGATGAAATCAAGGATATTGCATCACAGAACACAAACCCCTTTTTCTTAACAATTTGATCAACATAGTAGAAAAGAAAATCACTTAACTTTCTCTGGATGTGGTTAATAACAGTAATCAAATGAAAAGGGTCACAATTTGACACAAGCTACAGTTACTGGCAAGAAAAACCTCAGCTGAAAAAATGCCTCCATCCAGACTGCCTACAGGAGCTCGAAAGGGCATTTCCTTGATTCATGCACAATGTGGGGGAGCTCGCCCGCAGTGGGCAGTGCCATGCCTGGGTGGGCGGTTCTGAGGTGGATAAGACCTGACTTTCCTCAGTGATAAAGCTTGAAATGAAAGCTGCAAGCTGAACTAAACCCTAACTCGCCAAATTACTTTTGGTCATGGTCTTTTATCACAGCAACAGAAACTCTGAGACAGAAAGCAATAATGAAAAGCATAATAGTGACATTTTATACTTATGAATAAAATCAAGAAGAAATGAAAAATTCATAAAAGAATTAGTCAAACATGAATCACACAAAAAACTCTGATCTGTTATTATTCTACTATATTTTCACTATTAAGGATGTCAAAGAAAGGAAAAATACATAAAATTTCGCACCTATTTCCACTATTACCTATTCTAACAATACAATTTTTTATTGTTTTAATTCACTAAGACTTATAGGAATACTCATATATGCAAGCCTGTTTTGAGCATTTTCCTCAATCATTTAATCCTTAAGATAACATGATTTAGGTACACATAGTGTATCTGTTACAAATAGGAAAATGCAGCAGAGCAAAGTTAACCACCTTGCCCAAGAAGTGATCTGAACCTAGATGGCTTAACTCAAGGATCAGTAATGAGGATTTAAGTTTTCCTAGTACACTACCACCTCATCCATTTTCACGTTATCTGTTGGTTGCTTTAGATCTGGTCAAGCTCAGTAACTACAACAGAGTCTGTATGGACAACAAAACCTTCTAGTCAACCCTCCAGCTCAAAAAAGCTTGTGGGTCCCTAACCAAGTTACATCTAACAGTAATAAATAATGATAATATACCTTCCAAAGACTCAATCCCAGTTGCTTGCGCCAATAAATCTTCATGTCTTGCAACAACCTAAAAAATCAAGAATAAAAAAAAAATCAGCATTTGCTCTGCTTAACTATCTTTAACACTACAGGGTACAATCCAAGGTCTCCCTTGATATATAAAGCAAACAGATACTATACACATACACACATACATGTGCAAGTTATGAGGTGTGCTTGAGATGAACGCATAAATCACAATACGGAGCAAAAGAACATAGTGCTAACTCTGCCTTGGTCTATTTGGTGTGGGAGCCCATAGAAGTGGCTCTGCTACATCTTGATATAAGGTCAGATGTTGGCTGAGGTTGCTGCCCCACCCAGTCCCACAATAAACACATAGAAATTTGTATTAATTGCAATACTGTTTGGCCAATAGCTTAAGCGTATTTCTAGCTATCTCTTACATCTTAATTAACCCATTTCTATTATTTTATATTTTACCACGAGGATTGTGGTAAGGTTCCGGCTGGCAGCTACATGGCTTCTCCCTGACTCCACCTACTCTATCTATATCTCTTTCAGCCTTGCTTTACTCTGTTAAGCCACTGGCCAAAAGCAGCATCTTTATTAACCAACAGCAATAAAATATATTCACAGCATACATCACCTCCCACATCACCTCCCCTTTTCTGTCTAAATTAAAAGGAAGGTTTTTAACTTTAACATAACAAGATTACATATAACAAGACAGGTATCAAGCAAAAATTACAGTTACAACAATTATATCTACTTTATCTTTTATTATAACTAAGGAAAACTATAATTATAGCTATCTATTCTTCAACTCCATCAAAGACTTCAGAAGGATATAATATTACCAAAGTAAACAGAAAATGCATTGTAAGCAACTTCCAAAACTCTAGAATTGACAGAGACATCTTTGCTGCCTGGACAGTCACCCAAAGTTCTTCTGTAACATTGTGAGCACCCATCTTCAGCCTACAGGCTCATAGTATCCAAAAGACTTTTCCTTGAAGCAGGAAATTTCAAAGACAGTTCCACCTGTATTGGCAGTTTGCCAGTCACTTTCTTCTGTGTCCTGCAGAATGTCTTGCAGACTTGTTGATAAAGTAGGAACACCAAAGGAAGGTCTAACCTTTATGCAAGTCCAGCAGTCATTTTTCTGTGGGTCCTGCAAGTCCAGTCAAGCAGTTCAGGCAAGAGCAGTTTCTTGCTCAAATGGCAAACAGACTCCATATGGAGCCTCCTCAATGCCCATCTTCCTCTTGAAGTAACTGGTGCTGCCAGGAGCAGATAAGTCTCATTGTCAAAAAAAAAAAATCCTAAGTTTTTAAAATACTTTAAATGCCATATTTTGAAGGTCTCTGAAAGATTTGAAGAATACCTATCTAACTGAAATATATCTCTATATATCTAGAAAACCCAACATGACTACAAACTTGACTATTATAGATGATTACCTATTAACCTATATTTCTTAATTACACATTACATTTTTAAATGAGCCACACAAATACAATACCTTAATCAAGAGCAGAAATATATATATATATATATATATATATAAAACAAAATTGATCTTAAATTTGTATCACTAAACCATGATCCATACCAATGCTAAGTTTCTATCTCTATAGCATATCCCCCTTTAAATGTAAAGAAACATTTATAAACAATATTTGGGAATTTGGGTGTAGTTCTCTCCAAACTGTTTCCTGCTTTTGGATGGGTGAAGTAATTTGGGGGAGGGGGGTTTACGGTAACCTTTCAGGGGGTCTGGAAGAAATAAACAGGTTCTCATCCTCGGTGGAAACAAAAGCAGAAGCTCTTTTCCAAAGCAATATATCCTTAGAGCCAAATTTTGAAGTCTAGATATCTTTAAAGTATATATGGTGATTTAGCTTAGCAGTACATACAATGAAATGTCTCTCTGTACTTGGCTCATTCAGTCAAAAATTCAAAGAAAACACAATAATATACATAATCCAGACTCTCTGTGTATTTTCTATTTTTAAGTGGCTTATTTTTCTTTACTCCTTTTAATTTATGACTGTTTGTACTCTATCTCTTTAAAGACTTTACCTTTTCAAAAAAATTTACATCTTTTTATAACTATCTATATTCTTATTCTTTTCTCTCCCAAACCTATATACATTTATCCAACACTGTGACCCATTTGGAGGTTTTTTTTTTTTTTTAACTGAATCTGTCTTTATTGTGTATATGTAATTATTTTCTGACCAGAAGTGCCTTTTTTATTGCTAAGCAGGCATGACTAGGACCAACTCCAGGTCCTGCGTGTTTACTCCGCCCAGTCCAAGACGGCAGAGGTCCATTCACCACCTCTGAGACTGCCGGGTGGAAGCCAGGCTCACCACCTCAACTCTGGTAACTAGTTGGCCCATGCTGCCACCAAGTAACTTACAGCACACTGCCCACAAACCCCATTCAAGTGCTCAGCCTCCTGAAAGAGCCAGAGTTCATGCTGGCAGCACAGACCAGGAAGCCACCTTTAGAAACTGCACAGGGTTTTTTTGTTTGTTTGTTTGTTTGCTACCACTAAATTGGGAAGACCTCTCTTAAAGGAGCTGCGGCAGCCCTGCTCGCTGCCAGTGAACAGAGCACCTCCAGAGAAAAAATGTGGCTAAATGTTGTTTTTTAGTGTCTAGAATTCCTTTCAAAGCCCTCTCAGGTTTTATATGGATTTAGCCAGCACAGGTTGGAGCGCCAATCTGTTGGCTGAGGTTGCTGTCCTACCCATCCCGCAATAATCAGAGAGTTCGAGCCTATTATTACTCCTTCAAGGTCACACAACAGAAATGTCTGGCTCAAGGTGAAGTTGCTGTACATCTTGCCTGGGTAATAGGATGTTTTGACCTAGGGTGTGGTTATTTTATGTTTTGGATACTAAGAATGTAACTACTTTGTTCTTTGTATCTGGGTTAAAAAAAAAAAAAAGCCTTCTCCCTCCCCCCTCCTTTCTGTATTGGGTATATAAAGGATATGAGAAATAAACACGAGGCAGATTCAGTAGTCATTGAAACGCCCTCCCAGATCTATTCTCAGTCTCACATCTATTTCTTCTTTAATCCACACTCCTCAAGATGTATGGACAAGTCAGCTGGACCAAGACAATTTGGGGTACAACAAAGTACTATATCACAGCCCAGACAATAAACAAGAGATTCATCATCATAGTTCTGAAGGCTCAAGTCCAAGATCAAGTGTAGGCAACCAGCATCCATCCATCATCTGCGGTGCCTTCTGTGTCCTGACATGGACAAAAGGTGAATAATCTCCTGTGGGGCTCTGCCAGTTTAGCAAGGTCCTAATCACCTCCCCAAAACCCACCTCTCCAAATTATCACACTGGGGATGGTTTCAATATGTGAACTGTAAGGTAAAAAAGGCCAAGGGAAAATGAGCCCTACCTGACTAGACCTGAGACCTGGGCTAAGAAAAAACACCATGACCCTGACTTGACCCTAGGACCAGGGCTTGAAATTGGACCAATGCCTGAGTTTGCCCCAGAGTCAGGCTGCAGAATTTCACCAGCTCCTCAGCACAGAATCCCACCAATCTCTGGGGTCCCTGAACACAGAATCCCAATAATCCCTGAGCATGAAATCCTATCAATCCCTGAGCTTGCCCCAGAATCAGGCTACAAAAATCTACCAATCCAAAGCCACCCTGGTAAGGACACAAACCCCAAGAAATCCTTTATAAGGTCTTTGCTGCTGTTTCTCACCCAAGGCAGCCATCTTCCTTTCAAATAAATCTCTTGAATGAGGTTTGTTGTGTGGTGTGACATTTTCTCCAGAGCTTGTAACAAATTTCTCTGGAGTGGAGTAGAGACACAACACCTTCCCTGGGAAACCTTCCCCTAGCAGAACAGACTTGTTACACTCAAGGAACCTGAGCAGAGCAGAGTAGTATGGAACAGAGCTGTAACATTCTCAGGAGCAGAGGTGTGGGGAAACCCTCCCCTGATGGAGAAGAGTTGTTACACTGGCAGTGGGGCACCCTTTCCCTGGGGCAGAGCTGTAAGCTGTTATGCTTACAGTGACTTTGTGGTATTCCTCGGCTTCAGACTACCAGGATACCTTTCCATCTGAGCTGCAATGCTTATATGAACACATAAATATATAGGATTGCAGCTTATTTGGAAAACTGTGCGTATACTGTGCATGAGGCCCTAGGAAATACAAACTTGGGACATGGCCAATTCTCCACTTTCCTAACTGTGTAAGTAGATGACAAAATCCCTGTTGACAGGCTTTCGTATGCTTTACCTCTAGAGAATTATTTCAAAGTCAAGTTTTTCTCTATTCTTGGACTTAGGTCCCTGTGTCAAGCGCCCTGTTTAAGTCCCAAGTGGTTAGGCCCCATCCCTAAGGACCAGCCAGGTTCTGCCCACAGAATACTCTAAGGGTCGTAACAGCTTGTCTCAGCCCCTTGAGACACAGGTAGCCAAGCTCTGCCCTCAGAACAAGAAGCCCAAACTCTCTGAGCTTGAAAACCCACCAATCCCCACCACAGAAATCTCCACCCTGGAAAATTCCACCCCCAAGAAACCATATATAAGCCTGCCACCTACACAGTTCATTGCTGCTTCTCTCTCCAGCAGAGGCAGCCATCTTTCCTTCAGAGCTGTGGGTATTTTCTGACTTCCGACTGACAGGATATCATTTCCTTCAGAGCTGTAACACTTACAGACAGCTACCTTCCTGTTTGTTTTAGCTAGCAACCAATAACCTAAAGATTCACAAACAGCTAAAAAAACATATTGATTATATCAGTATTTAGTCACAAACACAGCCAACAACTCTGTAAACAACTATCTGCTAGGTACTTTTCTGCTTTCAATACCTACAGTCAAGTCCTGGGATCATGTTTGTGTGAACACTGCTTCTCTTCTAGACAGATTCAATCTAGTGTAGCCCAGGGTGGCTTTGATGTAACAGAGATCCGTCTGCCTGTCTCCCAAGTCCTGGGATTAAAGGTATGTGCTAAGGTATGTGACATATATATTAATACTTAGAACTTTAATCATGTGGTTGATGCTTTAATTATTTTAATTGCAGTCTTTTATTTAGCTAGCATGATCTAAATTTTTTTCTGAAGAAAAAATAGTAGTAAGTTCAGTTCTCATACTAGACTCAGAGACTTTGACCACACACACACACACACACACACACACACACACACACACACACGCACACAATAATTTGTATTCCTAAAGAGTGTTAATTTTAAATTCTCATCAATTCCTACCAAAGAAATACTGAATAAAAGAAGAAATATAACAATTATAAAAGTGAGACAAAATTTCAGATGTCTCTTGCAAAAACCTATCCCCTGAAACTCTGTAGTGATATTTTGTCTGTGTTTTAGCAAAAAAAGCTTGCCTAAAGATCAGAACACAGAGCTAAGCCACTAGAGGCCAGGGAGTGGTAGCACATACCTTTAATCCCAGGACTTGGGAGACAGAGGCAGACGGATCTCTGTTACATCAAAGCCACCCTGGGCTACACTAGATTGAATCTGTCTAGAAGAGAAGCAGTGTTCACACAAACATGATCCCAGGACTTGGGATCACACACCTTTAATCCCAGACTAGAGAGCTGGAGACAGGAGTGATATGGCTGGGCAGAGAGAGGAATATAAAGTGGGAAGAGATAAGAGTTTGAGCTCAGTGCAGTCTGAGGATTGCCCTGCTGTCTGAGGATGCAGTCTGAGCACTGGTAAAGGTAAAAGGTCTCTTAAGTGGCTGCACTGCTTCTCTAATCTCTCAGCTTTCATCCCAATATATGACTCCAGGTTTTATATATTAAGACCAATTAGAATTCGTGCTATAAAACTCTATGCAGAGTTTAAGGATATTCTCCTCTGCTCCTGTAAAACATCTTGTATCGTTCTATGTAAAAAAGGCTTCACCTGACAGTTATTTCTGTCTGTATCTGTCACTAATCTTTGGAGTCTTTAGAGAACCAAGAAATGTGTTCTCATTTCTGTACTCCATAGCCTAACACAAAACAGAATTACGTGCCTTCTAAGTATTTGATATTTGTATTCTAAACATGTAATCAGAATTTTAAAGTTGAAGTGACCTTAGAAGTCATCATAATCTTTTTAAGCTGTTCTTTTCATTAATAAAGAAACTCAAAAAAAAGTTAAATGGATATATCTCATTTAAAGATATGAGAGATTTAGATTTCCCAGTAAACCGAGCATTTATTCACAAACTTATTCATCCATCTAAGTATGTCTTCAATAACTTCTCAAACAAAAAGTAACATAAGGATTGTGAGACCTAGGGCTATTATAGCTCAGTTGGTAGGGTACCTGTCTGGCACATGCAAGTCCCTGTGTACAATCCCCAGTGCTACAAAACAAACAAATCAACAAAGAAGTAGACCATAGAACAATCCTACAAACTTTATCAATTATAGATGGAACATTTAAGTTTATCTACAGAAATATCTTTTTTTAAAAAACTCAAATAAATGAAGTGGTAAGAATGTCAACCAAAGTGACTGCACACCTAAGCTTGGGACCTATCTCCTAATGCTTATATGTGCTCTACGACATCACAACATTTATTGAGTTTCTATAATTTCAGCAAATGTTATACTTTGTACTTAAGAAAATATAAACACGCCGGGCGGTGGTGGCGCATGCCTTTAATTCCAGCACTTGGGAGGCAGAGACAGGTGGATCTCTGTGAGTTCGAGACCAGCCTGGTCTACAAGAGCTAGTTCCAGGACAGGCTCCAAAACCACAGAGAAACACTGTCTCGAAAAACAAAAAAAAAAAAAAAAAAGAAAGAAAGAAAATATAAACACTTCCTGTAAGACATCCCAATATTACTTATTCAAATTGTTCTACTTCTAAAATTCCATTTCATTTTCCACTATCATTATCAAAGGTGTCTATTTCACCCAAAACACTCACTGTAAAATAATATTAATAAGAATAATAACAATTCTTTGGGTAATAAACAGAAAAAGCAAATGATTCCAGAAAGGTAGGTTAATTTGTTTTCAACTAATTAAAAAGTAGTTTACAGAAAACATCACAAAAATGTAATTAAAGTGATGCTGGTAAGTTAAGCATTTGTTTATGGAAATATACATTTGACTTTAACAAAGATGAAATGACAAAGGGATAAACAGTCACTTCTGTCGAATAATCTCTCCGACCCAGAAGAAGGATGTTACCTGTAGATGTAGCTCTTTATCCAACTGACTGATCCCCTGGGCAAGTTTTGCTAGTTGCTCAGCAATTACAGCTTGATGAATAGATTGAGAAGTATAAGCTTTTACATCAAAGTCTTCATTTAAAAAGTCACTGTAACAGTCTAGGAAAAAACAAAGGAAAACTTACCAACAGTTATCAAGCAACAGATCAATTATAATCAAAATTAGCACGTTTTAAGACCTTCTATGCACGAGGAACTGTTGCAGACACTACCTAGAACAATGGGGAATTGGAGCAGACTGCAGCAGACAGAAAAGATAATACTCATGAGAGAATACTTATGTTCTGGGTGCTGCTCTAAGTCCAAGTCCTTACTCCTTCAGTCCCCACACAGTCCTGATGTGATGTGGGATTCTCCTCTGTATGCTGTGAATGTGTTTTATTACCATTGACTAACAAAGAAGCTACTTTGGGCCTATATATAGCAGGACACAATATACACAGGCGAGATTTCTGATATATTGAGAGAGTAGGTGGAGTCAGAGAGATGCCATGTAGCTGACGGAGACAGATGCCCGGGAAACTTACCGGTAAACCAAGAGCTTCCTGGTAAAATACAAAATAATAGAAATGGGTTAATTCAATATGCCTAAGTGATTGGCCAAGCAGTGTTTTAATTAATATAGTTTCTGTGTGATTATTTTAGGTCTTGGCAGCAGGGAAATGAACGAGCAGTCTCATCATATATGATATGTGGGAAAACATAATTTTTCTCTACTTCACAGGTGCAATTTATCCAGTGTTAATATCTGAGATTCCAATACTGAAAGTAAAAATGCTGAGTCCAGGAGTCTAAACCGCTCTGCTGTTTCTTCTTTGTTGTTATTGTTTTGCTTTGCTTTTTGGTTTTTCATTTATGGGTTTATAGATTTTTATACACACACACACCATGATTTCTTTTTCCAGTCTATCTGAATGCAATTTTTATATCCATTTATTTACCTTTCAATACTACCTATAAGTTTGTATTTGCTTATTTGTATTCATAATTTAGATTCAGTTTTTATAACAGTATTTATGCACTGATCTAGAGATATCTGAAGCAACAAATATTATCAATGGTCAGTTTTCCTGAAGCACTGTTCCTAGCAATAATCTCACTTTCCTGGAATAAAGATTAAAGTTGATAGTTGTGATTTTAATCTTTTATTCAGTGTTTTCCTTCCTTGTGATTCACCTGTATTGTATTAGTCTATATCCATTACAATACACACTCCACCAAGGGAAGCGATTCTGTTTCCTACCACATCTCTAAGGACTAACATGGCCAGACAATGGCAGGTGTCAGATGAATTAATCTATACATCATCTCAAAGTATCATTGTGCAAAGAGCAAAACAGTCTTAACTATTCTCAGCGTCTAATTACTCTCAAACTGAAGTAATAGAATACAACTACTTTGACCCTAATTCTAAAAGTTCTATTTTCTTCCAGTTTGCCAAGTTTTCCTCAGAATTAAGAACGCTACCAGACAAATTCAGTCATTCCACACAGAAAGTTTACCACCAGGAAAAGTCAAAATGGCATGTTTTGACAAGGGTAAGAATAAGTTTAGTAAAACTAGATGACAGAATTATGTATTGGGCAGAAAATGTAAAGGAAAAAATGAAGTTTCAAAGGAAGGCTGGAGGGCAGTTTGAAAAATGCTTGCATGATGTGCAAAACAGTCAACTTGTGTGCTACTGGTGGTGCTAAGCCTAGCAAGAGCACTGCCAGTCTTGTATTCTACAACAATAATTCTTGCAGGAACAGAGAATAACTACAATGGGATTTGTTACACAGCAGTGTGCTTGAGTTAGTGTCTACTAGTTTTTAGCAACTAACCATTGGTGTAGGAGGTCCTTCTGTCTATATGTGTGGCTTTCACTGATTAATGAATAAAGAAACTGCCTTGGCCTAGTTGATAGGGCAGAACTTAGGTAGACATGGGATGACAACTGAATGCTGGGAGGAAGAAAGGCAGAGTAGGAGAGCCACCATGGAGTTGCCAGAGACAGACATGCTGAATCTTTCCCAGTAAGCCACAGCCTCGTGGCGATATACAGATTAATAGAAATGGGTTAAATTAATGTAAGAGTTAGCCAATAAGAAGCTAGAGCTAATGGGCCAAAGAGTGATTCAATTAATACAGTTTCTGTGTGGTTATTTCGGGCCTAAGCTAGCTGCGCACCCAGAATGTACAAGGGCCGCCCTACCTCCTATAACTATGACATTTTCAGGAGTTCTTTGAGTCAGACAGTATTATATGTAGGCTTTAAACCAGTTGGGATAGGGGTATTTATACCATGAAATACACAAATACCAATGAAACTAGGCCTTTTCTTATTTTCCAAGAAAGCTGGTTTACTAATATATCTTCCCATGGAGTAGAATCAGAGAGGTCAGAAAAGCACAGCACTATGTTAACAGCCCAAGTGACATAAGATACAATAAGTGTGTGTCATTTAAGAATGTTAGGCAAGTGTCAAATTTGGCAAATGTTTGGACATGGCAATGAGTAGAACTTAATAAGATGAAATGGTGATTAGTAGAAGAAACCAAAGATAATTCCCAAGTTTCTTTAAATAGTGGAATAGTCTTTATCTGATATGAGGAATTCAATTCTGCATTAAGCTGAATGCCCTAGGCATTAAATATACAAAGATGAGAAACAAACTGCCTCCAAGAGCCTCACAACCTAAGTATCAACATTCAGTTAAATACCAATAGTAAGTACTAACTGTGGCAATTAGAAAAAAGATTCAAGAATAGGAAGACATTTACTTTGCTTAATGTTTTCATAGAATATGTACTATTTGTTAATATGTTGTTTACTATCAAGACAGGAATATTAGTAGGCAGTTAAAAATATAGTTCTTTAATTTAGAAGAGAAGTAAGGAGAATTTGTCTTACTTTGCTTTTCTGTTGTGATAAAACAGTGATCCTTATAGAGGAAAAGGTTTATTTTAGTTTACAAGTAATAGTCCATAATCAAGAAAAACAAAGATAGTAGCTCAAAGCAAGCACCTCAAGGCAGGAACTGAAGCAGAAATCATAAAGGACCATTGATTAATGGCTTGCTCCCCCAGGCTTTATCAGCTATTTTATTTAATTTTCACCTGTCTAGAGAGGGCACCACCCAGAGTAAGCTAGACCCTACTGCATCAACTAGCAATTAAGAAAATGTCCCAACCTGTGGCCTTGTTGGAGTCTGGGGGCTATGCTGCAGCCAGGGCCACACAGACCTGGGTGGTCTGTGTTGCCACCCAGGGCCATGGTGTTGTCCAGGTCAAAGGTCATGTCTGGGTCTGTGGCCCTATAGCAGCCAGGGTCTGTGTTAATGTCCACAGCTCCTAGTGCCATTGAAGGCCATGGGGACGCCCCAGGTCTAGGGCTATGCTGCCAATGCGGACATGTCCATCTGAGTGGCCTACACTACCACCTGGGTCATCGGTGGCATCAGATCTAGCTGCTTTCCAAGAACCATGTCTGAGTCCATGGTCCAGCTGCAGCAAGGGGTCTGTAGCTTGTGTCACTGCAGGGGCCCATGCGAACCATGCATGATGAAATCAGAGGGCCATGCTGAGGTGGGCCCACCCTTTGCTGGCCCTGCTTCTTGCTGGATACTGCAGAAATTAGCTGCCCACCCAACTTGAGAGAGCTGGCCACATTCCTCTATACAGGTGAGGAAGAACTAACCCTAACAATATGGGCTTAACAGAGCTGACTCTGTGCCCTCGCCTGAGGTTGGTGGCCCCAGTGGCCCAGAATAACCAGTGCTGCTATCATCCAGGCCCAGAGCCCTGCCTTGGGGTGGCCCACCCTAACATATACCCCATCTAGGACCTGCTGGAACTTGAGAAGGTACTGATGCTGTGGAACAATACCCACAGGATTTCCATGACTTGGGGTAGCTGTGGGATATCCTGTAGTCAGAGGCTGCTCTTTTGTTTCCCGGCTGCCCAGATCCAAAAAAGTCTGAAAAAACTGAAACTATATTAATTGCAACACTGTTTGGCCAGTGACTTTAGCGTATTTCTAGCTAGCTATTATATCTTAAATTAACCCATTTCTATTAATCTGTGTATCGCCATGTGGTTGTGGCCTACTGGTAAAGTTCTATCCGGCATCTGTTTCCTATAGCAGCTACATGGCTTCTCCTTGACTCTACCTACTCTCTTCTCTATCTGTTTGGAATTCCCTCCTTTTCCTATTCTGCACTGCAATAAGCCCAAAGCAGATTTTTTTATTAACCAATGATATTCACAGAATACAGAGGGGAATCCCATATCAATATTCCAAAGGAACTCAATGATGATGTACCAGAAGCCAGAGGCTTTGAATCTAGAGAGAGATCAGGACAGGCTCTAAAACTACACAGAAAACCAGAGAAAGAGAGAGAGAGAGAGAGAGAGAGAGAGAG
>NC_022009.1:82730278-82760427 GCF_000317375.1 Microtus ochrogaster
AAAAAAAAAAAAAGCTAGCCAGAAACAAGCCTAAGGTAGGTAGTATTTATGACTAATAAGAAGTCTCCATATCATGATTTGGGAGCTGGTTGGTGTGCGGATACACACACACACACAGAGAGAGAGAGAGAGAGAGAGAGAGAGAGAGAGAGAGAGAGAGAGAGAGAGAGAGAGAGATTTAAAAAAAAATACTGAAGACTGCTTATGAGGGAAAAAAAGAATGACTATAAATGAAGAGCATGGCTATTAGATTATTTAATGATTGGTTTGGTATTTTAGAATAGATCACATAATTTTTCTCTTTTATGATCTTCTTGTCAGAGGCAAATCAGAAACTGCTCACAAATTTTCCAACTATGCTTCTGTTTGCCAAGTTTATCAATCGTATCTTCGAGCAAATCCTCAACACAGTGAACACAGTGAATCAGTAACTAAACAAAATGCTTAATTTGGCAAATATATTTGGAGAAACTAGAGAAGACTACCTATAGATTTGGGGGGGACAGACCTATACCCTATCAGGAAAGTTATTTAAGAAAGGAGCCAAGTCCTTTACAAACTTAGCCAGGTGGTGGTGGCGTATGCCTTTAATCCCAGCACTAGGGAGGCAGAGGCAGGTGGATCTCTGTGAGTTTGAGGCCAGCCTGGTCTGCAAGAGCTAGTTCCAGGACACACTCCAAAACTACAGCGAAACCCTGTCTCAAAAAACCAAAACCAAACAAACAAACAAACTTAAATGGGATAAAAACCCAAAAGTTCTGTTCTGTCTCCCAGGAACCACTGGGGACATTAACAACATGACTTTAAGGTTGCAGAACGGGAGTGTCTGGGCTCTACACAGGAGGGGCTGCCCATAAGAGAAAGCAGAGACTTTACACTGCTGTATCTAAAACTGAAGAAGGAAAAAAGAAAGCAAGTATGATTTTAAGTGGCAGTTAAGTTCAAGGTCTGGACAGCAATTAAAAAATAAAATTCACATCTGACAAGTTCCAGGGGTTTGAAAGAAGAAATTTTTGAAGAGTAAGTGTAGATTTAAATCATCACTGTGAAGGATGACAGAGAATTTTTGTAAATAGGAAAATATAGTATGCATATTAACTATTTACTATCCAAAACCTAGTTACTCTTCCAGAAATGATTCCTAGAGAAACATGTACTCATTGTTTAGAATGTGTTATCAAGGGATATAAACCGGGGCAGTCCAGGAAACGCATTATTTACACTCCCTAACCAAACCCTAAACCCTTGTTGTCATCCTCTGTATTGCTGTTTGGCTGTGTACACAATCATATTGTACTCTTCCAACACTATTATAGGAGCTGCCTTTATAGTACTACCTGGTAAGTATTTGAGAGTGGAAACTTTATGTGTATCTCAGGAGTTCAAAACTCGGTTAAATTTGAATTTCAGTTAAGATACAAAGATAAGGTGACACAGGCAGAAACTCTAAAGGATCTACCACAACCTAGTTCAGAAAAACATCACTAATTTTTACAAAATATGTATTACAAAAAGACAATTAAGGGAACATAAAATATTCAACAGTCAGGGGAAACACAACAATTTAAAAGTTTATTTTGATCATTTATAAGCCACACTTAGAGTAGTGTTCAAGTAAAATAATAAATTTGAACCTACTGTATGCAGCACTGTGGGATATAAAAAGAGGATTTTTGTGGTAGCCTATGCCTTTGATCTCTTGCACTAGGGAGGCAGAGGCAGGCATATCTCTGTGAGTCCAAGACCAGACTGATCTACACAGTGAGTTCCAGAACAGTGGGGCTTGGTAGAAAAACTGGGTCTCCAAAAAACAAAAACAAACAAACAAACAAACAAACAAAAAACCCGGGGTGGGTGGGTGGGGAGGATCCTGAAACCGAGGAATTAAAGTGATTATTGCAAATGCTTTTAATATACGTGATAGAGTGGGGGCAAAAGGGGGCGAAAAGGGGCTTAATAACTATTGCAAACTGAATTTTGCTCTGCCTCTCAGACTTGAGCATTAAGACAACTGAATTTTTCAAGACTACTACAGTAGTCATAAAAAGTTATATAGCTAACTTTCTTGGAATAATTTCTCTCCAAACTACCAATAAAACTGACTTTGATATTCGATACGCGTGGATAACACACTGTAAGAGGCCACTGTATGGCCCAAAATTTAACGCAGGTATTTTTAATTCCACTTTTCACGCCCCCACCCACCCCTTTCTTTAAGCAGCTGCTTGTCACCTAGGTGGGTTTTCAGTTCTGGGAGAAGACAGGAGCTGTCAGCCCGGACCATGGCGTGCAGGGTCCAGGAACTTGAGAGAAGCCCTGGGCGCGACAGGACAGAGCTCAAGCCCGAGCAGTTAATACCAGATGTCCCCTCAGACACCGACGGGAAGAGAGGTGCACAGCCCTGGGGAAACGCGTGGACTAGGACTACCCCTGACGACGTGGGGGCCGGGCGTAGGGGAGTGGCCACGTCCAGACCCGAAAACTTTGTGCGAAGCGGCCAGTGGGGTCCGCGCACGGCACAGCGACCCAGCCCCGATCCCCGGTTCCGCTCGACGCCTTACCGTCCTGCAGGAGCTCCCGCACGGTCGCCGTCACGGCCGCGGAACCTGCAGACCCACGGCCTGTCACGGAGAAGACTCGGTCTCCACCTTCCATGTTGGCAAGTGCCGGGTTGATGACGTCTGCGACAGCCCCGCCCTCCCGATGACGCAGAATCAAGGCGCCCCCGCCTGGCTAACGCTGGGAGAGTGTGTGGATGCCAGAAGCCGCAGTGCTCGCTCTGAAGGATAGAAAGGCTGCCGCATGGGCCTTCTCCTAAGCTGCTGGAGACCTGGCCACCGCTCCTACCTCCAACGCAAGTATTGGCCGGAGAACGCGGGCCTCTGGCGTAGGGAAGAAGGCTCCGGGGTGCTTCGCGGCCCGCCTCGCCCAGCACGTGGGAGCTAGCGCAGCCCAGTCACTGCTACCTGTGCCAAGCCCGGGTAGCAGGCGGGATATGCTGGGGAAGAATCGTTGCTAAGTGCTGCCCTAAATACCTTAGAAATCTAAACGTTTAAATATTCGTTACTACTTAGGTGAGCGGCTCTCGAACTACACTACATTTTGCATTCCCTTAACATCGCCTCAGATTTCCCTTTTGTGCTTGGCCTGAATATGTGATACAAATGGGATTGGTCGGCTGCCAAAGGCAGCGTGCCCAGATTCACATTAGATTTCAGTATTGATATTTATACAAAACTCGTTTGTTTATAATCATCAACGACTAATAACTTTATCTGAATTACAGAATTTTCATTTTTTACACCAAAAGATTTTATTCAGTGCATACTAACATTCAATAAAAGTTTAAACCTCCACTGTACATACCAGCCCGAATTTACAAATTACAACTAAAAGAACTTCTAGGTGTACAAGCATATTTGAGCACAATATTGTGCCTGTTACTATCCAGTTTAAGCGGAATTATTCTGGTACTCTTCAAGCATGACTGCGGACTTTGGAGAACTTTTTATTTTTTTATTTTATTTTTTTTTTGCTATTTAAAATTTTATTTCATTAAAGTTTATTTATTGATATATGTGGGAGGGGGCATGCCTACGGAGGTCAGAGAACAACCCGAGGAGTCCTCTCCTCCTGGAGAACTTTAAAACAAATATTAATAACTTCATCCCATAAGCTCAGAAAGCTGTTTAACTGGTCTCTGTAAGTGGCTTATAAAGGATCAAAATAAAGTTTTTAATACTGTGTTTCCCCTGACTGTTGAATATTTTATATTGCCGTAATTACTTTTCGTAATGGATATTTTGTCAAAACTAGCGATCTTTTCTGAACTAGGTTGAAAGATTTTTTTTTTACAATTTAGTCTGACCACAAGAATGAGTAAAAACAAAATCATGATTGAAAAAGTCAGTAATAACATCATGGCAACTTGCCACCTAGTATTTACCGTTTCTGTAATGTTTAAGACTCGTCTTTCCTTTGTAATAAACTTTTCTTAGTGTGTTACTGTAACTCCATGTTTATTTTTTTAGCACTATGACCATCTCTAATGCAGCTTATTTACTCTCCCTTTCCTCTGTTACTTGATTTTTCTTGCAGGCTAGGACACCCTTCACTATACTGGCCGTGTGTTTTTAGCTTACTGCCAAAGGTTAAAGACTGAATTTTGAATAATTAGCATTTTATAGGGATAGCTTTTATCTGACTAGATTACAGAGGCAAAAAAAATACAAAAAGCAACAAGTACTATGAAATCATAGTTTTAAGTACAACATATAAATAACTTATCCCTTGTACTTGGGGTATAAGAGTTATTTATGATGCACTTATTTGATGTTAACTAGAATCTTCATTGTTAACACATTTAAATTTTAAAATAATAAAGTTTTGTGTCCCTTCTGATTCACCAATAATAAGAAATAAAAGTATCAAGACTTCTCATTTTTTAATTGTATGTGTGTGAATGTATCTGCAGTGGGTATATGCATGTGAGTACAAGTTCCCTCAGAAACCAGGGTGTTGAATCCCAGAAGCTGGAAATAGAAAAGTTGTGATCCTCCCAACCTGAGTACTAGGAACTGAACTCAGGTCCTCTGCATTAACAGTCCCTACTTTTAACCACTGAGCCATCTAGCCCCAAAATACCAGGATTTATTTTATAGTACAAATGTTCTGTTGATACCACCTAACTTTCCTGAATGATATATTTCAGATTGTCCGTCATACGGAGTATTGTATGGGAATTCAAATCAGATTCCTTGGTTTATCAAGAAAATAAAATGGATAAAATGAAAAATATGAGGTTGGAGGCATACCAGTGCAGTTGCAATACCCCCAGGGGCTGAGGCAAGAGAATTATCAATTCAAAGCTAACCAGGGCTTTGAATTGTTTCAAAAGCCAAGCTAAAAACTAACAAGCAAAATCATAAGATGATATACACTGGAGAGAAATCCTAGAGGTTTTCCATATCTTATTTCTCTAAAACTACCAGGTTCAGTGTTCCCGATTTATTCAGCCTATAAGTTGAGGCAGAATTTGGCAAGATCCTTCGAGTCTGAAGCCTCATGAAAAATATTGGTGATTGAAATTGCTAGAATAATAGTTTTTTGTTTTTCCAATACTGAGAATTGAACCCAGAGTCTGCCACATGCTAAGCAAGCACCCAACCATACAACAGAGCTATGAGATCAATCCAATAATGGATGTTATGTAGTGAAATACATATTCTCTTTGCAAACTATCTTTCAGATTTAAAAATAAGTTGTATACATGAGGAGTGACTCCATACCAATCACAATATGTCAAGAAAGAAAAAAAGACCCAATAGAAATGTTTCATTCTGGACAGCTGGTGAAAATCTGTGCCCCAATGGTTCGATATTCAAAGTAAGTATTGTTAAGCCATTAATGAGGCAAATTTAATTTTTCTTATATGTACTAGGGGGTTTTTTGGGATTCTTTTTTCTCCAGAGTTGTAAGATCACTTAACTACAAAGGCTTTCAAACTCTTCACTTTGGAATCATTATTTAGAATTGAGTCCTTGTGCTAACACTCAACTGGTATGTTTGTGACCCTAAGTAGACAGTTTCTCCTAGCTTTTTTCCCCAGAGTCTTGTATACCTCCGGCCACCTAAAACTTGCTAGCGGCTGAAGACCTGATCTTTCTGCATTCTTATCCCAAATGCTAAGATTACTGGTATATGCCGCTGTGACTAGTTTAAATAACACTGCTGTCAGACCCAGGGCCTCATGAATGTTAAGCAGGCACTGTTCCAACTGAACTACATTCTCAGCCTAATATCTATAAAAATGACAAATATTAGGGTTCAGCAGATATTAAATGGATATAAATGTGAACATGCTTCTTAGAACCAAAACACAGTGGTAAATTGCAAGGCTTGAGGTGATTTGATGCTTAGGTTTGGTTTGGTTTGGTTTGGTTTTCTTAACTACTAAACTTTTCTAGAATGGGGATTACAGTTTTACACTTTGAACAAACATTTGCTTACCATATGAGTAGTCTAGTTTCTCATCCTTATCAACTTTTAATAACGCTTTTTATTTTTACCATTTTCTAGATCAGTAGAGTTGTATCATTATGGTTTTAATTTTGATTTCCTATGTAACTGGAGATATCAAATATCATTATGTGTCTGTTTGCCATCCAAATATTTTTTAAGAAATGTTTCTTCATATCTTTGCCCATGTTCTAATTGTTACTTTTTAACTATTGATGGTTTCTTACGGATTTTTTATGGTTATAAAGTACACATAATAGGCATGTTGGCACACACTTATGAACAGCACTCATAGAGGATAAGACAGTAGAATTGCTGAGTTTCAGGACCAGCTTGGGCTATACATTGATTCTTAACTGTAAAGGATTATGTACAGTTAGGTGTTGAGTACCTGATCTTTAAATCTCTGGACCCACTAAGCAATAATTCTTCATTTCTAACACCCCCAACCCCTAGTCATTATTTTTCTTCCTTTCTCTATGAATTTGACCATTCTAGATGCCTCATGTAACTGAGACTTGTCTTTTTGAGACTAGCTTAGTTTAGTTACCATTTTAAGACTATTGATTTCAAGATTCGTCCATATAATACCATAATGCCAGCCTTCCCCTCCTTGTGTAAGGATTGTTAGATAGGTGTATATCAGTTTTTTCATCACTTGGTAAACAATTTCATTGCTTCCACTTCTTGGCAATTTTAGATAATGCTACTATGAATATGTGTATTTAAATATCTCAGACCATTTCAGTTCTTTGAGCTATAGAGTCAAATGAGGCACATGTTAATTCTGTGTTGCCTTTTCAAAGAAAATGCACTGTTTTCCATCAAGGCTGTGCCTTTGCCTACTCCCCAGCAACATACAAAGGTTCCAGTTCCTTCCACCTTTGACAAAACTTGTCGTTTTATTCTGTTTTTTAAATCATTATATCCATTCCATTGGGTGTAAAATAGAATCTTTTGTGGTTGGATTTGCATTCCCTACTGGCTAGTAATGTTGAACATCTTTGCTTCTTTCTGTTTTTTTCATTATAGAAATACCTATTCAAATGCTCAGCCCATTCTGAATAGGTTTAAGGTGTCTCATTTGTTTGCAGTGAAGTATTGCCTTTACATTATTCCAGAAGCTACTCCTATGTGCTTTGCAAATGTTTCCTCCTAATGTAGGCTTATCTTTTCATCTTTCTTTTTTTTTGGAGGGGGGGTTGATTTGTTTTGTTTTGGGTTTTTTTTTAATTTTTGTTTTTATTTTTCAACAAACAGGATTTCTTTGTGTGGCCTTAGCCATCCTAGGACTAGCACTGTTAACCCAGCTGATCCCGAACTCACAGAGATCTGCCTGTCACTGCCTCCCAAGTGCTGGGATTAAAGGCGAGAGACACTTCTACCCAGCTCACTTTTTCATCTTTTTAATGGTATTTTTGAAGTCCAGCTTATTTATATTTGTGTAAATCGTGGTTTGGATGTAAAGCTTAGGAAAGTGTTTTGGAGTGTGTCTAAAAGAGGGGTGAGAGCCTGGTCATGGTGGCACACTCCTTCAATCCCAACACTTAGAGAGGCATAGGTTGGTGAATCTCTGTGAGTTCAGGGCCAACCTGATCTACAAAGTAAGTTCCAGGACCACCAGGGCCATGCAAAGAAACCCTATCCTGGAAAACGATCTGAAGGATGGAGGGAACGGAGGTGGCATATATGCTGTTCCTCTCATCCTTATGTGAGATCAGAGATGAATTTATATGTCAGTCCTGAGGGTAGGATTTGAGTCGTCAGGCTTGTATAGCAAGCACTCTACCCACTGAGCCACCCCACTAGCCCCTAGTATTGTATTTTTAATTTTATTTCTTTAACTTAATTAAGAATTTTTAAAAGTATAATTGATTTTTTACATTGAGCTTACAAACTTATTGAGCTCAATCACCAATTATAGATTTTTATAAATTTCTTGAGATTGTCTCTGTAAACATGATGACATAATTGTCATCTATAAAGATGGACAATTTTTAATTCTTTTCACCTTAGTATTTTGATCTTTTTTCATGTTTTACTGCACTGGCTAAAAGTGCCCACTATAATGAGTGGAGCGAGCAGACATCCTGTCCTTGCTCCTGTCTTGGAGAAGATGCTCATATGATGTCTTAGAAATGGTCTTCCATCAAATGAAGGAAGCTGTTTACAATTCTGCTTTTGAGACGTTTTTAATACTGTATAAGGATATTTTGTCTAATGTTATTTCTGTATCAGTTGATACAGCATTTTTACATTCATAAGTATGTTCTTTTGTATAAAATAGATTGTAATGACTGGATTTGAATATTGGAACTTCTGATTTAGTCAGCCATCCTGATGCTGCTCCACCAGAGAGAAAGGAGAGGGATTACCTCATTACAATGAGCATTTTGTCTTGTTTATCAACTTGGCTTCTATGCACACCTGGGAGATAAGGAGTCTTTTAGTTAATGTGGACAGAACTGAGAGTTCTGACTCATAAGCTTCTGGGTAGTACTAAGTCCTGGCTCTCCACACAGCCTCCTTTCACAACATCCAGCAAGAGAAGAAAGGGTGCCTTGTCACTGTGCAGTCCCATACCCATGGGTCTGTGCTCTACACGTGCTCTCCACTGATAGCAGTGGAAAGGGTGGTCTGGTAGCCAGTAGGAATGAAGGCTTCCTGTACCTACCAGGCCTGATTGAATACTATCATCATGAGATGTTAGAATGTCTTGCAAGAGTGAAAAATCTAGGCTCCACACCCACCATTTCCTAACAAAGGTGAGTGTGTAGTGTTTTGTATTGTGTTCATTGTTATTGTAAGTTTTCTGTCTTTTGAAGCTTCTCTTTACTGATCCTTTATAAGGCAGGAAACTTACGCTGGGCCCTTTTTGTCAACGCTCACTGCTGATTTCCAGTCTTCAGCTACTTCAGCCCCAAGTCTGCTGTATTTAAAGCAAAAAGAAAATTCACGAGGCTTGCAAGGCCACAGGCCTGTCTCCCCCTCCTCTCTTTTTTTGTGATTTTCCTATAATTGTTTTATAAATAGTTCTGAGGTTTTTAGCTTTATAAGTCGTGCATGCTCTTAAGCCCAGGAGGCAGAGCCAGTCAGAGCTCTGTGAGTTCCAGGCCTGCCTGAGCTATATAGTGAGACTCTTTCAAAAACACAAGTACCAAGGATTTAGTCCACTTAGCAGGTAGACTAGTTGAAGGTCTACATCTCTTTCATCCAAGAAAAAGTTTCTCTAATAAATAGTTAATAATTAACTAAATGAAACTTACAAATGCATATACTTCAAGGATTTTCTAAATTCATGATTAAAGTTTTGTATGTTTCACAGGTTGGCTTTTAGAACACTAGTAAGAAAATACTCTTGTGATCTGTGTTATACACCAATGATAATTGCTGCTGATTTTGTCAGATCTGTAAAAGCCAGAGACAGTGAATTTACCACAAACCAAGGTATGTAAAATCTGTAGCTTGCTGACTTTGCAAGGGAAGTATATATATACTCAGCTATTTTGTAAAAGTAGATGAAACAAGAAGTATAGTTTATAGTCCTGATTTTAAGTGCCTTTAGTATTTCTTTTACACTGTCAATAATCTATCAAAATGTAAAGTGAGCTGTTCTTAAGGCCACCAGCCTTTCTGTCCTCATTTATTAGAATAAGTCCCTGTCTTGTTGCCTGTGGTCTTTTCTCATTCAGACTATCTTCTAATAGCCCAAAATGACTTGTCTAAGATACAGATTTGATCATGTCCTTCCCTGCTCGCAGTCCTTCCTCCCATTGTCCAGAATAATGATTTCAGCATGATTCTCAGGCCAAAGGTGACTTCATCATTGAAAACTTGTTGGAAATGAGAGTTTCCAGGCTTGACTTCTTAATTAGAATCTCTCCATGTTTTAAAAACCATACAAGTACTCCCATCTTCCTAACAGTTTAGAATCACCAGTCTAGTGGCTAGAATTCAACACCTAAGGCAAATAAGCAAAGTCCTTTATGATCCAGCCACTGAATACATCTATAACCTTTCTTTCCATAAATTCCTAGCGTTTAGCATGCCTTGTTCTTGAACTTCCTTACCTAGAGTGTCTTCTCCAATCATGCCTGCATGCCTGTAAGTGTGTGTGTGTGTGTGTGTGTGTGTGTGTGTGTGTGTGTGTCCGTGTCCGTGTCCCCTGCCACCCACCCACCCACACACGTGGTAAACTACAGATCATGGCTCCTAATCCATCATTCAAAGCTTGTAACCAAGGAATCTTCTTTGGTCACTGTGTAACCATATCCTCACTCATAAGCACATGCTCTTTGATTGTACTTAGTCCTACTGTTTTGTTTTCTTCTTCCATGCCCCTCTCTTCCACTAGATTGTAGCTTCCTAGAAGGCATGAGCTATAGAAATAGCTTGATTTGTATGTTCAGCTGCTAATGGTGTTGATCAATAAGTGATTGTTAAAATAGAATTATGTAACTACCAGGGAATGCACCCCACAGGCCAATGAAGAATAAAAGAATGCTCTTTCTCATCAATTCCCAGACCAGTGAATTGCTATAGAAATCTGTAATCGGTTCAACAGAGGTGATATCCTGAAATATACCTTTTATAAACATGCCGTGGATTTCATAGGGAAAAAAAAGCCTTTGAAATGTTAAAATGCATCTTTCCAGAATTGAAACACTATCTAAAGATATGAAAAATATGTTCTGTAAAACCTAGGAAAGCAGATATATTTGACTAACCTAAATTTTAAACTTCTCCATAAAGGTATAGAAATGTACTTTGAGATAAGCAGAACTAAAAAAATATATAACACATGCAATAGACAGGACTAATTTCTTTCCTTTAAAAACAATTGTAAGTCAAAACACAGCTAGGGATGGTAGACAATTCCTTTAATCTCAGCACTTGGAACACAGGGCCAGGGAGATCTCAAACTCTGGAGTTTAAAGCCAGCCTGGTCTACATAGTAAATTTCAGGACAACAGAATGAGCCCCTGCCTCAAATAAATATATAAATAAATAGTAAAAGAAGAAAGTAACAATTAAAAATAGAATATGAAAAATACAAATAAAGACACACAAATACTGTGTGTTCAGTGTGGGTGACTTGGATAGAAATAAAGACCCTTCGTATTAATTTGTGCATCTGTAAACTCTTAGAAGATAATTTAATAGTATGTTAAATACCTAGGCAGTGCTAAATGCTTACTCGGCAGTTAGACTTCTAGGCAATCATCTAGAAATAGACTTATAAAAGCATGAATACAGTTTAGACAGCAGTATGTAGACCATCCTTATAAAAGAATATGCCACTAAATAGAAGAAGACACATCTGAGTGCTTTCCCCAGAATCATAAGAGAGGCGGCATGGCAGTGTGTGTAGACCGCTCACACTCACTTCCACGTAACAGGGACGTATATACTACCATTCTGGGATACTTTTCACTCTATAAATTCTGCAGTCTTTCATTTGGTTTTTGGCTGTGTGAATGTTTCTTCTATGAAGTTTAATGTTGGACTGTCTTTTCTTTAACAGGTGATTGCCCGTTGATTGTTCAGTTTGCTGCTAATGATGCAAGACTTTTATCTGATGCTGCCCAAATAGTCTGCCCCTATGCAAGTGGAATAGATATTAACTGTGGTTGCCCTCAGAGGTAAAGGTCAAAGAAATTAGAAGAGTTTTCAAAGAAAGTAGAAACAAAAACTATGGGAACACGGCATATCTTTCTCGTTTTCCAAAAGTTAAGAAGCAACCTTAGCTTCCCCTGAACTCACATGATACAAGGAAAGAACCAACTCCCCAGAGTTGTCCTCTGCCCTCTGAGTGTACACTCTCCACTCCCCATACACACACTAGTAATAATAATTAATTAAATAACGAGAATTTAAGAGGAAGGCTATAGATTTAAAGCACTGTGGTTCTAAACAAGAACTTAAAAAAAGAAAAGGTTATTTAGGAACATCAAAGATCTTTCGTGATGGCTAAAGTGATTTGTGGACTCTTGACTAGGTTTTTGCTTCCTCATCACTACCTCATTCGGTTTTTTGTTTGTTTTTTCAGTTATGATAAACACTGTGACCAAAAGTAGCTTGGGCAGGAAAGGGTTTCTTTCAGATTGCAACTCCCAAGTCACACTCCAAGACTGAGGGAAGACAAGGAATGTACCTGGAGGCAGAAACTACAGCAAAGACCATGGAGCAACACTGCTTACTTGCTTTCTGCTGTTAACTAGATACTCTTCTATTGCCATAACAAAATACCATGACCAAGGCAATGTATAAAAGAAAGAGTTTATTAGGGACTTAAGGATTCAGAGGGTGAAGCATGGCAGCAGGCAGGTAGGCATATCACTGAAGAAGTAACTGAGAGCTTACACCTTGAGATACAGCCACGAGTCAGAGCTGACTGGGAAACCTCAAAGCTCACCTTTGATGGCATGCCTCCTCCAACAACAGTTCCACTAATCAGGGACCAAGCATTCCAATATATGAGCTTTGGGGGGGCCATTCTCATAAAACCTATTACACCCAACATGTTTTCTTACACAACCCAGGGTAGGGTACCTATCTCCCCAGGGTTAGCAGAGCCCACAGTAGACTGGGCCTTTGCACACCAGTCATTAAACAAGAAAATGTCCCATTGAGATGCTCACAGACCAATCTGATGGAAACAATTCCACAACCAAGGTTCCCTGTTCCCAGATAACGAGTTTGTGCCAAGCCAATAAAACGAACAAGCACACTCTGGCTCTGCCTTCAACCTCATCAGTAGCTAATTCTTTGAGAATCTAATATCTGCAGCAATCCCAGAAATGTTTTTAATGCCATGTCAGATATACTCTCTAAAGGTTGATTTTGTGATTTAAGACATACTGTTGGCTTTCTCCTAATTAGTTACTTTACTGTAGCCACCTTTTCCTTTCTGTTTCATAGCTCCTTGATTGGGTTTGAACAGGATGTACTTAAGAAACTGTTGTGCTGGCACTGTATTAGGTTTCCTTCCAGTAGCCAGAATGTGCCCAAAGAATAAATCATAGTTTCACAGTTTTAAATGGAGCATAAGCCAAATCAGATTAGACATTTGTATACTCATTAGGAGAATTAGATGCGCTATTTAGTAGTGTTGGAATGCTTTGAGCCAAAAATATATTTCTACTCTTGAGCCCGATAAAACCTCTTGTTATGCACAATAAACGTCAAATTTGGAATTTTAAAAATTTGAAGTAATTGCAGTTAATATGAACACCTAATCTGTTTTGGTTGAAAGAATTCTAATTTAATGCTCTCACTTAACTGGTGAAAAGACAAGTGTTTTCCTGATCTCATGGGACCATCTAGAAATGCTGCTCTGTGAATCTTTAGGACAACAGTCTCCAACTAAGCTAACTGTCCTGCTGTAGATCCATGAACTGTGAGTGTCTGTTTCACTCCAATCATCGGATAGAGGAAAGATTGATACAGTACATGTAGAGTTTTATCTTCCCTTCTAGATGTTTACAATCTACCTGTTGTGCTTGCTTTATCAAGGTGGGCCATGGCAGAAGGTTATGGAGCCTGCTTAATAAACAAGCCAGAGCTCATTCAAGATATGGTGAAACAAGTAAGGAATCAAGTGGAAAACCCTAGATTTTCAGTTTCAATTAAAATAAGGTAAACAAAGTATTTCAGTCTACTAACAAGTTATTACTTGGAAAGTTTAAAAATACTCCTTTTGTTTAGTGATGTGGTATGTATCTTAAATTAGAGACTGGTATGTGGAAATATCGAGAGATATTTGTCTAGCAAATAGATATAAACTCCATTCTTAAATTATAAATTCTGAAATCTTATTTCTTTTTTTTTTTTTTTTTTTTTTTTTGGTTTTTCGAGACAGTGTTTCTCTGTGGCTTTGGAACCTGTCCTGGAACTAGCTCTTGTAGACCAGGTTGGCCTCGAACTCACAGAGATCCGCCTGTCTCTGCCTCCCGAGTGCTGGGATTAAAGGCGTACGCCACCACCGCCAGGCTGAAATCTTATTTCTTAATACAAAACAATATATTCCCAATTAAAAGACCTCGCCAACCCCTCAACTTTCTCCAGATTCTATTTAACTAATGCTAAGAAACATCCCTGGCACCAGCTAGAAAACAGGAAGGATATCTGCACTAATATTTAACAATTAAAAGAAAACAAGATTCCAGTGTGAGAGGCCTGCACATAACATAATGTGTTAGGATGACCTCTTTGTGTTCCTCTATGGCAGTGTGCTGTTGACTCTTAATTTCTCGGCACTAATAAGGAAAAGCAGTGGGGAAGGGAAAGACATTTGTCACCATGTTGTTTCCATAGTCAAATAACTAAAGCCAAGGTATTGAATGGGAATGATCACAACAAAACCTTATTAATAGTGACATGAGGTGATAATACAATATGGTGAAGCTAAGTAATGTAGCAGATGAAGTCTCTTAGTTATTTTAGCATTAAAATCTGTGTGCTATGAACGGCTACAATTCTGAAATTATAGGATCCATGATGACCTTAGAAGAACCGTAGATCTTTGCCAGAAGGCTGAAGCAGCAGGAGTGTCCTGGGTTACAGTTCATGGAAGAACCACTGAAGAAAGACACCAACCTGTCCACTATGATGCCATTAGAATGATAAAGGAAAGTGTGTCTATACCTGTGGTTGCTAACGGAGACATAAGAAACTTGAAAGAAGCAGAGAATGTGTGGCAGATGACTGGGACAGATGGTAAGAAATAAATACTGGGATTTTTTTGTTATTTAATAAGGATTCAAAAGTTAGGATGGGGGAGTGATGTTAATTTGATTTTGTGTTTCACACTGAGCCATATTTTCCTATTGTACTAATTTAAGCTAAGTATTTTATTACAGTGCTGCCAGATCTTTTCCTTACGAATAGATCATTTTATAAGGGGTACATTCATTGTACTGCTCCATCATACCTGGTGATGGCGTATTTATTGAGTTGTGAACTTGCTGCCCACAGGAGCCTCGGAACGGCCATGTGGTTTCATTCCCCGTACGTAATTAACAAGCAGCCCTGTGGTAACTGTTGCTGGATGAAAGCAAATAGACTCAGCTTTAAGCAGTCCAATAATGACGACATGAATGTCTCCTAAAGAAACAATTAATATAGATCTCTTTTTAAAATTAGTTGTATAAATATAATTAGTTTATCAGTGGCACCAGAATCAACTTCTTTCTTGTTGTAATTCATTAATTTGTAGTAAGGGTATTCTGAAATCTCAAAATAATACTTTTTGATAAATGCTCTTGCATTGCTTGGACTGATAATGATGGATTCTTAAGTTTATGGAAAAATACCTTATGCTTTAATTTGCAGGTGTGATGGTCGCAAGGGGACTTTTAGCAAACCCAGCTATGTTCGCTGGCTATGAAGAAACCCCGCTGAAATGTATCTGGGACTGGGTTGACATCGCTCTTGAACTTGGAACTCCTTTTATGTGTTTCCATCAACATTTAATATACATGATGGAAAAGATAACATCGAGGCAAGAAAAACGAGTATTTAACGCCCTGTCGAGCACGTCAGCAGTCCTGGATTACCTTACGGACAATTATGGTATTTGACTAGACTGTCTAAGTCACTGTCCTATATATTTTATCCCACATGGAGCCATATGAGGTCACATTAAGTCTGTGGCTTTTAACTTCAATACAACAGCGGTCATTGGGGCCAGACGTGGTGGCACATTTCTCAAACCAAGCGCTCAGAAAGCTGAAGGAAGAAGATTGCAAGTTCTAGACCAGCAAAACTCTATCTCAAAGAACGAATAAAAGAAAAATTCCCCAGAATTTTTAAAACCTGGGGCTGGAGAGATTGCTCACAGTTAAAACCACTGGCTGCTCTTTCAGAGTTCCTGGGTCTCATTCTCAGCTCTCAAGTAGCTGCTCACTAGTAACTCCAGGTCCAGGGGATCCAACACCTTCTTCGGGCCTCCTCAGGCAACAGCCCAGCATGTGGTGCACAGACATGCAGCCAAAACACAAAATTTTTTACCAAATTTTTTTTTAAAAAAATCAATTCCTATACCCCTTCCTCATGGATTCCAAAGAATCTAGGAGGTTCATACATCCCATAGTCCCAAATCAAATACTGAAAAACTTTGTTCCAAGTCTATGGATTGTGGGGGGTGTGTGTGGAATTTTTACTAAAGGTATTGTTTTTAATGTTTTTAAATAAAACTTTTTTAATATCAAGAAGTTATGACTCATCTGTAAGTTAACAAATACATTTTTAATTTTTTGAAAGTTTAGGAAGTAGTAGAACAAATGTCTACATCCATACAAAATGAAAAAGAACAAGGACTTCTGTGTATGTCAGACTGAACATTAAAATTTTAAATTTGAAAATCAACTGGTACATTTTCTATTGAATCTATACCTCAAAGTATGTAGGTTGTATCTAACTGAATTTGATTACATGTGATATCGGCTATAATTTAAAAGTAAGATTAGGGCCAACAAGAAAGCACAGTGGTGCTTGCCTTGGCCAAGTCTGACAACCTAAGTTCAATTCTGGGACCCATGTGGTAGAAGAAGAGAACCATTTCCACAGTCTTCATGCCTCCACACATTCACCCCCCGTGTTGTGATATTTTGTTTGTGTTCTGACAAATAAAGCTTGCCTGGAGATCAGAGGGCAGATCTAGCCACATGTTAACCATAGAGACCTGGAGATCAGAGGGCAGAGCTAGCCACAAGTTAACCATAGAGGCCTGGAGATCTGTACAGACAGGAGACAGGAATTGATAGGGCTAGGCACAGACAGGATCTTGCCCCTTTGGTCTGAGGATTCATAGAGCTAAGAAGTGACTGTGGCTGTTCCTTGGCTTATCTGATCTTTCAGCATTTACCTTGATATCTGACAAGACTAATTAGGATCACATCTAAGGTTCAACTTTTGGGGCATGATTGTGCTTCACACCATGCACACAAATAGTAAATTATATATATATTTTAAGATTAGGTGGAGCTCGTCAAGTGAGAGCAAATTTAGTTCATTTTAAGCACTAGATTATTGTGTTACTAATGAGCTGGGCAGAGTCCTTTATTCTACCCATATGGAAATGTCGGTGAGTGAGAAGCCTTTCCAGCACTGGCTTTGGCAGTTTTATATCCCTCAGCATTTTACAGCAAGGTGGTGGTGCTCTTGTGTTATTAGGATTCTTTTGCAGGCCTGAAGTATCCAGTGTTACTCCTCTGATTAGTGTGAGTCTAGGAAGCATGGATTCTTAACCTTTGACAACAGCCTTTATAGCTTTAGGTACCATGATTCTCAGGGCTGAGATGTTAGGATTTCCCTAGCCTTGGATATTGGCTATTTAAAAGCTCTCTGGAACTATACCACCACTCAGGGCCTACAGTTTCAGAATCTTACAGCCTTCTGTGCAACCTCAGAGGCTCTTTACCCTCTCTTACCTGTTTTCACTGTTCTTGTACCTGCCCTAGTCTCTGTGCCCAGCTGCTCAGCCACCTCTTGTTGCTGTGATTGCACTGGGACAGTAACTCCTTCTGCTGCTGTGTTTCTGTTGCTGTCCCTGAAGCCTGTGTTTCCTGAGAATGTCAAACCCATCGGTGGCTCCCAGGCACTACTGCAACTATACCGTCACCACAGCTACTCCTAATAGCACAATCAGGAGGCTGATGAGGTCCTGAAGTGATCTCCAGCATCAGTGTAAAAATGCAGTTGTGCGGACTGAGAGATGACTCAGTAGTTAAGAGCATTTGCTCGTGCAGAGTACCTGGGTTCAGTTCCCAGCACCCAAATGGCTTACAACTATAGTAGTATATTATTTGTGTTTTAATAAATAAAGCTTGCCTGAAGATGAGAGGGGCAAAGCAGCCATGGTAGTCAGCTATACTGGCCAGGGAGTGGTGGCGCACAACCCTTAGTCCCAGGACTCGGAAGACTGAGGCAAATGAATCTCTGTGAAGTCAAGGATACCCTGGGCTACAGGGCCGACTCCCAAAAAGATCCAGGTGTTGGTAGTTCATGCCTTTTATCCTGGTGTTTGGGAGTCCCGCACCTTTAATTCCAGCACTAGGGAGGTGGAGACAGGAGTGATATGGCTGGGTGGAGAGAGGGATATAAAAGGGAAGAGAGGAAATCAGTGGAGTGTGGAGTCTGAGGATTCATGAAGGCAGGACCTTGCCGTTTGGGTCTAGAGAGTTTGGTAGAGGTAAAAGGTCTCTCTAGTGGTTGATTGTTTTGCTTTTCTGATCTTCAGTTTGAACTCCCATATCTATCTCTGGGTTTGTATTCTTCGTGCAACATAAAACCATCTGTAATTCCAGATCTAGGGAATCTGACACCTTCTTCTCTGTGGACACCAGGCATGCTTGTGGTACACATACATACATGTAAGCACATGTACACAAAATTTTTTTTAAAAAAATCCAATTGTGTTGGCATACAATTGTAATCCCAGTGCTGGGGAGGCAGAGACATTTGGATCTCACTGTCTAGTCAACCTAGCTTAATCTGTGGGCCAGTGAGAGACCTCTCCTCAAACAGCAGCCGGACAGCTCCTAAAGAGCAACACCCAAAGTGCCTCTGGCTTCCACACAAGGCACGTAACACACACCTCATATTTATATTCTGTAGGAATTCTTTCAGGTACCTCAACTCGCCTCAAACTGGGATTCTTGGCTGTGCCACAAAAAATGAATTTTGGGGACTAAGTATGACGCAGAATTGGAGTTTATTATTTTTTATTATTTTTTGGTTTGGGGTCTCATGTAGTCACAAGCAAGCTTCAGACTCACTACGTTGCTGTACGTGACCTTGAATCTCTGATTCTTCTCTTTCCACTTCCTCAGTATTGGGATTACAGGTATGTACCACACATATAGCGGAGAAGGTTCTAGAGATCAAAGCCAGGGTGAACAACTGAGCCGTATCTCTAGCCAAAGCTAGAATTTATCAAGAAGAGTTCAGATCCACAGCACCCATGTAAAAGTCAATATGGTAGTATGTCCTTGGAGTCCCAGCACCACAAAATAGTCAGGAGGATCTTAGGGTCTCTGTGGCCAGTCAGTCTAGACAAGCAGTGAAGTCCAGGTTCAGTAAGAAGCCCTCTCCAAAAAAAAGGAAATATGGGCAAGTAGAGAGGAAGACATTCGACATTCACCTCTGACATAGTCAAAAAATGTTTTAAAGACTTTAAAGACAGATTTGAGCACAGACATTTATGCTAGACGCTCACCCAAAGGACAATGCAAACCCAACTGGAGGCATGGGGTACTCAAATTAAGTGACCAGTAAGTGTCTTAACAACAGCCTTGCAGATGACTTTCATAGCTTCTGAAATTACTTTTTTCAGTAAATGTGAACAGTGTGGTTCTAAAGTGCATTATATGATAAGGTACGCGGAAAACAGGTTGTGCAAGAGTTTAGGTCAGGTCTTTTACCACAAGCAAAGCTGGAAGACTTTTTTGTTCAGAAATGAAGGCCACCAATAGTTTCAGGAGGGGACAAGCATTCAGAGATAAAGAAAGCCCAATGCCAGGGAAAGCAAGCTTAGGCTTTTGGCTATCAACCAAAGAAAAACAAAAAGGCAGGTGTTAGCTTTTTCTTAATTAGAACACAAAAAAGCAAGCAAGCTTAGCCCTGCTACATGGCAGAAGGAAACTCCGTAAAGAAGCACGTCTTAGGATGTATAAGTACAGTATTTTATTAAGGGGATAATTATCTCTCCCACCTCTTTAAAGTGTCTCCAAATCAATCAGATTTCCTGGGAGTGGACTCTTGTCCAGCTTAACGGAGGAGATAATAATATGTAATGTTACAATATTTGGAGCAGATCGAGATGCTAAGTCTCCACCTACAGCAGGGATATTTCATTTTGGCCAGGAGGCCTAAGGAGGGCAGTTGTTAGCTTTTCCTTTCTCATGTCACCAGGAAAACAGGAGATAGAACACAGAGTTAACCACGAGGGAGTCTACCCTCAGTGTTTCCCAGAACCTATCTAGTTACCTAACAGAATATGGTTAGGTAGAGCATACCCACACCCATCTTTTCCTAGTAGTCACTGAAGTTGCCTGGTCCCACCAATGGACAAGAGCAGGGAAATAAAAGGCTCCCTGACGATACAGAGACTGCCGTCTCAAAAACAAAATGTACAACTCCCCAGGACTGGACCCTCATTTAAATTTAGTTTAACTGGGGACAGGGAGGCAGGTTGCCACCGTAAAACGGCTGGCTAGATTCGAACCCCGCCTGGGCCCTGGCTCCCACCACCGCGCGCCGGCGGCACCGTGGAGGAGCCTGCGTCACCCCGCGCACTCCACGCCGCGCACCAGGAAACGGCGGTCGCGCCAGTGTGACCTCAGCCCGGCCCGGCACGCTCCCGGCGGCGTGTGACGAGCGACGGCGGGTAAGCCCGACGGCGCCGGGCGGCCTCCCCGAGGAGCACGGCCCGCAGCTCGGCCACGGTGACCGGAGGCCCCGGGAAGCTTGGGGGCCGCAACGAGGGGAGGGAGGGAGGCTTCGCGGGCCATGCGCGCATGCGCGCGGCCTCGTCTCGCGGGGCCGGGGGAACTCCCAGCAGGCCCCGCGCGGCGTGGGGCCGTTCACCCGGGCTTGTGTGAAAGTGAAGTCTTTCTCTGTTCAGGTGTGAAGAAGAAAACAATAACCATGACAGTCCAATGGGTGGCGGTTGCCAGCTTTCTCTATGCTGAAATAGGACTCATTTTAATCTTCTGCCTGCCCTTTATTCCTCCTCAGAGGTAGGACACATTCAGATCTTTACCAAATGTTGGATTTGGCTTCTTCAGGCAACGGCGTGTGACGCTTTTCGTGGGGTTAGAAAGTTTGGGTCTCCGGGATGGCTCAGTGGGCAAAGGGCGCTTGCCGCCCCGAGAGGACCTCAGTTTGATGCCTGGAAACAATGTGGTGGAGAGGGAACCGGATCTACAAAGTTGTCTTCTGACAGCCACCCTGATGTGCCCAGAAACACAGCGGGATGGGGTGCATGGGGAGGAAAGTTAGAAAGACAGTTCATAAAAAGTACTCGTTAAACAAGGCAGGCGGTGGTGGCACAGGGCTTTAATCCCAGCGCTTGGGAGGCAGAGGCAGGCTGGTCTCTGTGAGTTTGAGCTGGTTCCAGGTTCTCTGTTTACGCAGAGAAACCCTACTCCCCCAAAAAAAGAAATTTAGAGAAAAGTACTCTAAAAACGAAACCCAGATTGCTCTCTGGTAACAGTATTACAATGCTACATTTTAAAGCTTGGTTATGTATACAAGTGGAATTTACCCCCACCTTTTTCTTTAAAAAGAGAACCTCGTCTTTTTGGTCTTGATTACAGGTATAATAAAGCAGTGTCATGCTATTTATGCCGTGGACACCTGTCCTGTCCTGACTTCATGTTTTCCTTTCTTTCTACTACCCTGGATTGGAGCAGTGAAATAAAGAGCTGGGTGCAGAACTGTTAATTGGGACAGTGGAATTGCTGTGTACAGACCAAAACATAGAGATGGTTCTCAGGTTTGACCTCAGGCAGAAAAGAAACAATTTCATTAATAATCATTTTACTTTTCATTCCAGTCAAAATTAATGGGAATGTGTTAAAAATGTTGGTTATGTAAACTGTCAGTCACATATTAGCTTTACTTACTTCGTAAAGAACTTTCTGCCTTCTTGAAAGTGCTGAATGTCCAGTATACTCACAGACTTTCCCTTGTTCCTGATTAGGTCCAGGAACTTGCTATCTTGAATGGGGAAGTATATTTATAAGAATGATGTTGTAAGGTATTTTGTTACCCTCCTGACATAGAGGAAATCAGTCTTCTCCCCTTCAACTTGAAGTTATTGTTGATAGTTCTTTTCAAAATTTATTAACAGTTTGTCATATCTTAAAGTAAAAATACCACATTGTGCTTCTGATATGTGGTCACAAGCTGATTACCTTCTCGGGTCTCCTTTTGACTCAGTGTATCACCCATTTAAAGGATTTACTGCAGAGTTGGGCACCTTCCCAGTCCCAGGATGGATCACTTGGTCACACTTCGCCACTCATAACTCATCGTTTCTTGCCTCTGCAGCTTTGTTTATGCTGCTCAGTCTGTATAGACTACTTCCACATCTCATTTCCTCTGTTCAGACCTCGACCTGGGCCATAGATAAATCATATGAATATTTCCATGTGTCAAGGTTTACATAGATATATAAACTTTTTCCCCACTTTACATTTATGTCATATCTCAGTCATTTTTTTTTCAACATTTTTGGTTAAAGAAAGAAATTACTCAGGCAGTGGTGGCACACGCCTTTATTCCTAGCACTCTGGGAGGCAGAGACAGGTGGATCTCTGTGAGTTAGAGGCTAGCCTGGTCTATAGAGCAAGTGCCAGGATAGGTTCCAAAGCTACTGAAAACCCCTGTCTTGAAAAAAAGAAAGAAATTACTTAGAGTATACAATAGAAGCATACTATATAAAAATAGACCTGTGGAAGCCAAATACAGTAATAATTGCTTGTAATTGCAGCACTTAGCAGGCTGAGCATGGGGGTGGCAAGTTCCATGCCAACATGGGCTCTGTAGTGAGGTGTAGTGAGACCCTGTCTCAAATAAGCCTGTAGAGAATTAGGTGTTGCCAGTGGTTAGATCAAAAGACATCATCATTTCTGAGATGTTACTCTAACTAGGGAAAAAGAAATAGCTTCCATTAAAAAACAACATTTTGTGGGGTGGCAGTGGCACACGTGTTTAATCCTAACACTTGGGAGGCAGAGATAGGTGAATCTTTGAGAGTTTGAGGCCAGCCTGGTCTACAGCGTGAGTTCCAGTACAAGCTCCAAAGCTACAGAGGAACCTGTCTCAAAACAAAACAACAGCAACCAAATGACATTTTAGTTTAAGAATTTCTTTTTGGACTGTTGAGATAGTTCAGTTGGAAAAGTGCTAGGCATACGAGCTTGCGCACCTGAATCTGATCCCTAGAACCTGTGGGGGAAGACAGGGAGGGTTGCATAGTTTTATGATCTCAGTGCCAGGGAGGAAAAGCAGGCAGATTTTGCAGTCAGCCTCTCCTGACCAGTGAGTCCCAGGGAGAGACTGTCTAAAGCAAGGTAAAAAGGCTCCTGAGGAACATCTCAGATTGACCCTACTCCACAGGCATCACTCCTGTGCACAAACCCTTGCCTAAAAGTTAATTTTACTTTAGAATATTTAAACCATCAGACAAAAGATAATCAAATGTCATAGCACTTATCTTGAGCTGTTCTGTCATGTCAGAGAAGTAATAACTTTTAAAGTTAAATTTCTCTAATTTTTGTCACACTACTATCAAAATATTATTTCAGTAATTAAGAAACATTTCAAAACCTGCTTTTGGTTTTTTTGGTTGTTCATGTTGTTAATTTTGCTTATCTTTTTTTTAACCTAATCTAATTATATTGCTTCACAGGTGGCAGAAGATTTTTTCATTTAGTGTCTGGGGTAAAATTGCAAGTTTTTGGAACAAAGCTTTTCTTACCATTATAGTCCTATTAATCGTTCTGTTTTTAGGTAAGTACTAGATTCATCCTTTGAATCCAGTTTTTTTTAAATAAATTATTGGGGCTTTGATTGTTTAAATCGATGATATATTAAAAGAAAAATCATTTTATATATTGATATTAAGGCAATTATGGCTATTTTGATACATATTTGGTACTATTTTATATATACAAATTTCAGGTGCAGTGATTCTTAACCTCTTTTAGGTTAGTTTAAAGTTTACATGCACTAAGTGGCCTTTTTGTAGTTGCCATATAACAACCAATTAGTCTTTGCTATAGTACTGTCCTGGGCACACAGGATCTTGGCCTGTATGCACCAAAAGAATAGAGTCCGTAGGCTCTTAAAAGATTCTTGGGAGAGCGTGAATCTTCACTGAATCCTGATTAAAAACAAGCTTTGGGGGCTGCTGCAAATTTTTTTATTACTAAATGGTTGTTAGGTAGTATTGGGCTTTTGTTTTGTGATGGTGGTGTTATAGAGCATCTTAAAGTCTGTGGCTCAGAGGCCTGTGGTTGTGAATATGGTGTACTGAAGCATCTCTTGCTTCTGCATATGGTCCATGCCTGTTTCCACGGACAACTCCAGAGCCCTGAAAACATCCATTGCTTATCCCTTTGTTTAAAAAAAGGAAGTTATTAACAGTTTTTACATAGGGATATGTTCTTAATCTGAGAAGATGCATAGTGAAATATTTAGGGGAAGTATCAGTGAGACTTTGGATTGAAAAACATAGAGAAATATGGTGAGATTTTCAGTTTGAATCCATATGGTAGAATTATAGATGGGTACTGGACAGATTGAACACCCCTAACTGAAAACTCTAAATCTAAAAATTTGAATTGAAAGAATCCAAAACATTTTAACACCAGTATGCTAGCATGGTTGGAAAATTCCACCTCTCACTCTGTGGTAATTACAGGCCAAACCCAAGAACAGTAAAAACATTATCTAAAATTAATTTCAGACTTGCATGTATAAAGTATGTATAAAAGGTAAATAGGTTTCATGTTTATATTTGGAAGAGTCACTCTTGGCCACTTTAGCTTTTAATATACATTGCAAAGTACGTTTTCCGTAGGAACCTCCTCACAAATCTCATGTTATATTAAGAAGTAGGTTTGCTGGCACTAACTTGGAGCCACAAACCACCGTGTTTGGAGTTTTATGCAAAATGTTTTATGTTTATAACACCAACCTTTGAAATAGAGTTAATCCTCATTATAAAATTGAGAGCATCTATTGTAAAGGGGTATAGAATTGTTAAAAACAGGACTGGAAGCCAGGCATGGTGGTGCACACCTTTAAGCCCAGCACTAAGGAGGCAGAAGTTGAGGCTGGTAGATAGATAGATCTCCGAGTTCCAGGACAGCCAGTGCTACATAGTGAGACCCTGTCTCAAAACATAAAAAAACAACAAATCAAGAAGGGAATTGTATCAAGTTTTGAATGGATTTGTATCACGTTCCTATAATACTAGGCAAGTTAAGGCAGACAGATAAGACTTATCCCAACATGTTGATATCTTCATCTCAAATGGTCTGTCACCTTCTTCAGTGAAGTGATGTAAATAATGCAGAGCCTGTAGATTACTCAACCTTAATTCATATCTTACTAAGGAACTTGTTTCCTTTTTTCTTTTGTCATGTAATTGATATATATTATTTATATTCCTCCAGTCAAGACTTGAATATTTATCATGTGTGTTAAGGTAATAAATCACAGCCATCAAAGTAGCAAACCCAAGAACATGTCTTTCAGCAGAAGTACGATCCAGAAATTAGAAAAATTTAAAACTTACCTGCCAAAAGACTCTTCATACATATGATTTATAGAAAGTTGAGCTCATCACATTAACCCCTTATTGTTGGTCCTACTCCATTTTCAACATACTCTAGAATTGAAAGCAAAACAGAGTAAACGAACTAAATAGTACATTAAATAACATGTTGCCGAGAAAATAATTTTAAGCAGCAAATACATTTTATGAACACAAAGGATTGAAGCTTTACTCGTGAGCAATTTAAAAAATGCTTTATTGTTAGCAATTTAAAAAATGCTTTGTGTATATTGCAGCACAGAGCAAATGAACAGGTGTGCTTAATGGCATTGGAAATGAGCAAATGAGTCTTTTTTTTTATTTATTGTGGAATGCTTTGTTGGGATTTTATTTTGGAATGATAGATTAGAGACAGTGGTTGTGAACTATTATGAAGTAAGTCCAGCATAGGCTGCACCCATTTACCAGTCTGTGCAAACAGGCATTTCCCTCAGTGGCAGAGCTCTGTCTCCGTTATCTAGAGTAAGGGGAGCACAGTAGGTACTGGCCCTTTAAGAGAAGTGGGATTTAGTTCGTTACTCACATCAGATCAAGATCTGACAGTGATGTTATGATAAGTAAGCCCTAGAGGAATGATTTTAAGATGATTTAATAGTGACCCATAAATTGCCACTGCTATCCATCTTTGGGTACTAAAGAGGGACATAGAAAGAAAGCCATATCTAAAGTCCATTATTACAGAGGTTGGTAAGTTATTCTACAACTACTTCTTGTTTAAAATAATTTTACTTAAAAATGAAAAGTAACATTCTCTCCTGTGATAGATGCTGTGAGAGAAGTAAGGAAGTATTCCTACACTCAAGTCACTGAGAAGAACTCAGCCGGCAGGCCTGGTGCCTATGAGCACACACAGATGAAGCTCTTTAGGTCCCAAAGAAACCTTTATATCTCTGGATTCTCGTTATTTTTTTGGCTGTAAGTAAAAAAAAAAAAAAACTGTACAAGTACAGTTTTAACACTCATAGAATTCTTTCTGGATATTTTTTTCTACTTACACCTTAGGGTTTTTTTTGCCATCTTTATAAAAGAATTCAGATGATATATTCAGATAACAAGTAATAGTTGCACTGAAGAAGGCTGGGATTGGAAGACATTGCTTTCCCCAGGGAAGAGCACACCAATTATCCAGTGCCAAATGTTCAGCCCTGAAAACATACATGCAGGTAGCATTATACGGACTGAACAGGTTATATTTGGGAATATATATGTATATGCACACAATAACAATAGGTTAAAAAGAAGGAAGGAAGAAAGGAAGGAAGGAAGGGAGGGAGGGAGGGAGGAAGGAAGGAAGGAAGGGAGGGAGGGAGGGAGGGAGGAAGAGAGGAAGGGAGGGAGGGAGGGAAGGAAAGAAAGAAGAAAGAAAGAAAGAAAGAAAAGAAAGCAAGCCATGATTTGAAGGAGAGTATGTGGAGGCATGGAAGAGTTTGGAGAGAGGAAAGTGCAGGAAGAAATGTTGTAAATAGAAAGGGAAAAGTTACAGCCTGTAGATCCACTGGTTGCAAAGGGCCTTGAATGATTTGGTTGCTGACTTTCTGGAGCCTTCTCATACCGTTTCCAGTACACTTAGTACATTCCGTCTCTACTCTCCACTATGCATTCTGTTAAAAAGTATTTACTGAGTTTTTCAGATGTCTTTGTCCTTCCTACTCTGAGCCATCATACAAGGGATTCTTCTCCTAGAATACTCTTCTCTCCCAATGGAAGTGTTGCTGTTTTTCTAGTGGTTGGAGAACAGCTTTTGTTAGGGGTGAGGAAATGGAGACAAAGACTCTCCGAAGGGTGGGAGGGGGAGGGGTCATGGAGACAATGGATTTAGGAAGCTGAAGCCCTGTTTGTTTCTTTTTGAGAAGGGGTCTCACTATACAACAGTTTCACTGTGTAACCTTACTGGCCTGGAGCCTGCTTTGTAAACTAGGCTAACCTTGCACTCACAGAAATCTGCCTACCTCTGCCTCAAGTGCTGGGATTAAAGGCTAACCCGACTATACCTGGTTGTCTCTAACTTTTGCTTATCCTTTAGCCTCTTTCTCAAAAAAGCCCCATGGTCACCATTTTCTCCAAAGTAGATTGGTCTTCTGTTGCAGTTCTTAGACTAGACTTCAACTTCTGGTGCTTTTCACAATTGTAATTAATACTGTTTATACCTCCAGCTAGAAGCCGAGCATAGTGTTATACATCTTTAATCCTAGCACTCAGGTGACAGAGGCAAGCAGATCTGTGTGAGTTCCAGGACATCTAGAGCTGTTATATACAGAAACCCTGTCTCGAAAAACCAATATATATAATCTCTAACTAGAGCTTAAACTTGAAGGCAAGAGCTAAGTTCATTTTCAGATATGGCCCCAGTGCCTGACATAGTAGTGCCTTAGTAAAAAGCTGCTAAAAGAAAGAGTTGAAGAGATGAATCGTAATATCTAACAGTGGGGGTTACCTATAAGCATGACAGTGTTCATTTTTTAGACTTAGCCACCTTTGCAAACTAACCTTTAAACTTCAAATTTTCAAACTAAGAGAGAGAGAAGAGAGATTTTCTTGCTAGGCCTACAGGACCATCTAAAATTCCATTTTTACTCCTTTAGGCTAAGGGCTGGCCGAGAAAAATACCACTGTGTGCACAAGGCCCTGAGATGCCACCACACTTGTGTGTTGTGAAGGTTGTGGTCTAGCAAAGGATGCAGAGAAAGGAGTGAGGCACAGCTCGTTGTAACTGCACATCCTCTCCACCGTCGTTTCTGTAGACCTAGCAGGAGGCATTTGATAATGGCTATTTGTGTTGAAGTCAGAGTTCCTGATGATTAATCTAGTTATGCATTATTCTGAACTACATTTTTTTTCCTCAGAGTGTTGAGACGTCTGGTTACGCTTATTACTCAGCTGGCCAAAGAAATAACAAACAAAGGAGTACTTAAAACACAAGCAGAAAATACCAATAAGGCTGCCAAGAAATTCATGGAAGAGAATGAAAAACTAAAATGGGTATTTAATTTTCTTTATAAAAAGTCATTTAAATGCTGTTGAGGTTCACAAGGAGTAATGCATTATTTTTAGCATCAGAAATAGCATTTTCATAATTTATCAACAGAAAGTGGCCCAAACTATAGCACTGTTCTATGGAATGATTACATTTACTTATTTATAAATCTACTTAGAATCTCTGAGAAACCCTTTGCAGATGAAGCTGGTCTTGCAGTAGGAGATCTGCCTGTCTCTGTCCCGAGTGCTGGTACTAAAGGTGGACATTGCCGCTGCCCAGCTGATTACTTTTGTTTAGAGTTGGTTGCTCCCACACTTTACCTCAGTAAAAATTAATACCTCTGGTCCTGTTTCTATGATCCAGGAAGAAACATTCTTGGAGTACACATTTTTTAGTAGTGTTTTGGTAATTCAGTATCTTCTTTAACAAATTCATACATGTATATAGTACCTTCTAGTTACTCTTAACCTGTTCCCGTCTATCCCATTCCACCCATATCAACTCTCCTTCTGTGGCCATGGGTTTGGAGCTGTCCACGGTAGCTTGGGCTCACCAGTGGATACACAGCTATTGACAATGCCTCCCCCTCTCAGAATCTCTCACTAGTCAGCAACAGTTCAGCAGGAAGAGGCAGGTCCCCACGATCATCCATAGCTGTCTGTTGACAAGGAAAGTAACCCCACTACTGTGAGTTCCAGATAACCCTGGCCGCATCGGACCCAGAATGTGCATCCTTGGAGTATTATCACACTTTGAGGTCTCGATTACCACTATCAATTTTATTTCATAACTTGAATTAAGTGTTTATAATTCTCTGTACAGCTCTCATTGGGTTAAAGTATGATTTGTTGTATACAAAGTAGTGAGAGTTATTGAGACATCATTGACGATTTCTCATAAGCAAATCTTTTGCTGCTTCTATTTTCTGACATGTACTTCCTGAGTATCAGGGCCCTACTGAAAAAAATAAAAATATGAACACAAAATTAATTTGAATTTTAAAATCTGATGATCTCATAGATCATACAAATTCCATGAGTTTTACTGAATCCAATTCTTAGAAAAAAGAGTCACTGGAACTAATATATGAAACACATTTTTTTTTAGAAAAGTTTTTTTAGAATCATACATTAATATTATTTCTCAAAGCTGGGCATAATGGTGCACACCTTTAATCCCAGCACTCAGGAAGCAGAGGCAGGCAGATCTCTGTGTGTTTGAGGCCAGCCTGGTCTACAAAGTGAGTCCTAGGACAGGTCGAGCTACATAGAGAATCTGTCTTGAAACAAACAAAACCAAACAAACAAGATTCAAAAAAAGATTCAAATATAGCCTTCACATATACCAAGTTAATGAGTCATATTCAGCAGTAGAGAGTGAAAATCCTGAACTTGAATCTTGAAGCTCAGTCTTTATTTAAAAAAAAAAAAAAGAACTTGTTTTTCAGGCAGGTATCATGTGGCCAATAAGAACAATTCTTTGACTTTGTAAATTAGGCAAAACTCATTATCACCCACTCAAAACTTCTATTTACTTTTTATGATATTTGCCTCACTTATATGTTAACAAAAAAAGTAGGGGAAGACCTTTTAATAGAAACAATTTTTAAAATGCCTCTTTATGAATAGATAATTAGCATCTCTTATAGAAACAGCTTGTTAAAAAGTTTGCATTTTAATGTGTTTTGTTCTTATTTTTAAGAATTTATTATCAGCCGGGCGATGGTGGCGCACGCCTTTAATCCCAGCACTCGGGAGGCAGAGACAGGCGGATCTCTGTGAGTTCGAGACCAGCCTGGTCTAC
>NC_022009.1:82760527-82763068 GCF_000317375.1 Microtus ochrogaster
AAAAAAAAAAAAAAAAAAAAAGAATTTATTATCGTATATGCATGATGTGTGGAGAGTTTATACCTGCCACAGCACGTGTGTAGAAATCCAAGGACAGCTTTTGGGAACTGGTTCTCCCCTTGTATCTTTACATGAGTTATAGGGTTGTCACCAGGTTCACACAGCCAAGTGCTTTACCACTGAGCCATCTCACCAACCTTGGTTCTTTGTTGGAAAAGCATCGATCCATTGATGTCTTCTGTATTTCCTCTTACAGTAATATTGTTCTACAGAAATAAAGGTGTTGGTGTGATCTGTATTAAAAAGCTACTAATAAGTACTCGCAGGGGAGATGTTTGTTTCAGCAACACAGTCAGTTTCATTTTGTACTTTAATGTTTGCTTGACTTTATACTTTTTGATCTTGTTTCATAATGATAAAATCAAAACCTTGTATATGTTGATTAAATTCAAAAGCCCCAGCTTTGTATTTATGGGAAGGCTTTCATCTATCTCTGTTGCTTTGAAATTATGCACATCATCTTAGAATAGTGAATTTTAACTGTTGTTGGGCACACAGCCTTTTACTTGTTTTCTTTTAGTCCTGAACCATAAGCAGACAATATTTTTACAAAAGTTTTGATAATGTAACTTTTCACATATATAACATAATTAATGGAGTTAATGTAGTCTTGTCCTTCAGAGTGTCACTTCCTTGACAGATCTTTGGAACTCTTCAGTCATTCATGGTAGGAAATTTATTACTTACTTGCTGGTTCCTGGGCCTCTCACAATTTCATCTCTTTTTTCTGGTTCCCTGCTTGCTGTATAGTTCTGACTCAGTCAGTGGTCCTAGATTATCAGGTATGCTATATGAAAGCTAGTTTATAGTGAGAAGGAAATTTGTGAACTGGATAATTTCTGCCAGTACTCAGAGTATAACTAATAAACTGATAAAGTGATCAATAAAAGCCATAGGTAAGGATGTAGAAAAATGCTTTTATTTCATGGTATTTCCTCTGGGCTTTGAAATATTAATGAAAGAATGATAAAATTGCTTTTTTAAAAAAAAAAAGACTATTCTGTATATGAAGAATATTACCAAGCAGAAAATACAGAATCCTGCAATTCCAAGACTTTCAGTTGGTGCTAACTAACTTCAGCACTATAGTATTTGGCAGTGTGACCTAGGGCAGCTCCCCTCATAGGTTATGAATTTCAAGGTCCTGTGGCTATAAATAATAGTTAGTGCTATGCCAAGTGTTACGTTAGGTGATTCACAGTAAGATATTAACTCTTAATTTTTTTGAACAATCGCATGAGGCTTGTATTGTCTGCATTTTATAGCTGAGAAACCAGGGAGAGAAAGGGTAATAGTAAAAATAAACGATACAGTACAGGAAGTTTGAGGCCGTGCAGCCTGACTTTAGGGCCCACATGTACAAACACACGTTTTGTCACCTCAACCCCTGTATTGTTCTATAAAGATGATGTGTGTTCGGTGCCCAAGGCCCGTTCCCCTTCTAATAATTCAGTTGAAGGAATGAAAGTTAACTTTTGTTTGTTTTTCAAGGCAGATTCCCTTTAAGTAGGCAAAGCTGGTCTTGAAATCACAGTATTCAGTTTGGAGAGATGGCTCAGAGGTTAAGGGCACTTGCTGCTCTTCCACAGGACCCTGGATTCAGTTCCCAGCACCTACACAGTGGCTCACAACTATCTGTCACTCTAGTTGTAGGGGATCTGATACACTCTACTGAGCACCGGGCACCTGTGGTACACAGACATGTATATGCATAAATAAATACAACTTAAAGAAAAAGAAAGATCTCAATCCTCTGACCTCAGCTTGTCACCTAAATACTGGTGATTCAGATATGTGCTTCCATGCCTTGCTATCATTAATTTTAACTGTACTGCTTTCAAATGGAGGATGAAGCTTTACTTCTCACTGCCCTTCACTCCCACCAGCTTCTGGAGTGGGCTCGTGAAGACGTGGTCCTCCTGTAGCTGGGACTCCAGAGTTCTTGGTCTTTCTCCAACATGAAATTAGGGATAATAAATGGAAGCAGTTGTACAGGTGCAGTAATGAAAGCTTATTTACAAGCCTGCCAGAAACCCAGCTTTTCCAAGCCAATGGCATAAATAATTCAAGCAGTCACTGTAAACATTCCTGCAGTTCAGTGGTTCCTTTCCAGTTGTGGTAAACACCCCCAGAGCAGTGGTCCTCTACAGTGAGCTGTAAGTTTTCAATCTGTTCTGACTTTACAAATGTAACTCTTCTTTTTCTAGGCCGTAATTGTTTTGAACTTGAAGCAAGCAACAAATTAAGAGACTTAGAGAAATTCTCATCCTGCTTTTTTCGAGACGAGGTTTTTGATTGTAAAGGGTCTGGTGCTCTCTGTTTCAGAGTGTGCTCCGAGCCACTGATCTCTAATCCCTCCCTGATCCACGTACTCCTCTCCTACTCCATGTTTTTTGTTTTTTTGTTTTTTTTTTTTTTTATTGAGAAAAGGAAAAAAAAACCACGTTTCCACCTCCTCCCAGCCTCCCATTTCCCTCCCCC
>NC_022009.1:82763827-82783356 GCF_000317375.1 Microtus ochrogaster
TGGACAGCTGAGGATAAAGATCCTACTCCATGTTTGTTCTCACTCCAGCTTTATGCTCCTGCTTGTCCTTTCCACTGGGTGAAAGTTGGCAAAGAGAGTAGTCCGTGCTTCTCTTACATTTAGCTCTTACGGTGTCTTTCATGCTGAAATGTTTGCATCCACTCACTGCTCACTAGATTTGTGAGTTTTGTGTGTTAAATGTATGCTTTTGGTGTAGAAATTCTTAAATTACCATGTTTTTCTAACCACAGAAGCCATCAGAATTAAGCTGCTGTCCTCTGTTTTGTCTACTGGCCCATGCCTGTGGATGCATAAATTTATTTTCTGTTTATTTTTGTTGTGTGTGTGTTGAGGAGAGGGATACTAGTCTGTGATCATAGAGGCCAGAGGTCAACCATTCTTCAGGTACTGCTCACTTTGTTTTTTAAGACAAGATCTCTGAATGTCCTGGAAGCTCCTGGAATAGGGCTAGGCTGATTGAGTTAGAAGTTTCAGGATTCCTTCCCTCTCTATCTCCCCAGTGTTAAGATTGTAATAGGCAGACTTCACCATGCCTGGTTTTTTAATGTGTGATCTTGGGATCAAACTCAGTGTGGTCACCACTTTATTGACTGAGCTATATCATTTTTATTTTTAAAATAGTTATAAAATATAATTTATCTTTCTTTGTAACCTAAATATGTTTCTTTTAATCTGCTTCTAGTTTGTAGTAACAGTGATCATTTCTATGTATTCAAGTTCAGGAAATTTTCATTCTGTAATGTTTACTGTCAGTTATTTTACTGTTCAGATCTTTGTTGTTTTACCTACAGAAGAAAGCTACAAACATTGTTATACCCAGACTTGATTTTGAAATATAAAGAGCAATTTAAATGATCGACTAAATTAAAAATTAATTTGGTAATCCTTAGTGAAAACCAGAAGTTTCCTACCCTAGACATCACCCTGCTATTTTCCATTTACTCCTCTTCATCCTGTAAGAGTATAACATTATACTCCTACGTACTTCTGTGTGTAAAATGGTCTTGAGTAGACAGACAGTACAATTATTAGCATGATGATTTGTATAACTAATATCAAATCCAGAACTGGTTTTTTACATTAAATGTATATCACATCCTTATCTGAGAAAGACAGTCACATTGAATTAATTTTGAAAGCATAATTATAGCCCAATCAAAAATACTTGCTTCCATTTCAGAAGCATCATCCATAATATTAACAAATAATTTTTAAGAATATTTTAAATTATATGTTTATGCACGTCTCTATGTCTGTGTGTGGGTATATGCATGTGAGTGTAGTTGCCCACAGAAGTTAGAAGCATTGGATTCACATGGAGCTAGGTCTATAGGGTTGTTGTATCAGGATTTTTCTATTAGGGCCTCCAACCAACTTCCACATCATGACACGGAGAACTTATTATTAGTTTTGAATGCTTAGCCTAGCTTAGCTTGTTTCCAGGTAGCTCTTTTAACTTAACCTGTTTCTCGTTATCTGCCTTTTGCCTTGGGACTTTTTAATTTTTTTTTCTGTATATCTTACTTTCACTGCTTCTCATTGCCTGGCTGGCCCCAGGCACCTCTCGTGTTTTCTGTCTTTAGTTTCTCTTCTCTCTTGAGCCTAGATTTCTCCTCCTACTTATTCTTTCTGCCCACCAGCCCTGCCTCTCCTTTCTCTGCCTAGCTATTGACCATTCGTCTCTTTGTTAGACCTATCAGGTGCCTTAGGCAGGCAAAGTGAAAGGCAGGCAACACATCTTTACATAATTAAATCATTACACAAAGGCAATATAAAGAATATAACATGTCTTTGTCTAGTTAAAATAATATTTCACAACAGGTTGTGAGCTGCCTGACATGGATGCTAGGAACAAACTCAGATTCTCGGGGAAAACAGTATGTCCTCTCAACAACTGAGCTATCTCTCCAGCTCCACAAAATCAATTTTGTGTGTTTGCTTGCTATCGGGTTTCTACTAGCAAAAGCACTTTATAAAAAAATTAAATACTTAAAAAGACAAATTAGTAAAGACTGATAATTTTAATTTATTCAAAAAATATCCAACTGTTGCAATCTAAGTTTATTTCTTCCTATAACTCTTTTATGGTAGGTACTAAAAAACCATGGCAAGGATGGAGAACAAATTTTGGACACCGAAAATAAAAAACTAGTAGAAGAGCAGGAAAAACTGAAAACTGAATTGAAGAAGACTTCAGATGGTAATTTTGTGTGCTTGTGGAAAGGGGAAGGACGAGCCGGTGTTTTATGCTGTCGCATAGGCCTCACTGTTTTACCTTAAACAACACTAATGGCCAGATGCCCTCTGGCCAAGCACTGATAATGACCTATTTATAAATTTCTGTTCAAATATGAGATTAAAACATTGCGCCAAGAGAAACATGTTCTGTTGTGCAGAAAAACATGTAGGTGTTTCAGATCTGTGTTGTAAATACAAATGTCCTTATCTCAGCAAAAGAGCTGTGGGCTTGAAAACTTTCTTGTAAGCATATTTTTGCAAAATGAGTCATATTTCTTGTCATCATGTATTACTTCTTTTATAGAAGTAATCACAAGGAGACAGCCTTGGTAGAATAATAATAATAAGCCCTAATATTTCCAACATACTAAATTTAAATTTTTAAAAGTTTTTGAAAAAGACAGAAAGTAAGCATCAATCTGGGGTATCAGCTGAGAAATTGAGGGGTTGTGCCAAAGTACATTGTAGGTTCCAAGTGGGACATCCTAAATCCAAGTCCATGAAGGCAACTGTTTCTGTGGTTAAAAGGTTCTGATTGTTCTTAGTACTTACTTGCTACATAATATAATAAAGTATATACTTCAAATCCATTGTCATTCTAAAACACTCTTTGAGTATGTATAGCTTGACCCTTGACAATGTGTTTGCATGTGGAGACAGATTGGACAAACACAAGAAGACCTATTAGGTATTCATGGTTAAGAGTGTTAGGTTAAGGTGATGACGAATGCCTAAGTTGTCTCTAACTGTAGAAGGTAAATAGGATTCAGTGTCTAAATCATTATTTGTTTAAGTTGTTCTCGGTGTAATAGAAGTTCTCTGAAATATAACTTGCTATTATTAAATATCTGTTTGCATTATTTGAATAGGATTTATTTCATGAAGGTATTTTTGAATTTTAAATGAAATTCCAAAGAAAAAGCTAATTCTGTAAACAAAGACCCAGATTAGGACATGCAATGAAGAATTATTTAATCATTTTACTATTTATTTTTTATGTGTATGGGTGTTTGCCTCCATGTATGTCTGTGCACCACGTTTACCTGGTGCCCTCAGAGGTCAGAAGAAAGGGCATCAGATCGTCTGGAAATGGAGTTACATACAGTTGTGAACTGAACCCAGGTCCTCTGGAAGAGTAGCAAGTGCTCTTAACCACTGAGACCTCTCATCAACTTCTACAATTTCTTATTTAAATTTAAATGGTAATTTAAAAACATCAGACAAAGGTAGTTTAGAATTAGTGAACTAAAAATTCAACGTACCCTTCTAAACAAGGTTGCTTGGTTTAGCCACAAACTCGGACATCCTGTTATATTTTGTATTGTTATATTTACTGTGATTCTAAAAGATTTAGACATAATCAAGAAATTTTAACATTTATATACAAGTTAATTTAGTAGTCCCCTATTCTTTGCATTGGTGATTTTATCTTTTTTATTTAATTTATAAAATGTTGGTGTTAATTCTTTTAGAGAATGTAAGGATTTCACAATACATTTAATTAATAAAATTAAAGATACAAAATCTTTTTTTTATCTGACAAGTATCTCATGTTGTGAGTAGGTAATATAAAATATAAAAAAAAAAAGAAAGAAAATAAAGCATAGGTTTTAGCTTAGGTCATGCAGTGTTTGCCTAACATTCACAACACAGTGTATTCACTCCATAACACTTCATAAACCAGCCATGGTGGCTTACCCAGAACTCAGATGTAAAAGGGACAGAAGTTCAGGGTCATCTTAGACTACAGAATAGGTTTTAGATCAGCCTTGGTAGCATTTTTAAAAATAGAATTTCAGTCCATAAAGTGCTTGTCAAGCAAGGAGGAGGACCTGAAACTGGACATGGTGGTGCACGCTTTAAATCCCAGCACTTGGGAGGTAGAGACAGGCAGATCTCTGAGTTTGGGGCTAACATGGTCTACAGAGTGAGTTCCAGGATAAACAGAACTACATAGTGAGTTTCTGTCTTAAAAACAAGCAAAAGACCTGAGTTCAATCCCCAGCAGCCATGCAAAAGCCAGCATTGTGACAGCTGACTATAGTCGCAGCTCTAGGAAAGCAAAGACAGGAGGATCTCTTGAGACTTGCTGGACAGCTAGTCTAGTGTGATCAGTACCAGTGTTAACATCTCGGCTTCCCTGTGTGCTCTTCCCTCTCTCTCCATCCCTCCCTTTTCCTTCTTCCCCCATATTACATAAAAATAAATGCAATATTTTCCAAAGGCAAGAATAGATGACATACTTACTCCCCTCCAGTCAATTTAATGTCCTCTTCTTTGCCTTTCAAAATTTACAATTCTGAGATATTTTGAACTTTAACTTCTTGATCCTGATAAAACCAAACTCAACATTACTTCAGTGTGTATTTAACAAAACTTGGACTTGGAAGAAAATGAACACTTTAATAATGTAGGCATTGTGTTTCTAATCTGATAAGAAGATCTGCCAGTCCTGCCTCTGTTTGAAATGTAGACTGACTACTTTCAAAGGGAGGCAGGGCTGAAGTCAAAGCAGACTTTACCTGTTTGAGTGTGTCCTGTTTGGTTCCTTCAAGAGGTGCAATATTTTATGAACACATTCCATTTCCCCGGAGTCCTTTTTTTATGTAACATTCTTAATGACCTTGAGGTGAAAAGGAAGAAGACTGACAAACCTTATTAGTGTGAGCTCAAGAGACTGGTGATCACTGAAACAATGACCTGACAAATAAGGTACATTAAAAAAATAACTCCATTAAACCCAGCAACTGTTTGTTTACAAAAATAATACATGTGAATGTCAAATACTGAATAGCTCCAGGAGATCGTATGCTCACATTCTCAAAAACAGAACTAAAGAAACTAAAAAAAAAACCAGAAATAAATATATAGATTTTTTACCAAATAAAATATGTTCTCTTCTGGCTCTTATAATTATTGTACGACAGCCCAACTTTATTAGTTTTGCCAATGCCTCCAGAAATTTTCTTCCATTTCCTGGCAGTGCTTAGCTGATAGTATCTGTTATCTTTGGTAGAAATCATAGTGATATGAAACACAGTGTTTGTCTTGTGATACTCCTGGTGTGCAAATAGCTGCAAGTTCAATACTTGGAAAGATGTCAGTGTTTTGGCTTACCTATATGTCAGTTTGTACAAACACGATGACTTATTGATGTCACTATAACACTGTAGTTATTTTCTATGTTAAGGGTAAGTATAATTTAAAGGATTTTAGTGACTAGAATATACTCTAGCTTCTTATCGAACCTGGTCATTGGGAAATATTGCAGCATTTCTTTAAAGCTGCAAATAATAGTCTGAAATGGAGGTGCCATGAGAGTCGGTAAAGGGCCTTTTCTCTGGCTCATGGACGGTGTTTTCTCTAGCCTGACAGTATCAAAGGGAAGGCAGCCCTCTGGGACCTCTCTTGTTAGGGCACAATCTCATATATGAGGGCTCCACTTTCATAATTTATTTCCCAGTCTCATTTCCTAATGCTACTACTTTGGTGATTAAGTTTCAGTATATAAATTTTAGGGAGTAAAAATCATTTAGACCATAGTATCAACTTTTTTATAAACTACCATTGTAGGCTAGTCAGGCATTATTAGTCTGTGAAATCTGTTTTGATTTCTATATACCAGAAATACAGGCTCATAACCATTTTCAGTAAGATCTGAAGATAAGACTAACCATGCTTCATATTTTTAAGTAGACTCTGTTATCATTTATAAAATGGTGCGTGGTCTGAGGGCAGTCACATCAGAGGCGGTGGTGAAGGGCAAGGCCTCAAGCAGGTCCTCTTGGGTGGGAGACAGTGGCAGGTAAGAGACAGATACATATAGTAAGAGAGACGCACCAGCCAGGGCAGGGAGCAAGAGCTGGAACTGAATACAACTGCTGTGAAGATCCGCACCCGCCAAGGGTCACACACCTGTTTCTTAAAGTAGAAGGGAAAAACAACATCAAAAAGGACATAGTTATGACTGCTATTACTGTTCAAATGTGAGTGGCAGACTACATTAAATATATTATGTTAATATTAAATTTCTCAAATTTAATAATTACACTGTGGTCATGTTAGAAAACACACAGTGAAGATATAAAGAGAAGAACTGGAGAGGTGGCTCAGTGGGTAAGAGCATTGGCTGCTCTTTCAGAGGACCCCAGTTCAGTTCCCAGCACTCACATGGCAGCTCATGACTGTCTGTTACTCCAGTTCCAGAAGATTTGACAGCCGCACATACTGGCAAAACACCAGTGTATATAAAAAGAAATAAAGAGAAAAGAGACATGTTTTGAAACTTATCAATATGATAGTGAGTATGATAATATATATCATGACATTAACAGTTGGAAATTTGAGTATATACTATAGAGAAGTTCTCAACTTGGGTTGTATAGCTTTTCTAATTATTTAAAGTTATTTCTTTTTTTTTTTTTGCTTTTTCGAGACAGGGTTTCTCCGTGGTTTTGGAGACCGGGCTGGTCTCGAACTCACAGAGATCCGCCTGTCTCTGTCTCCCGAGTGCTGGGATTAAAGGCGTGCGCCACCATCGCCCGGCTCTACAAGAACTAGTTCCAGGACAGGCTCCAAAACCACGGAGAAACCCTGTCTCGAAAAACCAAAAAAAAAGTTATTTCTAAATAAAATTTCATTTGATATTTTTAGCCCTTTCTAAGGCACAAAACGACGTGATGACTATGAAGATTCAGTCAGAGAGACTTTCGAAAGAATATGACCGACTCCTGAAAGAACACTCAGAACTTCAGGTTGGTGACATATATTTAAAGATGTAAAGTTTTTTTAAATCATAATTAAATAACTATTTGGATTGCATGCCCTTCACAAATTCGAATAGTGTGCTTAATCCTGGCTTTATTAAATAACCAAAGAAGCCAGATTTACCTGAAGGGTAAAGGTGAGGCCATTACAGCCAAATGGTAAGATAGCTATAATATAAGAATTACTAACATGCTAATTTAAAAATATTCCATTTACGTAAAGTTTTAAAGAAAAGAATTGAGCTATAAAATAGCATAAAAAAAAAACTGGTTCTGGAAAAATGTCTTTCACCATCTGGAATATTTGCCATATTTATGCCAAAGTGAGGCCAAATTTGAAGTTTCATATCACATTACCCAGTCTTTGTTTTCTGCACCTTAGGGCAAAGAACTATGGCATTCAGATACCTGATTTATACCTCCAGAGTTGATGTAAAGATGGGGAAACATCTTGGTGAAAGCATCTCTCAAATCTAAGTCATGGGTTTTCTTTCTCTGTCTCTAGTTTAGCAACAGTCAGTTCCAAACATCCACCCATATTAAGTAGGTTTGTCTTTTTTCTCGTCAGTTGTCAACCACCAACCTAAATTTATTTCCCAGCCACTCTTTTTTGGGGAGTGCCAGAGATCAAGTCCAAGTCCTAGTGGTTGAAAGGCAAGTGTTGTAGGCTCTTCGGGGGAAAGTGTAGGAAGAACTGATACAGAAGGAGCCTTGGCATGTCACAAATAGACATCACACCCATATACTCTGGAATCAGACTTGGAATACCTTTATCAGTCTTCATAGTAGCTTTATGATTCTAAGAGATGATGTCACCCATCTGAGCGAAATGCACTGTCTTCGTCTTTAATACTGGAACAATAATAATTCCTTGCTCACTGGCATGTTGAGAGAACCAAGTAAAGTGCAGGGTGATGTAAATACTCAGGAAACAGATAGCTGTTAGCTAAGCATGGTAGCACACACCTTTAACTCCAGCATTTAGATATGCCTCAAAGAAAAGAAGGGAGAGAGTAAGGAAGGAGAGAGTGAACAAATGAAAGAATGAACTATCGTAATTGTTGTCATCAGTGTGACTTTCTGTTGTAATATGAGTGGCGAGGCTGCGTCCCCAGCACCCCAGCTGCCTGTCTAGCTTATGCCCCGAAATAATTACAAGGACACTGTATTCTTTTAAGCACTGCTTGGCCCATTTCTATCTAGCCTCTTTTAGGCTAACTCTCGCACCTGGACTAGCCCATCTCTAATAATCTGCTGTAGCCCACAAGGTAGCTTACCAGGGAGATTCTAGCCTACGTCCATCCTGGGTCGGAGCTTCATCACATGTGCCTCAGAGAGCAGAGCTCTCGCCTCTGCCCGCAAGAGTGGAGCATCGTGTCTCTCTGAGGCGTCTGCCCCCGAGAGGAGAGCTGTCGAGTCTGACCTCACTTCCTCTTCCTCCCAGCTTTCTGTTCTGTTTACTCCTCCCACCTTTCTAACCAATGAGGGCCAAGTAGTTTCTTTTTATTTAACCAATGACCTTCCTCCATCAACTTCCTTTGTAGTTTTACTGAAAGACTGACTTAGTCTCAAATAGCTGGTTCGGCCTTCAGTTACTCAGTCATGAAGCAACCTAAAATGTATATAATCTTGTTCCCAATAGGTAATCTAGTCTTAAGATACTAAAGGCTGAATTTATATGGTCTAGAGTAAACGTTTATTTACAATTGTAGAGATCCTGAACTGGTTGACCTCCTCAGGACATGATGAAAACTACTCCATGACAACTCAGCATTGAGACCTCTTGTCTAAGTAGATTTTACACCTTCCTATTTGTGAGACCAGGGTCTTCTCAACCATCATATTTTCCCATGAACTTTAAAGCAGAGTACGTTCAAGGTCCCAGAAATATTTAGGCCCTTAAATGGAAAAGAAAACTAAGATTATACCCTCAATCTTTTAGGTCAGTGTCCATAGCTTAATGAATCTGTTATGGTAACTTCTAACAGTTTGGTAGTAATTCCTTAACCTTCAAGAATATATAAAGTTAAGATTTCCTGCAGTCTCCCCACTACCCCCAGAAAAAAAAAAACGCTTTTAGCTTGGAGCTTCTATGTTCTTAGCAAAAGATGTGGAAAGCTTTTGTAGGTATACTCTGCCTAAGAAAATAGTTGTTGCACCTGCTTTGGAAAAGAATCCCATCCTAAATAGACTGAGTGCCTAGCAGTGAGGATTGGAACCTTATTGGATAGCCTTAACCTACTACCTGTATTCTGTTTATGAAATACTGACATTTATTCAGTGTGCTCCAGGACAAAGCACCTGACTTACCTATGTGTCAGATTTACTCCCTTGGCACCTCAGTACGCTAAAATATTTTAGTATCTCAAGATGTCAAGAATCAAACATTTTTATGTGATTTGCTCCCAAGTTACTGAACTAGAAAGAGTATTTAAAGCTAGACATCAACTTCGGAAAATCTTTCTTCACAACTGCTATCATTAACTGGGTTCTTCAGCCTTTGCTGGTCATCAATCTGTGTTTCTACCCCTGCCCTATCCCATGTAGGAACGTACTTTCCAGAACCTTGCTTTCTGATTCCTGACAAGTTTAGATAGTGAGAGGCACTAGTAGAAAACTGAAAACAGAAAGCCATCGATGTCTCCTATTTTCTGCTTTAGGTGACACTTCCTTCCTGGCTTCCAGCCCCATATTCCTGGTCACAGTTCCAGTGGGCAGCTTCCCTTTGCTGACCTGTACCCAAACCGCCCACTTTTCCCTCTCCAACCCAAGAGTAGTGGTGGTTTCTACTGTTGCTAAGGCTCTGTTTATATTATTCACTGTTTGCCTGTTATCTCATTGCCTGTCGGCCTAACTTCCTGTAGTATCTGTCTGAAGGGTTTAATTGATCCTGTAACCCTCTGAATCATTTGACATCCAGGCAGCTTGACTACTTCATCACTTACATGAGAGATAGGGTACCCCAATGAGCATCAAATCAGATTCTATTTCAAGAAAGAACTTGAAATATTTTTAAATAGGAAAGGCCCTGTATAGGCTTAGCCATAAGATGCTTAGTTGATTTATTATATTTTTTTTCTGTCTTCTTACCTAGTAGCCCCATTGTCCACTTTGAAAACCTAAGAAATATACTGAAATTTAGATGCCATTTACAGACCCATCTTCTCACACGTAACTCTTTAAAAGTCAGTCTGAACAAGCAAAAATGAGTAAAAAAAAAAAATTATAGTATAAACCTGAGTTTAGCTTGTCTTCGTGAATTTTACTTCTATCATCAAATCAGTCTTAGTAATTTAATATCTTCTGAGCTTCCTGGAAAACCTTATTTTCTCAATTTTATATAATTGTGATAGCTCAAATGAAAGGAGTATGAACAAATGTTTAAACATTAAAGGAGCAGGAAAACTGGTTTCTTTTCGGTAATCAAATCTTATTTTGCAGCTTTTAAATCCATTTGTCTTTCCCCAGCTGGGGCCCCTGCCAGTTAAAAGTATTAAATAAATATTAGAAAATGGTCCCTTTAAAACATATAATCTTTGTTTTTTCTTATTTGGCCTGGCTGTCTTCTAGAAAAGGAAAAAAAACAAAAACAAGAAATGACGAGGTATTATTGGCAGCACAAACCATCAACACTTGATAATTTTTAAATTCATTTTGGAAAATCCCTCTTGACGTAGGAGATTTGCCTGAACTTAGTAGCATTTTCATTGAAACTTTGCTTTATATCTATAGTGGTCATGTATATATAAAAGTATATATTTTGTCATTCAAAATACTTCCTCTCATCCTGTATATTTAATTGCTAATGCTAAGTTCTTATAAAAGCATTAAATACTAAACCTTAACAAGAAGTAGTGGATTGCAGTTCTGTTCTGTGAGGTTTCTTCCTTCTTTTAGGGTTAATTCCTATTTCATTTCCAATTGTTTTTTGTTTTACTTACTTCATCTTTTCCTTGCCAAAAATCTTAACTGGGTCTGCAATAGGGGAATTTGATTTTTTTCCTTAGGGGTAATTGTGAAATAAGAGCCAAACAGATTAATATATGAAAAAATGAAATTATCAAGAGACTTTACTTCCCCCTCTGAATATTTTTTTGAAACAAAACTCAGATTTTTGTAGTGTTTTAAGGTTTTTTACTTTCTCAATCCATATTTTCAAATTTTAATTCTCTAATAACTAGACAGAAGACAAATTTTTGTAAGTCCTTATATCTATGAACTTATTAATCTATTTTTTGGTTACAGAACCGTTTAGAAAAAGACAGCAAGAAAAGCCTGTGAATTAACATTAGAAAAGAAGACTATGATACGCCTTGTCAAGAAAATAAACTTGTTATCATGGTATCCACTAAAACTTTCAGAATTCAGCACCCACCCCAGCAAAGAAAGCTCCGCTAGCAACCACAGGCTCACATGCTGTGTAGTACTGATGTTGTCAAAATATTTGATAATGCATTAGTAAAGTATGTTTCAGCTCTTTTGAAAAATATAAGCATGTTAAATGCCATATTTACATATTGCTAATAACATTGGTATATGGTGGCTTTTTACCCTTAAAAGGAAAAATTCATTAGCCATTTACTTCCCAAAATAGATCTGAAGTTGCATGAAACTACTGTTAGCCTTGAAACCTTTGATGGATTTTCAGTAATAATCAGTGGTGGTGATGAAAATGATTTTTGAAAACAGTCCTCAGTCTGAAAATTTGTTCCCATAGTAGCCACTGTGTTTATAGAAGAGAGTCAGAGAGAACATTGAAAACAATGGCCTTAGGGTTTCTTAAGCCTGGTGAGTCTATGATTTACTGTACATATGACAGCACTGTTGTTAGCTGTGTTTTGTTACTGCACTTCTGTACCTATTAGACTATTTTTATTGATGCTTTAGTCATGTATAATCAATATTCTACCCTTTCAAGTTCACCTGGTAATAGAATTTATGTCATTTGCGTAACTGTCATAACATTGAATTGAACTTATGTTGGTTGCATTGTGGTATTCTCCACCTACAAAGCTCACTTATGACATCCAAAAAGTTGTGTTTTTTATGCTTGTAAAGTTACTGATTATACAAATATTACCTCAGTATATATGCACTGGTATCATACAGATCTCTCTACAATGTTTCTTTGTTTTCAAAGTTAAATACTGGTTTTCATGCAAATACTCATGTAAAGGTTGTAATTATAGTAAGATGATTTACATTATTTCAATGTTTAACTGTAAAAAGCCACTTGTCTTAAAATGATTTAAATATAAAATAATTGGAGTTTTTACTTCTCTGGTCTTTGTTTTATCTTTTGTTGTTCATTATAATTTTAATGCCAATTTCATACCTAATTTTATTTCAGATAAAAGTGAGGAGTTCTAGAAAACAGACATGTAGACTATATTTAACAGGGGCAAGATATGAAAATTGTGCCATCTGGGCTGACTCCACCATAAATAACAAGGAAAGGGAATGGTGAATTGAAAGGAAGCTGCACACGTGACACTTTAAACTTCAGACTTAGAAATTTCAAAGTGAGAGTAACATGGCAAATGTTTGAGGACTTGACCTATTCTGCAGAAATCAGGTGTAATGTCAGAATTACATAAATTTAGAAAGTGCACAGCTTTAGCATTGACAGAACCAAGAGCTAATCTCAGTGTAATGGTTTAGATAAAATGGCACCATTCCCCCAGGGGCAGCAGCCATGAGGGGCAGCCAGTTCCCAGGCAGGGAGCCACACAAGGCCTCAGTGGGTCCCAGGTTGGTGGGAGGTGGTGGTGAATGATCTTAGTGGCAGGGCAGCTAGTCCCAGGAGGAGCTACAGCAGGTTAGAGACAGATAGATGCCATGCAGAGAAAGTGGGTATAATTTATTCAGTGGGTTATGGAAGGAAAGGGAAGGAGAGGGAGGGAGGGAGAGAGAAATGGAGGGAGAGAGAGAAGGCAGTAGCCATCTCTTCAGGACGGAAAGAAAGCACAGGCTGAAAGCAGAAGGAAGATCCCCTTGCCTTGGTGGAAGTGGGGGTGGGTGGGCAAGGGCTTCTCTCTTAAAGGGACAGAACAAACCATTACACTCAGCTTTACCACTTGTTTAGTCATGTGAATTGAACCGGTAAGCGAACCTAGCGGTGCTACACAGATGATGAGAAATGGGCTAAATTAATATGTGAGAATTAGCCTAGAAGAGGCTAGATAGAAATGGGCCAAGCAGTGTTTAAATGAATACAGTTTGTGTGTTGTTATTTCAGGCATAAGCTAGCAGGCGGCCGGGGTGCTGGGGACGCAGCCCCGCCGCTCATATTACAACAAACAAAATATTCACATTTTTAGGCCTTTTATCTGATTTCCAAAGTGAGACTATTAAAATTTAGATAAGTCTTACTATATAAACTAATATGCTGATTAACCAAAAAAAGTACTTTAAAGTTTACAATTAGGGATCTTAGCCCTCATGTCTCAATTTTACAGATCTATAATTGGAGACCTCAAAAATTTGAGAAATTTTCCTAAGGGGAAAAAGTGAGTCTTAAGGAATTGAAAATGCAGGAATCCTAGTTCCCTGGATTTTAGTCATCTTAATTCACAAGCTAGTTTAATTTACTAGACCTTAAACAGTTTATATATGTATAAGCTGATGACATGATGGCTCCAAGGTTTGGCTAAGAGGAAGCTTTTATTGTAGATAGAAGGGAAAGAACAGCCAGAGGAATCTGGAAGAGACCAGAGTAAAGAGAGAAAGCAATAGACTGGGCATGGCCGAAATGGATTATTTAAAAAATGCTGCAGGATCCCCGGCAGCTGCAGCAGGACATGAGACCACATCGCAGGTCTCCAAAGGCGCTGGTCCAGGGCAGGGAGACACGTGGCAGATGGATAGGTACACCATGTAGAGCAAGGTTGGATATTTATTTAGTGGGTTATGGAAGAGAAGGGAGAAGAGATGGGAGGCAGAGGGAGACAGAAAAGGAAGAGACTCAGCCTGCAAGCAGAAAGGAAGTGCTGGGATCAAAGGTGTGCGCCCTGTTTCCTTAGGCTGTTTCAATTTCCTTAGCCCAGGGTGGCTTTGAACTCCTAAACTTCCTGCCTCCTCCTCCTCCTAAATGCTAGGATTAAAGGTGTGTGCCCTCATCCATTGCTGGTGGGAATGCAAACTTGTGCAACCACTCTGGAAAGCAGTGTGGCTGTTTCTCAGGAAATTCGGGATCAACCTACTCCTGGACCCAGCAATACCACTCTTGAGAATATACCCAAGAGAGGCCCTATCATACAACAAAAGTATATGCTCAACTATGTTCATAGCAGCATTGTTTGTAATAGCCAGAACCTGGAAACAACCTAGATGCCCTTCAATGGAAGAATGGATGAAGAAAGTATGGAATATATACATAATAGAGTATTACTCAGCAGTAAAAAACAAGGACTTCTTGAATTTTGCATACAAATGGATGGAAATAGAAAACACTATCCTGAGTGAGGTAAGCCAGACCCAAAAAGAGGAACATGGGATATACTCACTCATTTTTGGTTTCTAGCCATAAATAAAGGACATTGAGGCTATAATTCGCAATCCTAGAGAAGCTAAATAAGAAGGTGAATCCAAAGACAAACATATAGGCATCTTCCTGAATATTAACCTTTATCAGGTGATGAAAGGAGACGGAGACCCACATTGGAGCACCGGACTGAAATCTCAAGGTCCAAACCAGGAGCAGGAGAGAGAGCACGAGCAAGGATCTCAGGACCGCGAGGGGTATACCCACACACTGAGACAATGGGGATGTTCTATCAGGAACCCACTAAGGCCAGCTGGCCTGGGTCTGAAAAAGCATGGGATAAAACTGGACTTGCTGAACATAGCAAACAATGAGGACTACTGAGAACTCAAGAACAATGGCAATGGGTTTTTGATCCTACTGCACGTACTGGCTTTGGGGGAGCCTAGGCAGTTTGGATGCTCACCTTACTAGACCTGGATGGAGGTGGGGGTTCCTTGGACTTCCCACAGGTCAGGGAACCCTGATTGCTCTTTGAGCTGATGAGGGAGGGGGACTTAATCGGGGGAGGGGGAGGGAAATGGGAGGCGGTGGCGGGGAGGAGGCAGAAATCTTTAATAAATAAATTAATTAATTAAAAAAATAAAATAAAGGTGTGTGCCACCACTGCAGAGCCTATGGTTAACTAGTGGCTAGCTCTGCCCTCTGATCTTCAGGCAAGCTTTATTTGTTAGAGCACAAACAAAATATCACCCTTAAGTTGACCCAGTATGAGGAATAGGGTCCCCAAAGCCAGTAAAGAGTCAAAGACAGCCCCTGCTCCCACTGTTAGTGTAAGTCTTGGTCTCTGGCCTCCATCTTTGGAGGCCATCCCTGTGCCCACCAAATCTTGACCCGTCCCCAGAGGAGGACCAAGACAGCCCGCCAAAATCTTGACCACTCCCCCAGTCTATTTAAACTGCTCCCCCGGAAAGTCCCCCTCGTGGTCTCTTCCCACCCCCACCCCCACCACCCCACCTGTGGTCACATTTGCGGCTTCCCGGAATCCCATTAAACCTGGATATTTTTTAATTTGGCTTGTTGTGATTTGGCTTGATTAGGATTTTTGCTTCAACAGTTAGGAGTCGCACAAGAGGACCAAGCTACAGAACTATGACACGTATGCAGAGTGCCTAGGTCAGCCCCATGCAGGATCCCTGGTTGTTGGTTCAGTCTCAATGAACCCCTATGGGTCCAGATTAGTTGATTCTGTGAGTTTTTTGTGGTGTCCTTGACCCTTCTGGCTCCTACAATCCTATCTCCTCTTGTGCAGGAGGGGCTGGGGACTGCGCCCCCTACTTAACATTTAGCTGTGGGTCTGCATCTGTTTCCAACAATTGCTGGATGATGCCTCCCTCTCTGATGATAGCTGGGCTAGGCACAACTCTTGATCATAGGAAATGGCCAGCTCAGGCTACATGTATCCACTATTGCTAGGAATCTTAACTGGGGTCAACCTTGTATGTAGTGGGAAGCCGCTTGTATGTTTCCCAGCTGCCCAGACTCCCGAAATAATTACACAGAAACTGTATTATTTTAATCACTGCTTGGCTTATTGGCTAGCTCTAAAATTTAACCCATTTCTATTATTTTCTATTTTACCATGATGTTTGTGGACTACTGGTAAGGTTCTTGTGGTATGATTGAATATTGTTCTTTCAAGGTCTATAAAGAATTGTGTTGGGATTTTAATGGGGACTACATTGCATCCGTAAATTGCTTTTGGCAAGATTGCCATTTTTTATTATGTTAATCCCACCGATACATGAGCTTGGGAAATATTTCCATTTTCTGATATCTTCTTCAAAGATTTGAAGTTTTCATCATACAGGTCTTTCACTGGCTTGGTTAGAGTTACCCCAAGATATTTTATATTATTTGAGACTATTATAAAGGGTGTTGATTCTCTGGTTTCTGTTAGGAATATTTCTTAAGACAAGCCTCTCCATTAACACAATTAATTCCAATTAGTCCAAATTAGTTCAAATAAAAAGTGGCCATGTTTAATGCAATGGAAAGCATGAAGAGGGGAAGAGAGAGAAGGGGAGACCACTCGAAACTCAGAGACCATGTGTTCATTCTCTTGGGGGGGCAGTTTAAGTAGCCTGTGGGAGTGGTCTTGACCTTCCTCAGGGAGGGGTCACCGTTTGGCGGGCTTTCTCAGAGGTGGAGTTTGGACTAAGGCAACTCTCAGGGGAGGGGCTTGAATTGGAGTTTCCTGCCCAGGATTTGAAAGATGGATGCCAGGACCTGGGATGAGGCCCACAACTAAATATTTCAAACAGTTTCTTCGTCAGCCCATTTATCCTTTGTATATAGGAGAACTACTGGTTTGTTTGTTTATTTTTTTTTTTAGTTAATCTTGTATCCAGCCACTTGACTAAAGGTTTTATCAGTTATAGAAGTCTCATGGTAGGGTTTTTGGGGTTGTTTATGTATGATATCATATCATCTGCAAATAATGATACTTTGACTTTTTCCTTTCCAATTTGTATCCCCGTGATCTCCTTAAGTTGTCCTGTTGTTCTAACTAGAACTTCAAGTACTATATTGAATAAGTATGGGGAGAGTGGACAACATTGTCGTGTTCCTGATGTTTGTGGAATTGCTGTTTTACTAATTCTTTGTATTGTTCTCTTTGTTACTATTTTATTGATTTCAGCCCTCAGTTTATTTTCTGTTGTCTACTCCTGTTTCCTTTCAATCTGACAATAAACAGCCAATGTCTGAACCAAGCAAGCATTAAAGATTTCTCTCTACTGCTTTCCTTCCCAACATTGGCATTTAGCCAATTCTAAACATAGCCTATGGGTCCAGGTACCCTCCATATTAAATTTCTCATTTCTCACAGTAATGACTTTATACCTCAGACTGTTATCCTTGCTTTTTTTTTTCCACAGTAGTGTACGTTTGTCAAACTTTCTCTCTGTAATTTGCATGAGGCCCTGGCTCTAAGAAGCAGCACATGATAGGCTAGAGCTGACACTAGAACTCTGCAAGAGTCGTCCTGGTTTGTCCTGTTCTCCTGATTGCAACGTTTGTAGCTGCGCTCCTACCTCATCTCTTAGGGCCAAGTTCACTGTCGGTACTGGAATCGCTTTCAGGGACATACGTGGATGCTGAAAGTAATTCCTTCTGTGGCAAAGATGCAGTTAAAGATTTTGAGATGGAGCGATTATCCTCAGTAATGTGTGAACACTAAATGTAGTCAGAAGCATGCTGGTAAGGGAAAGGATACTTCTACATGGAGAAGGAAATGTTGATACTTGATAAGAGTGACTCACGCTCTTAATACCAGCACAGAAGACATCGAGGCTTGAGGAGCACTGTGAATTCAAGCCATCCTATGCTACATAGTTCCTGTTAGGTTTAGGCTTAAAAATTAACAATTTTGAATTGAAATTCTTTTACTATCAAAATAACACTTTTACTTACAGTTCATAGGGAGACTGGCAACTGCTTACTGCTTGTTGATGAGGTCTCGAGCCAAGTTATACACACATACACTAAACAAGAGTTGAATCACAGGTCTGGAGACATGACTCGGTGGTTAAGAGCACTTGCTGCTCTTGTCGAGGGCCTGAGTTCAGTTCTCAGTACTTAGATGGTGGTTAACAACAGCTTGTAGCTCCAGTTCTGGGGAGCCCAACGTCCTCTCCTGGCAGCTGGGCACTAGGACTTCATTGTGTATACACATACATACAGGCAATATTCTCATACACATAAAATAAAAATAAGTCTTAGAAAAAAATTAAGCCAGGTGGTGGTGGCACACACCTTTAATCCTAGCACTCAGGAGGCAGAGGCTGGTGGATCTCTGTGCATTTGAGGTCAGCCTGGTGTGCAGAGCAAGTTCCAGGACAGGCTCCAAAGCTACAAACAAAACAATACAAAACATAACAAAACAAACAAACAAAAAGTTGAATCACATATATATCCATGTCTAGATTTGTACTTATAAAATTATAAGCCTTTTGTTATAAGTTTAAAGCCACATTTTGTTATAGAATTCACATATTTTAAACCATACCCAATGAGCAAACTACAAATCCTGAGATAAGCATTTATAGTATAATCTTATGAAGTTTTCTGAGAGCAGAGCACAGAGAAATCATAGCGATGAAAGATTTTTAGTAGTGGAAATTAGAGTGTAGAGCAGAGCAAGTTTAGATGTAAGATATTTGGGGATCATTTGGCTGTGCAGAGGCAGTAGATGCTCAGCATAAATGCCTAAAAATAGGATATCTTAGTCCATTTATACTCTATAGTAGTGACTTTCAACATGGGACTCACCTAAGAGCATCATAATCATTCATAATAATAGCAAAATAGTTATGAGGTAGCAATAAAATATTTTTCTGGTTGTGGGCGTCATCACAACATGAGGAACTGTATTAAAGGGTCACAGGGTGAATTTTGAAGATACATTTAAACCATAAACCACATTAATGAACAAGATCCAATGAAATTTGTGAGAATTTGCAAGTCAAGTTTGACCATTTTTTGGCCATTGATCTGTGCTGAGGCCAGGCTGTTGTAATAACAAATTCCCGGAGGAAGAGAGAGAGGGTGGTAAATAGGAACACCATCTGGGTGTGTTCCTATAAGATCCAAGAGGGAACTGAGAGCTGAAGCTGTGGTTCTGGAGGCTGGAGCCAGAGATAGCAGGCAGGAGAGCTCAGGGTAAAGGGAGCAGTAAGTATCTTTAGCAGAGACACCCAGAGGAGGACAGAGCCAAGAGAGAAAGTTGTCCACATGGTGGGAACCCAAAGGAGTGGAAGCTGACTCTAAGGAGCCAGAGAGACACTTACGGCATGGGACAAGAAGAGGAATGGTTAAGGGACAAGGAGAAACAACCAGAAACTAAGAATCACAGCCTGCAGTTTCCTAGGGGAAGGCAAAGAAATCCAAACAAAGTATAGCCCAAGACAGAGAGAGAGAGAGAGAGAGAGAGAGAGAGAGAGAGAGAGAGAGAGAGAGAG
>NC_022009.1:82783456-82795433 GCF_000317375.1 Microtus ochrogaster
AGAGAGAGAGAGAGAGAGAGAGAGAGAGAGAGAGAGAGAGAGAGAGAGAGAGCAGGTAGCTCTAAGTGGGAGAAAGGAAGGAAACAAGAAAGAGTCCCAGGATGCTTCAGTCAGAACTGTACTCCTAGGAGGAAGACAAGAGAAAACTAGAAGAGAGGGAAGATGTGCAAGTGAGTGCAGTTGGCCAGAGGCTCAGCAGGCTGCAGGAGCCAGAGAAGCACTTAGGTGCTCATGTGGAGGGCACAGCAAGCCGGATGGAAGCAGAAGCTGAAGAATTGGACTCTAGAATTGGGAGTTCAATTTACAAACAAAAGATCCCTACATACCTTAGAAGAATTAAATCAGAAGCTTGGTGTGGCATGGGGGAGGGGGATGCCAGACATAGGACACGGGAGCACAGATATGCACTGGGTTGTGTGCATGCTGCAACATAGGACATGGGAGAACAGATATGCACTGGGTGTGTGCATGCTGCAACTGGCCTGCTCCTGTTTGTTCTTGGCTCCTCAGCCCCAACACAATCACACAGAAACCATATTATTTGCAATACTGTTTGGCCAATAGCTTAAGTATATTTCTGGCTAGCTGTTATATCCTAAAGTAGCCCATCTCCATTAATCTGTGTATCACCACAAGGCGGTGGCTTACTGAGTAAAGTTCCGGTGTTTGTCTCTGGCAGGGCTACATGGCTTCTTTCTGACTCTGCCTCCTTTCTCTCAGCATTGTGTTTAGTTTTCCCCACCTGCCTCTCTTCCACCCTATCACAGGCCAAGGCATATTCTTTATCCATTAGCCAATGAAATTCACAGCATACAGAGGGGAATGCCATATGACCTCCCCCCTTTTCTGTCTAAATGAAAAGGAAGGTTTTAATTTTAACATAGTAAAATTATATATACAAAACAGGTATCAAGAAAGAATTACACTTACAATATTTATATCTATTTTATCTCTTATCATAACTAATGGGAACTATAACTATCTATTCTTCAACTCCATCAAAGACTCCAAAAGGATATAATATTACCTAAGTAAACAAGAAATGCATTGTAAGAAACTTCCAAAACTCTAAAAATGACAGAGACATCTTGCTGCCTGGACAGTCATTCAAAGTTCTTCTGTATCATTGGGGCATCCATCTTCAGCCTACAGGCCCATAGAATCCAGCAGACTTTTCCATGGAGCAGGAAATTTCAAGGACAATTCCACGTATATAGGCAGTTTGTCAGTCTTTTTTGTGTCCTGCAGAATGTCTGACAGACTCTTTCATGAAGCTAGAACCCCGAATTTGCTTTTTATGGCTCCTAGTAGGTCCAGCATGGGCTGCTATTTTGCAACAAACTTACAGATTGGTCAATTATGCTTAAAGACAGGACATTTACACAGTTTTGGGGAGAGACCAGACAATCACAAACAGGGCTTGGAGTGGAGAAAAAAGAAATAGAGAATGGGGAATTTCTCTCCCAGAGGAACAGGAAGTGAACTGAGATACTGGTGTGGCTTGAGCATATATGAGAACTCAAAGCCTGCCTCCACAGTGTCACATCCTCAAACAAGGTCACACCTACTCCAACAAAGCCCCACCTTCTGATAGTGCCACTCCCTTCGGTGGCCATTTTCTTTCAAATCACCACAATACCCAAAAATTTAGTGATTCAAAACAGACACAAACTCTTTTCTTTTTTTAAAAAATATTTATTTATTTATTATGTATACAATATTCTTTCTGCGTGTATGCCTGAAGGCCAGAAGAGGGCACCAGACCTCATTTCAGATGGTTGTGAGCCACCATGTGGTTGCTGGGAATTGAACTCAGGACCTTTTGGAAGAGCAGGCAGTGCTCTTAACCGCTGAGCCATCTCTCCAGCCCACAAACTCTTTTCTTGACGTTCTAAAGGTCAGAAGTCTCAGTGGTCTACAGACAGGGCCAGCTGAGCTCCTGCAGGAGGCCCCAGAGCCACACTGGTTTCTAGAGGCTGCCCCTACGCCTTGGTTTTCTCCATCATTGCAGCATTCTTTCACTGATTTCTCCCCTCAGCTTTGTAGACTACAGCACACTTCTCTCTCCTGGGCTGGTTCTAGTCTGCAGCTGTCCTTGGCAGGTGTTCCACGGTTCTGGCATCTCCAACATCTTGGGGTCTCCAAGGCAATCGAGACTTCACCTTCAGAACCTCTCGGCCTCCATTCAGGGACACCCCTGACACGTGTCTGGCCTCAGTGACTTCCTTAGTTGCAGAGGGAGCTTTCATAACCCCTTTCTTGTATCCTTGACGATGAAGCCAGAACCATGTGGCTGAAGCTGCCAAGCTTGCTGCTTGCTAGGCTAGAACTTGGCCTGCTTGTTTCAAGTGCGTTTTCACCAGCTCTCTGTTTTTGGCAGTTCCCTTCACTAAAGCTTTTCTTTAGTTCCTTTTTACAAGTCGGAAGCTTAGCTGGGTAGGGTGTTACCCCGAGGTCGCCACTTCCTTTATTCCATTTATCATCAGGTTTTTCTTGAGACTTTTTGTCTCCTTGAACACAAGATTTAGCCCCATTAAACTTCCTGGTGCTCCTGGAAGAAAGCTATTTAGGAAACAATGCTCTGCCTGGATGCTCTATCAGGCTGCTGGGCTTCTCCCTTCCCAGGCCTAGCAGAAGACAGAAGTCTTTTTAAAAGAAAGAATTAAATGATGCATGAATTCCAAATTCAGAACTTCTATCTCAACCAGAACAATGGTAGTCAGTCCCCCACCTCCACGTTCAAGACTGAATGAGTGTTTTCTAGTGGGAATTTAGTAGGCCTATGAAGAAATAGCTAGAGATAGTCACATATATGTTGGTATTCGGGGTTACCCAACAACAGCTCTCAGGCAGCTCATCATACTGGAAATCTCACCATGAGCAAGCACTCATTTGGAACTTCCAGGCAGCTCTTGAGGCTCTTATTTTAAATATGAGTAGGAAGGAATTCAAGCCTGAAGAGACTGGAGAAAAGCTGGCACAACTTTTTTAATGTTCTGAAAATAGAGTATAAGAAGAAGAAGGTCCCAGTGCTTTAAGAAGCTGTAGGTTTTTATTTCAATGCACTTGTGAATTCAAATTTTCAAACATTTATCAGGTTATACAAATGAGAACTTAGGAAAAAGTGGAAGGTCCAGTAGATGCTCAGCATAAATGCCTAAAAATAGGATATCTTAGTCCATTTATACTCTATAGTAGTGACTTTCAACATGGGACTCACCTAAGAGCATCATAATCATTCATAATAATAGCAAAATAGTTATGAGGTAGCAATAAAATATTTTTCTGGTTGTGGGCGTCATCACAACATGAGGAACTGTATTAAAGGGTCACAGGGTGAATTTTGAAGATACATTTAAACCATAAACCACATTAATGAACAAGATCCAATGAGAAGGTTCTACAAGAGTCCAGGAAGCTCAAAAAGCTTAAAGGACATGTAAGTTCAGAGGTTTCAAAGGAAGCATTGAAAGGCAGAAGACAAGTAAGGCTTTCAAGATTACGAAGAAAAAAGTACAACTTCATATTCTATAGTTAGTCAAATTGCAAATCAAGCATGAGTGAGGGATGCAAAAGTTTTAGACCTACAGGTTTGAAAAACTTTTACCTCCCATGATCCAAACTCAAAACTGTACGTTCTCCCTTATTGTGGACTCCAACTTTATAAATGTATACATGTATATATGAAAATAGACTTCCTGTAGGTAAAGTTTAAAATCGAGAAAGAGTCAGAGAGGATAAAATCAGGAAGGAAGGAGGAAGGATGAGGGATAGACAGAAAGGCATACGGGACATGAAAGGAAAGAAGGGGGTGACTACCAGGGGGCAGCCAAGAGTAGCCAGGGTGGAAAAAGATGAGGGAAGGAGAACGACAAAAATAGTTTAAAAATATAAGAATGGTATCTAAATCATTATATGCTGATTTAAACATTGTGTGTGTGTGTGTGTGTGTGTGTGTGTGTGTGTGTGTGTGTGTGTGTGTGAACCTTTACCTCCCGTACAGCCTTCCTCAGGAAACTAGTGAACAGAAGATATGGTCCATCTAAAAGATGAATAAACCAAGAAAAAGGAACACTGAAACTACACAAAAGGAAATCCACGCAGGGGAAAGGCAAAGGAACTCAAAGAACCTTGGTAAAGGGAAGTCATTAGTGAGAAGCAGCTCAGGCAACTCTTCAGAAGATACTAATCAAACACCTGATAAGAATGGGGGGGGGAGTGCAAATAGGAAGAGCCAAGGCGACGCAACAGACAAGGGAAGCACAAAGACACAAAGTATCCAGGAAGCAAACTATAAGAACAGTTTACATATGCTCCATTCTGAGTAGAAAATAGAATTACAATAACATGACTATTATTGATTTAGGCAAAATTATAGTTTTTTTATGGAGAAGAGATAGGTACTCATTGGTAGTAGTGGAGGCACAGGACCTCATCTCACAAGTAAAACAAAAACAAATTTTTTAGAGATACAGAATCACATGAGGATTTGGAAGTGGGTGTTTTGGGGAAGAGGAACCGAGAAAGGGAGCTACAGGCTCTCTTGTAGAGAGCATTTATTCTGTAAATTATAAGACTGAATATTTCTCTATACTCTTTTTACAAATTAGTATTTCTGAATTAAGTGCCTTACATTTGAAACGCTGCACAGAATGAGATATTTATCATATGAGCTCTTTAGAAGAAACAAAACCTTAATTACACTCCCATATATTGATTTCCAGCCTGTATTAGCATTTCTGTGTTTTCTTAATGCAATTACATCAATATTACACTAACATGAGATTTCGACTTTTGAAATTCTAAGATTTGATTAAGCTAATACCAGGATGAATCTCTCACTCACAGTAGACACATTTCCTCTGATTAAAATTGACTTAATGATTTACTCTTTTTCTTTAATTTTTTTGTTACAACTTGAATAGTAGGTCCTCTAATGACTCATTCACAAGATCCAAGTGTATGGTTGTAAACAGAGGTTTTTCATCCTGCCTGGTTCCACAGTCACTTTTATACAAACATTTTTTTTGTTTTGTTTTTTGGAGACAGAGTTTCTCTATGGTTTTGGAGCCTGTTCTGGAACTAGCTCTTGTAGACCAGGCTGGTCTCGAACTCACAGAGATCCGCCTGCCTCTGCCTCCCAAGTGCTGGGATTAAAGGCATGCGCCACCACCGCCAGGCCACAGTCACTTTTAAAATAGCCATTCAAAGACTAGTATTAATTTTAAATGTTTGGCCAATGGCTCAGGTTTATTACTAGCTAGCTCTCACATTTAAATTAACCCATTTCTATTAATTTAAGTATTCTCATATGTATACTTAATTAAATAGAAACAGTCTGCTGGCATGTTGCTTCTTGGGCACCTAGATGGCACCCCAAAACTCCACCCTTCTTTTCCTGTATTTCTCTTTGGATTTCCCACCTGGATCTATCCTGTCTTGCCATAGGCAAAAATAGCTTTATCAACCAATGAAAGCAACACATATTCACAGTGTACAGAAAGACCAGCCTATAGCATACGATAACTTGGCAGACTAAATAAAAAAAGAAGACAACCATTAGGTAGAGAGCAATGACCAAAGCTATGTTGTTTTTTTAGATATATATATATGTATATATACTTATATATACATATATATGTATATATATACATATATATGTATATATATATAATTATAAACTGGTTGGATTACTAGCTCAGGCTTCTTATAACCCATAATTCTTGTCTGTGTACCTTTTATCAGTGAGGCATTTGCATCTTGCTTCCTCTATACCTGGGTGATGACTACAGACTCTCAATTATAATATAAACGCTTATATAATATATGTATAGTATCTACTAGACACTGAGCATTGCGATAGTCAACATTCCTGGAATACTTACCACATACCACATTCTAATTGCTTTGCCTACTGTTATTTAATTATTACAGCAACATTATGAGGTATGGTCTAATGCCAGCTCCAATTTTCAGGCAAAGAACATGAGTCATAGATAAGTTATGTTTTCGACATTCCTTAGGGAGAGGTTGAACAGGAAATCAAAGCCAGACCTGTTCTGCATCCCTGTTCTGTATCACCTTCCATTGCTCAATGAGATACCTTAGAAGAAACATGAGAATAAAGGAGAGAAAAGAATTAATTAGCTGTATTGAACATTACCACAGTCCAGAGAGTTTGTCATTGTGTTAAATTACCAATATAACATAAGAAATAGCTACTATTTCATTATTATTGTGAGAGAGAGGAGAGTCAGAAGTCACAGAGATGATGATGTTTTGGCTTGTTTGTTTTTTGGGGGGTTTGGTTTTGGTGTTTGGCTTTTGGAGACATGGTTTCTTTGTGTAGCTCTGGCTGTCCAAGAACTCACTTTGTAGACCAGCTTGGTCTTGAACTCAGAGATCTGCCTGCCTCTGCTTCCCAAGTACGGGTATTAAAGGTGTGCATCACCAACTCTCAGCTAACAGATAATCTTTGACCCTCAAGAAATATTTTAAATTTTATTTATTTATATTTATTTGTGTGTGTGTGTCTGTGTCTGTGTCTGTGTCTGTGTCTGTGTCTGTGTCTGTGTGTGTGTGTAGTTGCAGAGGCCAGAAAATGTTATTGGATTCCATGGAACTGTCAATACAGGTGGCAATGAGTTCCCTTTTGTGCGTCCTGGGAACTGAAGAGTTCTCTTGAAGAGTTGTAGGTACTTTTTAACCACTGAAACATTTCTCCAGCCCAAGAAACATATTTGTATTGCAGGTTGACATGGAGAAGGAGTCAGTGATGTAAAGTCTGTGGTAGACATAAAACACAGAAAGATATCCAAAGAGAAAAGTTCAGTTCAAAGGATGTATTGCTATGGGATTCACTGGGGAAGATGATTTGCGATCTTGGGCCTGATGCATAGAATTTAGGTAAACAGTACTTTCCCCCTTTTTGTTAAGAATTTCACTGTTTTATAAAATATAGGTTTTAGAGCTGACAAAAAGCATTTACATGGTGTAGGAGATCCTTCTGTCTATGTGTTGCTTTTATTGGTTAATGAATAAAGAAACTGCCTTGGCCAGTTGATAGGGCAGAACTTAGGTAGGCAGGGAAAACTGGACTGAATGCTGGGAGAAGGAAGGCAGAGAGAGAAATGCCACGGATCTGTTGTCAGAGATAAACATGTTGAAACTTTGCTGGTAGGCCACGACCTTGTGGTGATGCACAGATTAATGGAGACGCCTTAAATTAAGATGTAAGAGTAAGCCAGTAAGCCAGTAAGAATCTAGAGCTAATGGACCAAGCCGTGATTTAATTAATACAATTTCTGTGTAATTATTTCAGGTCTAAGCTAACTGGGCGGCAGGGAAGAACAAGCGCTGCCTTCATGCAACTTTTACAAATTCACCTCTTCTTATAGAAATTCAAAGCAGGAGCACATGCTTACATGTGGAAAACAAAGAGGGTTGTGTTGAGTTACTTTTCCAGGGAATTATTTTTGTAGTCACCTCTGATAGAACAGACGAAAGAAGTTATTCCATCCACATCTAGCTTCCTGAGGTGAGGAACTGCTTATTAGAGAATGACCAACTTACGCCACCAGGAAATTTTTAGATGCTTCTCCCAGAGATGTTGCCCATCATTGCAGAGAGAGGGTCCTTTGGGTCTTAGGATTCTTATGAGCCTTCCCTACATTCAGGAAGGAATGTGATTTTCTGTCTTCTATAGGCAATGGCAATTTCTCAAATTTCAAAACAATAATGTACAAGCCTGCCAAGAAGATAGTTCCAAAATACCCCTTTCTCCAGCCCTTATATTCCTTCCTCGCCTTCTTCTATGTTCCTTGAACTTCGGTAAGGGTGATATTGACACATCTCTCAGCATCAAGTTGCTATGCCAAGCAACATTACAACCCACAGCAGCACTAACTTTGACTAGTTATGAGTCACCACAGTAACTATGCCCACTTTAAAAAGAAATGTCCTTCCACTAATGTTGACGGGAGCAGTGGTCTATGAGTATAACTACAAATGTTTAAAAGGCGTTTTGACAGGAATATCACATCCACTTAACAAAACAATAGCAGTTAGCCTCCCTGGTGGAGTCTTTGATTTCCCCAGCCATAGGATTTTGCTTTGGATTATGGTAGCAGACCTGCATTCTCACCTATGGAACAGGCCTTAAACCCAGCTGCAAAATAGTTGATTGTGCCCCAACAGTTGTGCTGCTATTATACAAGTAGGTACATTTTACCTGGCTAACACACAAGTCTATAGCCAAGAAAGATCATTAGCAATAATTCTTTGGCAACCTTTATAGAGTCTAAGCTAAAAGGGAGCATCTAGACCAGTTGCTGCTGCCTGGTTTCTCCATCCTACAAAGTGTATTGTATTATATAAAATAGGGCTTTGCCAACATCAGTGGACATGACTTGTATTGTGGTAGAGGGCCTTCTTAACCAATACCTCATAGCGAGGAAAATTGCCCTGGCATGAATGACCTTGTTTCATGGCCTCCTTATCTAATACTTCATAAAGAAGTAGGTCATCCCTGGCAGTAACAACCTTGTTTTGTGAATATGCTTTTCCCCCTGCCATGTAGAGTACCTTCTAAATTTGCATTTCTAACATATTTTTACATTTACAAACACAGGCTGTTGTAAGATTTTTATTTTATTTTATTTTTCAGTTACCTTGTCAGGTATCATATGTGCCTTACAAACCACAATTTCCCCAAGAGTTTCACAGCTGTGCCTGGCTCCTGCACTCTTCGTTGACTAACTCCCCATCCTCACTCCTTTAGATGTGCTTGTACCTCTTTCAAGTGTTTTTCCAAGTCTGTAAAACATAGGTTAGCATTATGTAATGAAATCTGTTTTACAGAAGGCATGCAAGATACAGAAGGTCTGCCACCATTTGTTACAAGCAAATGCCAATTGGTCTTGGGATGCTGGGGGCTGGGGGGAACAAGGAGGAGATCCTGTTGCTGAGGTCATTTGTTCTCTTAAAGGAGCAAAGTTGGGTACAGCAGCAGCAGAGCTATTTTACTTAAACCAGTCATTTTCTATTGAGTCCTTCGGCTTCCTCATTCTGGGGGCAATGCTACATGTCTCTGCGTCTCCATGGAGAACAGAGAAGTTAGGTTGTACTGGTTGACTGGACTCAGGCCAGATGAAAGCTAGCATGCTGTGACCTGCTGTGCCTCAGATGGAGGCGGTTGATTGGGTCCAGCTGGCAAGCTCTGAGCCTGCGTTGTGTCTGCTGCTTCTCCACTGACCACTTTGTGCTGAAAGAGCCCTAGTAGGCAGTGTCCATCACCAGTCTGCTTTCTTGAAGGAGAGATGTATACAGTACACCCCAGAGAGAGAAATACCTACCAATGGAACAAACACGGTCTGTGAATCAGCATTCATGCGCTAAAGCAGTGGTTCTCAATCTGTGGGTCATGAACCTTTGGCGGGGGAGGGTCGCATATCAGATTTTTACACTGTGATTCATAACACATGAAAAATTACAGTTGTTAAGTAGCAATAAAATAATTTTACAGTTGGGGTCACCACAATGTAAGAAACTGTATAGAGAGAGGGTCATAGCATTAGGAAGGTTGAGAACCACTGTATTTAAAGGATTCTCAAGGTTCATGCTCACTGAACTTGGCTGATTGATTGTAATTTTTTCCCATAGGAACTCTGGCTCAATACAAGTTTTGCCACATTTACATTTGAGTGGCCTAAACTGGGCCCTTGTTTTCTTGTGAGTTTTGTTGTTTGTTTGTTTGTTTGTTTCTCCATTACTCCTGTTGATTGCCTTAGCACTTTGCAAACATAATTTACATGGTAGTCTAAGTAGCTCAGATCTACATTAGCTTCTCCAGTCTTATAAAGATGATGAACCAGCAGAGAGCTCAGGAAAACTACTGAGACTTCCTACTTGGTAGTGCTGAGGCCCCTGCTGAATTCATTTATTTCCGTCTCCTGTGAACACAGCTCTATCTGGCTAAGCTGGGTATGAAACATCACCCTCACAATCCTGGTTCCCTCTGTACATCCTCTCCTTGCCTCCAGTTTGACACTGGTGGGAACTTCAAGCAGTGATAACCAAGGTCTGTGATGGCCCACGGGAACTGGCCAATCAGGACACTCTTCACCTTGTACTGACACATACTTTGCAGTTTCTTCTCTAGAAGGGTAAGTACTACTTCATTCATCCTTTGTCCCACAGCCTCATGAGCCAGGCTGTGAGAGATTTTTTTTTTCTCTGTGTAGCTTTGGAGCCTGTCCTGGAACTCGCTCTGTAGACCAGGCTGTCCTTGAACTCACAGAGATTCTCCTGCCTCCGCCTCCCAGATGCTGGGATTAAAGGCTTGGGTCACCACAACCTGACTATTTAAAAGTCTTTCCACTCCAAGAAGTTCAAAGGCACTGTAGTCCCTGATGACCATAATTTACTCTACTGGGCCTTTATTAAGTGCCCTGATACGCATTCTGAATCATAGAATTTCCCTTCCTCTGTATCAAAGTTTGGACCTCATGAGCATCTCCACCAGGTTCACCTCACTCTCTTCTGTGTCCAAATCTTCCCATGATTTCCATGTTTTTGGATGACAAGAAAGACCAATACATTTACACAGATCTAGTTTCTATTCTTTCTAATACCCCATGAGCCATAATAAATAGCAATCCAGCCCCATGTGTATCTTATCCTCCCTTTCCCCATGTTTCCTACCAAATTCATAGGCTAGTGCAGCCACTAGTACCCACATATCTCTTCTGACTACGATTCCTTGCTCGTGCAAGCAAGTTCTTTCTGGGCACACAGAAAAGCCTCGGTTGCATGTCTCATGACACACAGATGAGGCTGTGCAACTGTCTTCCTCTTGGGATCCTCTCCCATATGATCTTCCATGAATGCTACTTTCAGGAGTTGAAATATATTTTATAGCTCTTCAGCTATTTCCTGCAAGTCCCCAAATTCACATGGTTGACCCCATCATCAAAGAAGTACATTAATCCACACCATATAGAAGAAAACAGTTTCTCTGAGCCCTCCCCACCAACACAGACACACTCCATCTTCGGACATCTCAGCTTCAACAGCATGACTTATAACTCCTATCAGGAGCTGTAAGACAACTGCCCCCATAACAGAAAGGTAGACCACTACATACGACACAGGGAACAGTGGCTGTATTGTGGTTGCCGTGTGCGTGTTCCATCCTCAGATCATTTTCCTGCATGTTCTACCATCCGCATCAGGAGCTATGCAACTGTTTTTCTCATTCATGTTTGTTCTGTTGTGACTTTTCTTGGAACTCTATTTTTATTCGTCTCGCAGAGAAAGGGCAGCCATAGAACTATAAAACAATCCCACCAAAGTCTAACTTGTTGGATCAACAAGTTTACATGATTTATTTCCATCAGTATAGGTGAAAGGGAACTTACAGGAGCACAGCCAACTTTAGGACTGTGAAGGGCTCTTCTGGTCCCCACCCCAGCATTGTTAATGGTTTAACAATTAATGTCATTAATTAATGTCGTCTGAGATTCAGGGAACCTCGTGAGTCCTCCCTGTAATCATAGCTTCAAGCCGATTTCATACCTGGTAGACAGTTCCACGACAGGATGAGAGCAAAAACAGTATAAGTGAAAGAGGTTGTTCTGTTATGAAAAAGGTCAGGGTTCAGTAGGGTAAGATTATTCGCTGTACAAGTGTGAGGAACTGAGTTCAAAACCCCCAGCATCCATTTGAGAAGCAGGATGTGAGTGCACATAGATGTGTGTGCACATGGATGTGAATACACATTGATGTGAGTACACACGGATGTGTGTGCACACGGATGTGAGTGCACACGGATGTGAGTGCACACGGATGTGAGTGCACACGGATGTGAGTGCACACGGATGTGAGTGCACACGGATGTGCGTGCACACGGATGTGAGTGCACACGGATGTGCGTGCACACGGATGTGTGTGCACACGGATGTGCGTGCACACGGATGTG
>NC_022009.1:82795548-82798159 GCF_000317375.1 Microtus ochrogaster
ATGTGAGTGCACATGGATGTGAGTACACATGGATGTGTGTGTACATGGATGTGTGTGTACATGGATGTGTGTGCACATGGATGTGAGTGCACATGCACCAGTATCCCAAGAACTCCGGGAGATGAGAGGTGGAGATAGGATCTCTGGAGCTTACTGGCCATCAGCTCAGCTCTAAGCTCAATGGGAAATCATGTTTCAAAGGAATAAGACAGAGAGAAATAGTGCAGAACACTCAGTGCCCTACTCTAACCCCCAAATGTGTGAATAGCATTGTGCATCTGCACACACACACACACACACACACACACACTGCCTTGCTATACTGTTGATTACTTTCCGAAAGCTAACCACCAAGGTCTATTCCCTTATTTGGCCACTTCCCAACTCCTGAGACTGACCACCAAGTCCCAGCTATCAAAGTACTGAAGTCTAGCAATCAAAAGTCCCCTTTGGCTACCCTAATGATGTGACCAATGAAAACAAACCCAATTATCCTAGCATGGGGTTTCCCCTTTTCCCTTTAGAAGCTGCCCTTTGTCTATGACCACGCCTTTGTCCCTCCAGGGAAAATATCTCTTTCTCCTCTCCCTTGCTCCTTTTCTTCTCTTTTCCTTGTCTCCTATCCGATGTCTTTGTCCCTCTGGTGCAAATACGTCTCCTTCAAGCTAAGAACTTGGTCTTCGTGTGTCCTGTGCCAGGTCTGGTCCTTTAATCAGGTGGCTCACAACCACCTATAACTTCAGCTACACGGGGTATCCAGTACCTATGGCCTCCTCAGTCACCTGCTCTTAAGTGCACATATGTCCACACAGACACACACACATAATTAAACATGAAATAAACATCTTTTAAAACCAACCAAACAAAAGGTTTCTTTAAAAACACTAAATGCTGCCCCAGGCGTTTTAAATTTAATTTCTGGAATTTCAGAGGTATCTATGAGCAAAGAAGCTTGTTTGAAACTTTTCCAGAAGCTTTGATGAAGGACATTCCCAGTGCAAGCAAGAGTCTGCATTGGTTAGAATGTGGGCTGAAACCAAGAGCAATGCCCAGCAGACATGGGCTCCATCCCATGGAAGTCGTTTTCGTTCTGTGACATCTTCATGGTTTCTGCAATGAAAATGAATTATAATCCTCTTGTGTAGGAGAAACTAAATTAGGAAGAAAAGTGATTAGAAACAGAAGGCAGCTTGAAGTTTATGCTGCCAGATTTGCTCAGCATGTGACTCAGAAGCTGTGGGTAAGTTTTCCTGGCTGTTCTCCCAATTATCAACCTTTAGCTTACTTAAAAGCCAAATCAGTGACTCAAAAGAGCGTGCTAGGAAGAAAATTTTGACAGATAAAAGTAGCTATTCCTGGCAATATCAAATAACATATATACATACACTCATGTACCTTTTTCTGGAAGGAAGCTCAAAATACACCAACACCTAACTTACACTGCCAATGGGGCTGCAGAACACAGCTTTAATAGTTAACATTTACCAAGCGCTTACTATGTGCCAGGCATTTAATTTAATTCTCACACCAACATTATGAGATAAACACTATTCTCACATAGTCTTATTTTAAAGATGATGAAATTAGGCCAAAGAAAGCTAAATAACTTCTTCAAGGTCATACACAAAGAAATAACAGATCCCTGACTGAAACTCAGTCATTTTGACTCTGATGTAACATTCCTTTTTTTCTGTTTAAAAGCTTTTATTTATTTGTCACAATTACAAACATGCATCTATGTAGTTTGTAATTATCATCTTATCCTCTTCCCTCCCTGAATCCCTGTTCTACTCAACAAGTTCCCTCTTGCTTTCCTCCTGCCTCTCGCCTGCTTTGTGAGGGAGCAAGTGAATGAGTGAGTGAGTGAGTGAGTGAGTGAGTGAGTGAGTGAGTGAGTGAGTGAGTGAGTGAGTGAGTGAGTGTGTGTAAAATGTGTACTTGAGCAAGGGTAATTTACCAATGGCTACATCACTGAGGACTATGACTTCTCATCCCCAATAACCACTAACTACCCATCACTACTCAGAGAGCTACTTATGAGGCCCCTCCCTATCCTGATAGAATGTTAATGGCCTAGTCTTACACAGGCTGTTAGGTGGATCACCACTGCTGCTGTTGAGTTTTGTGTCTGCAACAGCCACGTTATATCCAGAGGATAGCCTTTCACGACACTCCTTGACACGTTCTTGGCTCTTACATTCTTTCTGTGCCCTCTTTCAGAATGTTCCTGGAACTTTGGGAGGGAGGATATTGATCCTCTGTTTAGGACTGAGCATTCAACAGTCATTTATTCTCAGTGTTTTGATCAGTTATGAATCTCTGCATTAACTGTCACCCACTGCAAACAGAAACTTTTTCTATAACCATGAAACAAACAGCTAGCTAACCGGGTACGGTGTGAACTTTTGAAACCACAAATCCCACCTCTAGTGACACACCTCCTAATCCTTCCCAGACAGTTCTACCAACTGGGGACCAAGAATTTAAATACAGGAGCCTGTGGGGTCCATTGTCATTCAAACCACCTCAATGATCCCCCCACACACACACATAGTACCTTCTGTCACTGTGAAAGCTAGCCACCACAATGATCCCCCCCCACACACACACA
>NC_022009.1:82798330-82820621 GCF_000317375.1 Microtus ochrogaster
CCCCCCCCCACACACATACTACCTTCTGTCACTGTGAAAGCTAGCCAACAGGCAGGAAGTTTCAGGTCAGTTCCAGTTCAATTCTTTATGTTCTGCAAAGTATGTGATGTTCTCAGCAATAGGTCTAAGTACTGAGAGGCAGAAGTAACAGCAAATCCCTACCTTGTTTTAGGAACCTCTTAACTTGCTGTCCAACAACCCAGAAGGTTTCATACCTAGCATTGGGATTTTAATAATATGTAGCTGCTTCTAGGATAATCAGAATCTACTTATGCGGGATACTGCACCAAAATTCTTATCTATAGTGTGTGTGTATAATTTAAAGATATATTTTAGCTAGCTTACAATAAGTTTCTATGGGGCATTTTCATACATTCTAGTTTTAGTTAACTCTCCCCCCCTTCCTTTCCATCTTTCTACCCCATCTCCACTTTAGACATCTTCACCTCCAGTATTCTCTGACTCTATTTTTATATTACATATGTTCTACTATCCCACTTCCTCATAAGTAGTTTCTCTAACCCAATGGCTCACTCTATTCCCTGCCCTTCACTCCAAGTAAAACAAACAGATCTAAAAATTTCAAGTTCACACCCTCATATGAGAGATAACCTGAGGCGTCTGTCTTTGGGGGCCTGGGTTACCTCATCAATGTAATGTTTTCCACTTCCATCTATTTGCTTCTAAATTGTATAATTTAATCTTTCTTTACACTAAATTCCATTGTGTATATGTACTACATTGTCATGATGCATCATGTGATGGGCATTCCACTTCCTAGCTCTTGTGAACAGAGTGCAATGAACATGAATCCATAATTATCTTTATAATAGGATAGTATGCTGGCTACTTTTTTTGTCAACTTGACACAAGCTAGAGTCATTTGGGAAGAGGGAACTATACTTGAAAAACTGCTTGTACCAGGTTGGTTTGTGGGCAAGCCTGTGTAGGCATTTTCTCAACTAATGATCAATAGGAGTGGGGGCAGATCACTCTGGGTGGTTCCACTCCTCTGCAGGTGGTCCCTAGTTGTATAAGAAACCAAGCTGAGCAAGCCTTTGCAATCAAGTCAGTAAGCAGCATTCCTCCACTCTGATTCAGTTCCAGCCTCCAGATTCCTGTCCTGACCTCCTTCCACTGTGGACTATAAAGTGGAAGTGTAAGCCAAAAAAACCCTTTCCTTCCTAAGTTGTATTTGGTCATGGGGTTTTATCACAGAATAGAAACTCTGAATAACACAGAAATTGCTACTAGGTTCATGTAATATTTCTGTGACTGATCTGATCATGTATTGGGCAGGACTTTGGAACTTTGGCCTAGAAAAGCCATTGAGTGCTCAGAGTTTAATGGGCTATTGTGGGAACTTAGAGTATAATGCTGGCAGCAGTGCCAAAGATGGAGGCCTGCCTTAGGAAGTTTAATGGGGAAATCTGAGAGTTCCATAAAGACTCTATCAGGACCATTCAAAATTTTAATTAAAACTCTGTGGTTCTAGTCAACTGGGATTGAAGAATCAATTATAATTAAGAACTGGAACCACTAAAGTTGAACCTTTTCTTTACTGGGACAATTAATACTGATTGTTGGGGATGAAGCCTTGGCTATGATTAAGAAATGATAAATTTAAAAAAAATCCAAAAAGGAAATGATTAGAATCACTGAGGCCGAATATTCTAGGAAGTGCTTCCTCAGGGTCAGAACACAGATGCTGTGGTCCAAAGGCTGTACCTAGAAGTTAAACTTGGTAATATATGAGTTCCCCTTATGATGTTGGTTTTGAAAGCATGAAGGGATCATGGAGAGCAGCTGAGACTTGGTACTATAAGAGGCCAGGAAAAGCCACTGTAGAAGGTACAGCCTCAGCTGGAGTAAAACCCCAGGCTTGAATGAGTTGTAATGAAATGTTGAGGCTTGGCATCGTGTAGCAGGATCAGCGTCCCTGAGGAGAGCCAAGGAGTAGCTGTTGCTGAAGGTACAGCCTAGCTGAGGTGAATGACCTAGCTTATTTCAGATACCAGTACTTAGGGATGAGCCATCAAGTCTCCAGTGCCCTGAGTTATAGAGGAAAGAAGGAAGCAGCACTCCTCTATGGCCTCTGATTCACCTGTGCCTTGAGTTCCTGCCCTAACTTCCTTTAGTGATGGACTGTTACCTGGAAATGTAAGATGATAGACTCTTTCTTCTCTGTCTTAGTTACGGTTACTATTTCTGTGATGAAATACCATGCAGAGCAAGTTGGGGAGGAAAGGGTTTGTTTGACTTACACTTCTGTATCACTGTTCACCATTGAAGGAAGTGAGGACAGGCAATCAAGGTAGGAACCTGGAGGCAGGAACTGATGCAGAGGCCCTGGAGTCATGCTGATTACTGGCTTGTTTCCCATGGCTTGTTCAGCCTTTTTTTTCCTTTTTTCTTGAGACAGGGTTTCTCTGTAAAACAGTTCTAGCTGTCCTGGAACTCACTCTCTAGACCAGGCTTGCTTTGAACTTACAGAGATCTGCCTGCCTCTGCCTCTTAAGTGCTGGAATTAAAGGTGTGTACCACTAACAACCAGCTGAACTGCTTTTTTTTTTATAGAACTCTGGACCACCTGTCCAGGAATGTCACTACCCATAATGGGTTAGGCCCTTCCACATCAATAACTAATTAAGAAAATGCTCTACAGGCTTGCCTATAACCCAATCTTATGGAGGCATTTTCTCAACTAGGGTTCCCTTCCCCCAGATGATTCTAGCTTATGACATAAAATTAGCAAACATACACTCCAAGTTATTTTTGGCCATGGTGTTTTATCGTAGCTGTAGTACCCACACTAAGATAGATATAAACTCCTTTGAGCAATGCCCAAATATAAAGTCCTTTGAGTAATGGTATAACTACATCAAGGTAGTTCTATTTTTACGCCACAACACTTCAATAAAGTCTTTATCTTCAGGGAATTTCTAGTTTATTACTGGATACAGAAAAGTACCTTTCAGGGTGGCAAGTGTTGAAAGCATCTATAGGAACAACATCTACCTTGTTAGACCATTAGGGAAGCCACTATCACTGGAATTCTTATAACAAGCCAGGAAGAGGCTAGGAATAGATAAGGCAGGGCCACCAGTTCCCCAAACAAAGAATCATAGCCCCATAAGTCCAGATAAAAAGAGTGCCAATGAAAATGGAGAGCCATTTTGAAAGATTTAAAAACTAAGGATACAATGAAAGACACCCACATTCTTTTGTTTGTTGTTTTTGAGACAGGGTTTTCCTCCCAGACTTCAACAGTCCTCCTGTCTCAGACTTCTGCCTGAGCTCAGGCAAAGATCACACAAAGGCTCTGCTTACCATATATGCTCTCTGAAGTAGCTCCCAAAAGTTTTAGAACACCTATAGAGCCTTTGTGTGGTCTTTGCCTGAACTCAGGCAGTGTCATGGATAGGCATGCCATGTAGAGTGAGGTTGGATATTTATTTAGTGGGTTATGGAAGGGGAGAGGAAGGGGAGAAAAGCAGAGAGAGGGGGAGAGAGAGAAACAGAAGGAGGAAGGGGAGAAGTGGGGAGAGACAGAAGCTGCCTCTTTGAGAGGGAGGCAGAAAAGGAGGGGACTCAGGCTGGAAGCTGAAGATCTTGAAGAGCAGAAGCTTGCCTCTGCAGACAGGGAGGGAGAGGGTGTGGCTTGTCTCTTAAAGGGACAGAGCAGACCATTACACTGGGGATGGGGTTGGTTTTGGGATAGTGGGTTAGTGTAGAACACTTACGGAGCATGTATTCCTATATGGCCCCGAGTTTATCCCCAGCACCATAAAAAACGTGGACTTGACTGCAGAGTCATCTCTCCAGCCCCAATGTGTACACCTTTTCAATAGAGTGTAACTGGAGGTTTCTCTCCCACCCACCAGCTCCTGAATGACTGCTCTGAGGCTTAATATTAATTGGAAGCTGTTTGGCCTGTTAGCTCAGGCTTATTACTAACTAGCTCTTACAACTTAAATTAAGCCATTTCTACTAGTCTATATTTTACCACGAGGCTCATGGCTTGTTACCTCACATCTCTCTTTCTCTGTGTCTGGCTGGCAAGTGTGGCTCTACTTTTCCACTTACCCAAATTCTCCTAGTCTGGTCACCCTGCCTATACTTACTGCCTGGCTACTGTCCTATCAGTGTCTTATTAAACCATCAGGAGTGACAAATCTTTACAGCGTATAAGAACATTATCCCACAGCAATGGAGCATTATTGTAATTGCACCTAGCAATCTACAACTATCAAGATAGATGTGTATACAATTTTTCATGCAAGTATGCCATTTCAAGCATCAAGGTCATTCTTTTTCAATTATAGAAGAGCATACAAAATGCAGATAAACAGTATGGGATACCGTATAATAAGTCTCTTTGTTAGTACTAGTTTATATATAGCTTAACAGATAGTTGGGGTGGTGATTCGGCTTGGTGGAAAAAGGTACTCACTGGGCAAATCTGAGTAATCCCTAGAACCTATGTAAAGGGATAAGGAGAGAAGCAGTTTCTCTGACTTCCACATGCATGTCATAGCACACATGCACATCCAAAGCAACAACAGCACCATCATCACCATATATATATATATATATTGTAAGAAAATTTAAAAACAGATAGTGATGGTCATGTGAGTGTAAAGTTCTATGCCTGTAGGGTGGTGCCTGCACTACAGGATGGTTAGTGGTACTGATATGGTTCATGAATCTCCGGGCAAGGGTCTAGAGATTGAAACATGCAGAGACACAGAGACAGAGACAGATAAAGAGATGAGGATGTCATCCTTGATACAAGAGTGCCAACATTATTGAGCTCAGGAAGCTTTATATAGGGATCCTTAACTGAGAGCCACACCCCAGCTCTCAGGATCTTTTAGCTGCAGACCCATCAGAATCCACTCCCCTGCCATCAGGGTCTTGTGCTCAGAGTAGAGGAAAACAAGTTGTTTTGCTCAGAGCAGATGCAAACACAGGAAAAACAATCTGCTCACAGGGAATTTAGGATCCAGGGGTCCACAGCCCCCAATAGCTCCCAACACATGAGTATATATATATTGGATAACACACACACACACACACACACACACACACACACACACAATTCTTGGATTGGTCATTTGAGAGGTCTTAAAACAACAACACTGTAGTAGTAATGAGCACATCCAGCTGTCGGCCCCTATGGAGAAAGGGCTCATTCTTGGACCAGAACAAAGAATATGTAAGGTAAGTCTGCAATATCATATAGTGCCAGATTGTAAAGAAGTGAACCCCCTCCCAAACTCAGAAACAAACAAAATACTCCCTGTACTGGTGGGGTACACAAAGGAGCACCAAGAAGCTCCTAACAAGCAAAGCTGGGACAATATGAGTTCGGTTTTGATTTTTACATTGTACTAAGTCATCTTTTAAAGCATAAAACAAAATATACATCATCCCCCTAGTGACATAAATGATTGAATAAATCAAGAAATAGAAAGAAGAAACAAATTTCCCATGGAGAAGAATTTCAAAAAAATTCATGTAGATATTCTGCCTTCAAGGATGTGCAGCTCACTCCCTGCTCCTTAAGCATGAGCTGCATTCCATGACTTCTTCCCAAAGACAGCAGGACGGAAAGGAGGTGGGAAGGGATTAAACCCCCGGAACCTTGCCCAAACCAAGGCCTGACAGTCAGTTTCAACAGCAATAAGCCCGTTGACTGTATCCTCATGCTGTGGCACTTTGTCTCTGCGATTTGTCCAAGAAAACAGAACCCCAGTCTAACCACATAAAGTGTCAGACAGATCCCAACAGAGTAGCAGCCTACAAGATACTTGGTGAGTTCTCAGACTTGTTAATGTCACTAAAAAATGAGGACATTCTGAGAAACTAACAGTCCAGAGCAGCCTAAGAAATCGAGTTGACCAAATGTAATGTAGTAGGTATTTTGGGCAGGTTCATGGAGCTGGGACATTATGTTAGATAAGAGCTAAAAAAAAGTCTAAACAACCATGTATACATACTGATTCTGAGTTGGGGTCAAAGTACCTTACAGATTTAGAATGTCAATATAAAGTATATCATAAAAGGGTTGTGTGAATGTAAAGTATATAATAAAAGGGCTGTCTTTTTTCCCTAAAGACAGGGTCTGGAACTGGCTATGTAGACCTGGTTGGCCTCAAACTTGTAGAGATCAGCCTGTCTCTGCCTCCGGAGTGCAATTTTCTTGATTGTTCCATGAATCTAACACTGTTCTGTTGTGGGATAATGTTTTTGTGCACTATAAAGATTTGTCTTCCTTTTCTTTCTTTGCATCTGGCTTTTGGCTGTGTCTTTCCTCTTCCCAGAATTCTCTTAGTCTGGTTTCCCTGCCTTTACTTTCTGCCTAGTTACTGGCCAATCGGTGTTTTATTAAATAGACCCCTTCCAGGTTGACCAGGGCAATGCAGGGAAGGGGGAAGAAAAACCTGAACAGGAGATGTAAGAGAGGGAGGGAGAACATTTTGAGTGCTCCTTGGACCCCTTCCTTGTTGAATGTGAAACTATTAACAGCTCTGATTCTCTAGCACAAGTGAACACTCTGATGGGCAGTCTTCTGCCTTAACACCTAGGTCCTGATGTCAGCTCCGCCCCTCTCCTGCCTTCTCGGATCTGCAGACCTCTTGTCTCTGACAGTTAGAGGCTGACAGCTATCTTCAGCCACTCCTATCTTGATTTTCCTTAACCCTGCCTACACTTTTGTAAGCAAAGCATTGATGAACTGCAACTGAATGTGCCATTTTAACTTTTACATAATATACAAGTATCTATTATCTCCATCTATACAAACATTAGTATACTATACACAGTCCTGTCTTCTTTTTCCATCTCAATACAGTTTGAGTTCCTTTCTGTTTATATATACTGGTTATCTTACTAGTGTCCCATTTCTCTGTATAATATACTTGTAAATTTTGTATAAAAATGTTAATGGAAAAATAAAAATAGGTGAGTATTGTTGGTATTTTTCGTTTTGTTTGTTTGTTTTTGTTGGAATGCCAAAATGTAGTTGGTTGTTTTTTTACTCTTTGACTCTTTGTTCTTTGGGGGCCCACCACCCAGCTCCCAAATAAATCACATGGAGGCTTATTCTTTCTTATAAATGCCCAGCCTTCGCTTAGCTTGTTTCTTGCTCAGGTTTTCTTAACCTAAATTATCCCATCTATCTTTTGCCTCTGGGCTTTTAACTTTCTCTATTTCTGAATATTTTTTCTTTCCTTCTAATTCCATGTCTGGCTGTGCGGCTGTTTGACTGGTTCCTTCTTTTCTTCCTCCTTTATTTCTTCTCCCCAGATTTCTCATATTTATTCTCTCTGCCTTCCAGTCCCGCCTATCCTTTCTCCTGCCTTGCTGTTGGCCATTCAGCTCTTTGTTAGACCAATCAGGTGTTTTAGGTAGGTAAAGTAACACAGCTTCACAGAGTTAAACAAATGCAACATAAAAGAATGCAACACATCTTTGCATCATCAAACAAATATTCCACAGCATAAACAAATGTAACACATCTTAAAATAATATTTCATAGCAGGCGAGGCGGTGCTGGACCTTCTATGAAATAATGGTGAGCTGAGCTGATGCTGTGATGCCCTGGATGATTTAACAGATGTGTAAGATGTTGTTCTATCCTCAGACTGAATCTAGTAATCACTTGAGATAATCAGAAATAAATGAATAAAATTAATATTATTTGTTTCAATATTATGTATATGAGTGATTTCCTGCATGTATGTTTGTGTACCATGTGTAATTCCCCCCCCCATGATCTTCTGAAGACAAATCACTAGTCCCAATTCCTCCAAGCTTTCCTAATAGCATCACTCAGAGATCAAACCTAACACATAAGGCTTTGGGAGGTGTTCAACATTCAAACCTAAATGTTATAGAACTCAGGAACTTAGTCCTGTGGCCACATACCTTCAAAGGACATCTGGTCTCCATCTCCAGATCTGATATATGCACACTTCACTCACACGTCACCAAGTTTCTTTCTCTTTCCTGACTCAGGGGTTTACCCTTTCTAAAAGGAAAGATCATCTCCTTGTCCTTCTGATCTTTCTTCAAAGGTCATGAAATTGGCAAAAAGAAAGGCCTTCCCTGACCACTCATTCTTCCCAGTTTAACTATGTCTCCATTTTCAATATCACAAGAGACATGTGTCCTTGAGAAACATTTCTTGTGAAAGAAAAAAGTAATGGACAGAAGACTGAGACAAGACTGAAAATGTCTGGCTGCAAAAGAAACCCAAGAAGTTACTAGAGAAGGTGATCAGATACGTTGGAACTTTACATTCTCTTCTTGTATAAAAATGGCAGAATTTAACATCCATCAACAGGAATTAAAAAGTAGAAATTTGCCAGACAGTGGCGACACATGCCTTTAATCCCAGCACTCAGGAGGCAGAGGCAGGTGGATCTCTGTGAGTCCGAGGCCAGCCTGGTCTACAAGAGCTAGTTCCAGGACAGGCTCCAAAGCTACAGAGAAGCCCTGTCTCAAACCCCACCCTTTCAAAAAAGCAGGAATTCAGGATTATAGTTGACCTTCCTGGCAATTGTTTTTTCACAGTGATCATCAGCACCAGTCTGAAATGTGAGTTTCTACTGTAAGTGGGAATCACCATGGTTTCCAATCGTGGTCTCTTGAGAGAAATAATTCAATGGATGTCCACCTTAAAATAGTGATGATACACTTCAAACATGGACAGTTATAAGAATCACAATCAGGGTTTCTTTTAAAAACAGGACTCTTAGCAAGAGGGGTGGCACATGCCTTTAATTCCAGCACCCAGAAGGCGGAGGCAGAAAGATTTCTGAGATCAAGGCCAGCCTGATCAACGTGAGTTCCAGGACAACCAGGGCTACCCAGAGAAACCCTGTCTTAGGTGGGGCTGTGTGAAATAATTAGCATTTTATCCTTTATTAATTCTCCTGATTAATTAGATAATGATTTAAATTTCAAGCATAAAATAAAATGATTTGCATTGCTTCTCTTTAGCCAAGAAAAATGTAGCCAGATTGATTGCTCTTAAGTTATCAAAGGACTAGCATCATTTTAAAGATTTATTTATCTTATTTTATGTGTGTGAATATTTTGCCTGTATGTATGTCTGTACATCACATTTGTGCCATGCCCACAGAGGTAGGAGAGGGTGGTGGATCCTCTGTAACTGCAGTTATAGGTTGTTTTGAGCCACCATCTAGGTACCAGAAACTGAACAAGCTCTTCTCCAAGAGCAGCAAGTGCTCTTAGCCATTGAGTCATCACTTCAATTCCTCAAATTATTTATTAGAGCAAGTCACTTGAAAGTATAGATATAATTATGAATTTACATAAATATCATGAGTCATTAATTAAAAAGGTGCCATTTATACTAAAACAAATTTTATGAATCACTAATATGGAAAATGCTGCCGATTGATATTTGCCTTAATGTACGCTTGCATCATTTTCAGAGGGACCGGAAGGGTTATAGTCAGAGAGAATATGAGGATTAGAGTCCAGTGTGGGGTGTACATCTGTAAACTAGCATTTGGGAGGTGGAAGCAGGAAGATTTAAGAGTTTGGGGCTAGCTTGGGCTATATAAGAACTGGTCTCAAAAAAAAATGAATGAATGAATGGCGTGTGCCTTAAGGCTTTTGTGACATGCAGGAAGGTTTAAAAGAAGGAAACTAAAAATGTAAACCACTAGGCAGTAAGTATCTCCAGGCAATAATTTAAGTGAACCAGACTCTGTTACAAAGGAAATCAAGAACCAGCATTATACACATGATTACCGATTAATGTCAAGGGAGCATTTCTTGTGTTGGCAATAGTATACCTCCTCTTGACAGAATTCTAACTGACTGAGAGATTTTATCCATCATGTTGGTATGCAGGCCTCTTTCGCCAAAAAAATTTCCAGGAGGATGAAGGGAACACACCCAAAATCAAGAAGGAGAGGCCAGGAGCTGTGTTCAGGAGGCATCCCCTAGGGTTCCAGGGGAATGACAGGTCAGTACTTAGGCTGCTGCTGTCACTGTCACCCTGCCTTCTCTATCTGGGTCTTCCTTCTCAGTCTCTGCAAAGCACAGGCAGAGCTCCTTGGTGATTTCCACACTACTCAGCTCGCATTCCAGCTCATCATCTAAACCCAGCTCCAGGTCATCCTCTTCATGGAGTGCTCACCTTCTCCTGTGGATGCCTGGGTTCTGCGATCATGCAGAGGCTGCCCAGGGAGACTCCTGCCAGGACGCTCTTCAAAATTTCAAGGATGTGCAGCCTCATAAGAAAGAGAACTCCAGAGAAGGATTCTGTGAGGGGAGAACCATGGGAAAGTGAAGCAGGAATCCCTGAACTTTCTGTAGACATTCCGGAGACTTCACATCCAAACCATTGCATGATAATGTCCCCAGCATCTTACATATATTCTATGAGGATACCAAGATTCAGTAGCTTTCCATGTTCATGCCATTGCTGTTATCTCCACTTGCAAAAGTACAAGTGGGCTCGCAGCTTGAACATCTCAGGCAGTGGGCAACCACAGGCCTAGTTCTCAGCGTGTGTGTGTGTGTGTATGAATTCTTAATAAACTCTTGAATAAATGATATGAATTTCTAATCATAGGGTAGTCTAACACTCCAAGAGCCTGAGTGACAATGCTTTCTTTGCTGTTTGTTTCTCAGGATGGTTGTTTGTTTGTGAGACAGGATTCAGCCTCTTATCATGTAGCCCCAGTTGGCCTGGAACTTCTTTATTTTTTGTGCATTGATGATTCGCTTGCCTATATGTCCCCCGAAATTAGGGTTACAGAGAGTTTTAATCTGCCATGTGGGTGCTGGGAATTGAACCCAGGTCCTCTGGAAGAGCAGTCAGTGCCCTGAATCTCTGAGCCATTTCTCTAACCCAGGCCTAGAACTTTCTGTGTAGACCATGCTGACCTTGCGATTCTGGCTCTGTTCCTGCTTCTGCCTCCTGTGTGTGGGAATGACTGCAGGTCTCCACCTCACCTGGCCTGTAAACAGCAACAGCTGAGAAGGAAGTGTCATATGGTTGCAATATTGCCCCCTGACATCTATTGTGAAGTGATACGCTCACTTCTTTGGAAAAAACCCTGGATGTGATTAAATTCTGGTAAATAAGACCTACCCACTTCTATGTAAAACAGGTGAGACTTGGTTTATACAGTCAGGGTGAGTAATCCGAGGAGTTCAATGTAACTAGGAAGATGGAGAGCAGCTGTGTTTACCTCCAGCTCCTCTCTGGTTTTATGCTTTATTTATTCATTTATTTTTAATTTACTTACTTATTTTGTGTGGGGCATATGGAGATCAAATGACAGCTTGTAGAAATCAGTCCTTTCTTTCTTGTAGGTCTCAAGGACCAAATTCTGGTCATCAGGCTTGGCAGCAAGGGCCTTCTACCCAGTGAACCTTCTCGCTGATCCTTTTAGCTACTAAAAGATAAGCCAAGTTCTTTTAGTTATGAAAAAAGCAATCCTACGTTTTATCAAATTCTGTAATGCAGATGCTGTTCTGTTCATGGATGTTTATTTTTGCTATAGGAAAGACATTTAATGGGGTAGGAGAAAGCAGTATCATTGTTCACATATAAACAGGATGTATTACAGAGTGATGATTAAGCCAAATTACAGAAAAAGTTTTATTACATTTCATTTATTAGTTTTGAGGGTATGCAAGTAGCATAGAATGCTGTGTAAGCCAGAGAATAACTCATAGGAGCAGGTGCTAGGCTGAGAATTGAACTCGGGTTGGCAGCCGTCTTGGTGCATGCTCCTTTACTCCCTGGGCCATCTCACTGCTCTCCAGATTTATTCTTGGTATTATTAATTCTCTACAATTCTATATAAACTGCTGCATTTCATCAAAACATCTTCACACATATGCATTATTATACTGAAACAAATTCTTACAGTGTGTTAGTTACTCCTCTGTTTCTATGACCCAAAGCAATTTAGAAAGGAAACAGTTTGTTTTGGCTTATGGTTCCTGAGGGTTACAGTCCATAATGGCAGGGAGACGTGACAGCAGTTAGGAAGCTGGATGATCACATTTTGGCTGTGTACAGGCAGCAGAGAGTAGATTGAGATTGGGGCAAGGTCTCTTCCGTTTTTAATCATTTTAAAATCTCTCTCTCTCTCATCCCTCCTTCCCTCCCTCTCTGTTGCACAACCTGGTCTCAAACTCATGGACTCAAGTGACCCCTCCCATTTCTGTCTCTCAAGTGTCCCGGGACCATAGGTGCATGCCACCATGCCTGACTGTTTTTTGACCTCTTTGGGTCGAGTAATCCTTTGAAAATCTGTTGAAAACTGGTGACTCATTCATCCCTCATGTGGGGGAAACCACACACGCTTGCAACATATTGACTAGGGGATTTACATTAGAGTTCTCCTGAGAGAAATTTTGTTTCCGGGAATTTATAAAATTATCATGGTCTGTATTTCCCAAGAGGGTGACTGAAACCTGGTGTCCAGAGGGTCCATATTTTTTGAGCCTTTTCCGCGTTTGCTTCAGAACACTAACCAGGCATGAATGACCTTCTGCCCTTATTTTAACCTGCTGTATTCCCAACAGAATACAAAACAGTATAGATCAGAATCCTCTACTCTTCCTTGTCTGATTCTTGCTTGTCCCAGTGGTTCACCTCCTAATTATCTAGCTGGAGGAGAACAAATTAGAGTCAGAGAGGCAGGTGAGAAAGGGACCACCTACACACCCAAGTTTGTGAATTAGACACATGCACAAAGTGAAAAGAATTTGCGCCTAAAGCCGGTGAGTGGATCATAACCTCTTTACCACACCCACTGACTTCTCCACTTGATGTGAGCCTGAACCAGGCTGTGGATTCTGACAGCCCAGGAACCAGGGCCCCCCAACACGGAAGCTCGGGCCTTCCCTGACCTCACAGCCCTAGTAGTCCTGAGATGAGCGAAGATCCGGTGACCCCTGTGAGAAAGTCATTGAGAGTCACAGCCCTTTGGGTTTGGGAAAGGGAAAGGACGCAGGAGAGGTAGGATTTTTTTTTTTCCTGGTTAAAATTTGTGGAGGAAAGACTGCTGTATCTGCGCCCTTCCGTTCGATCAAGGTGTCTCTGTTGCTCCATAAATAAAACGTCCCACTGCTTTTGGTGAGCACTATAAAGGCAGCAGGAAGACTGTCCCCAGGGCATTCCAGACAGGCAGAGAGCACCGGAGCCCAAACAGGTGAGTTCATCGCAGAAGATGCAGTTGGCTGCACCCCGCCCTGTTGTAACTCTCTAGGGATGAGACAGGTCAGGCGCCAGCGGGCAAGGCAGGACAGGCAACAGAAAAGGCGAGACAAAAGCCAAGTGGGTGTCGGACCGGGAAAGTCTCTGCACCTGTCCCCAAGTGGGACAGCACTTCTGCAGCCCAGAGTGTGCGTGGAGCACACTGTTTAGTGTGGGGAGTACGGGACCCTTTCCCTGTCTCACCCGCCAGGGTCCTGTCCGGCGGAGATTTCAGGACGCGGACAGCGCCCTAACTGTACCCCAAGTCCCCAAAGTGAAGCTCACTCCCTGGACTGCGGGGATTCCAGGGCATCTGGTGCGGGAGACATTGAAGTCCTCAGCTGCCTCCCTCAGGTGGCCTAGGGGCGGTTTGTCCTCAGCGCCAAGGACTGCAGGACCGGGCTGACTCTCCAGCATCGCTACCACAGGTGTCACCCGATCCGTGCGCCCAGGTGCCGGCTGCGGACTGCTTCTTGCCTGTTTCTCCTCGTCGCGTCCCCCCTGGTAGGTGGTCCTCGGATTCGCAGACCATGGCAACGCCAGGTAGTCGCTCGGAGCCGTCGCAGCTCGCCGAGTACAGCTGCAGCTACGTGGTGTCGCGGCCGGTGTACAGCGAGCTCACCTTTCAGCAGCAGCGAGAGCGGCGCCTGCAGGAGCGCAGGACGCTGCGGGACAGCCTGGCGCGGAGCTGCAGGTACAGGGGCAACTGGCAGGTTCCGGGGCGACTCCAGGGAAAGAAGCGCTCGCCCTGCGGTGGGGTGCGGTGTACCCGCCGCGCTCGTGCTTCTCCTCGCACAGTTCCAGGACAGAGGTGGAATCACTGCAACTTTGTCTGGAGAAACTCCTTCTTGGAGAAGGAGGCGTCCGGCCAAGACTCCACTCCTGTTTCCCTTTTTCTCTTCCTTTTCAAATGAAATCTTAAGTGCACCTTGGGGTCCAGTGGCTGCTTGTTTCCTTCTTGTGAAAACCAGGCTAGGGAAAAGCGTTATGAAGGGGCTCATAGCAACTGATGATGGACAAGCCTGGACACACCAAGGTCAGGATCACTTTCAGAGATCTGGGATTAAAGCGGGAAGAGAGGTGTTCCAAGTGCTTCCGGAGGCAGTGGGTCCCCTAGGGTTAACCACCACGTCCCTAAACACCATTGAGTCCCAGAACCAGATACCATAAACTTAAAACATTTGGCAGACACTCAACTAATCGCCAGATTTCTTAAGAAACACTTCAGTTACCTAATATCTCTCTCACTGCCACTCACTTGCTTCCTCTAGCATTATCTTAATAAAATATTTTGTTAATTCTTCGAGGTTTTTTTTTTTTGTTTTTTTTTTTTTGAGTCAGGATTCCTCTGTGCAGCCCTGGCTGTCCTGGAACTAACTCTGTAGACCAGGCTAGCCTTGAACTCAGAGTACTGCAATTAAAGGTGTGTACCATCACCCCCAGGCTTGCCAGCATGATTTTTAAAAATTCCATGTATTGGATCTTTGGTTCGTTACTGCTCTCCTTTGGTATCTATAGGGGATTGGTTTTAGGACCCCCCCATAGCACCCCCTCCCAAATTCCCAAGATTATATATAATCTTAATGTTCTCGTATAACCCATACACCTCCTGACAGTTTTAACTATTTCTAGACTATAATACTTAATACCATGCAACAGCACTGTTAACCACTGTCACACTGTAAAGTTTAGGAAATAAGGGGGAAAACCCCTTCATATGTTTATTACATTTTTCTTATTTTTTTTATCTGCAATAGGTTGAACCCTCAAATAATGTGGCAGATAAGGAGAGCCATAATTTATATTTTTAGTGTGTACCTCCGAGAATTTAAAAATATATAATTATGTCTTATTATCCAACTAAAATAATCTCTTAATATCAAACTTGGATGGCCTATTAAGCTTTGCAATTATTTCATAAATGCAATTTTTTTTTTTGGTTTTTCAAGACAGGGTTTCTCTGTAGCTTTGGTGCCTGTCCCGGAACTAGTTCTTGTAGACCAGGCTGGCCTCGAACTCCCAGAGATCCGCCTGCCTCTGCCTCCCGAGTGCTGGGATTAAAGGCGTGCACCACAAAAGCTGGCTGTTTTATTTTATTTTTTAAAGATTTATTTATTTATTACATATACAGTGTTCTGCTTGCATGTATACTTGCAGGCCAGAAGAGGCCACCAGATATCATTACAGATTGTTGTGAGCCACCATGTGGTTGGTGGGAATTGAACTCAGGACCTCTGGAAGAGCAGTCAGTACTCTTAACCTCTGAGCCATCTCTCCAGCCCTCATAAATGCAATTTTTAAAATTACCTTTAAAAAGTGGAATTCCTATCTATTGATATTTTTCTTTTTATCTGTAGGATGTTAAATTTACAACTGTTAAGTAACATGGTATAAATTCACCACACTACAAGTTTTGTTAAAAAGCGGCTCTAGGTTTGTATTGCCAAAATAGCCCCGTGTTTATTTTTCTTTAAAGAAGACAATGCCAGTGTTAGGAGCCTAAAAATTAATCTCACACAGAGACTCCCCACTGATCATATTCTGGTTGTGTTAGAAAACTGGTTCTTGTGTAGAGATATTTTCTCAGAGGATTAAAAAGGTGAATGAGGGGAGGAGACATTTAATCCTGTGTTTCCTAGAACAGTGGGTTTAAAAGGATAGATACAATTCTTGGCAACAACATTGCAAGCACTTTGGTGTCCATATTTTCCTCATGAAACTCATTATTTTTCTGACTACTTAGAAAAAAGCAGCAGAATTTGGCTCGTGACTTTGTGATTTGCAACCACAGACCTCTTATTTTCCTGCTTTTCAACAGTTGCTCCAGAAAGAGAGCCTTTGGTGTGCTGAAGACTCTCCTGCCCATTCTGGACTGGCTCCCCAAATACCGCGTCAAGGAATGGTTGCTCAGTGATGTCATCTCTGGAGTCAGCACTGGACTAGTGGCGACCCTGCAAGGTAAGATGCTGGCGGATAGGTCTCAAGGAATTGTGTGCTACTGTCTCCACAGGGACTCATGACTTCCCACTCCTCTCCCCATGGACCAAGCTCTCACACTCTTCTCAAGCCCTTCATTCTTCTCTAGGGTATCTTAGAGTCACCTGTCTTCCCTTCCATAAAGAATTTTCCTAGGGAACATTGTTGTTTCTCTGGCTGTGTGACTCCAGATTATAGGCATGTACCAAGCCAGAGCTCCGCTAAGATACTGACCACAGCACACAGTGAGAAATATGCATTGCATTCTGGTATGTACACGCATAGCTAAAGTTTGTAAAGCAATACTTCTCCTCACTTCAAGTAATATGTTCTGATATTCTTTTTCTGTTCTGATGGTTTTTAAAAGCCAATTCTTTCAGCTCATTAAATTACCTTATTTCCATCCCCACATAGAACTTGACCTGGAGTGTGAAACCACTTTAAAGAAAAGTATCTTAGCTTGGGTCATGCTCCAACTTCCCCAAAGCTCCCACAGCACAACAGAACTCATTTATTTGGTGCGTTTTACAGATCACCTAGTTTGCTGCAGAACTAGGTAAATTATCAAGTTATCAAGTCTAAGATGCAGCGAAGGATCTCATAGCCCCATGGGAAAACGAATATTCAGAGTTTAGTGTGCTGAGAACTGTGGCAGGAATATGGTTCTCTACTAAGACAGTGCAGTGCTGTGCATTTTGCCCCCTCTTATGGGACTGCGGATCGCTTCCTGGTCCAAGAGTCCTCCTGAAGGTAGCATCAGAGTTTGTCGAGAGGTGGGAAGTGATGCAGGGCGTGGGCCTATGGAGAAAGGGTTTGAGAACAGACTAGTTTAAAAGTTTGTAATAAACGTTAGGCAAATTGTGCATTAAACTCCAGCTACGTCCAGGGAGTAGTAACACATGCCTTTAATTCCAGCACTCAGGAGGTGGAGGCAAGTGGATCTCTGTGAGTTTAAGGCCAGCCTGGTCTACAGAGTGAGTCCCACGACAGCCAGGCTACGCAGAGAAACCATGTCTCGAAAAACCAAGGAAAAAAAAGCGTGCTGCACTACTGCCCGGCTGCAGAAGTCTTTACTTGGTGCTTTTCTATGGCACAGAGGCTGCTACTGCTGGACAAGATTAGGACTACTCAGTTTACTCAGAGCAGGCACAGGGACACAGAGAAGGAAGAGGTTCTGCAGCCCCAGTGTGGAGCCTCAGTTGGACCCAGTGTGTTCTCACCCAAAGGTGAGGGGTGGGGCACGTCCGATACTGTAGCTGTAAAGTCTGTGAGGTGAGCTGGCTGTGGAGGAGGTGCACACCTTCAATCCTAGCACCTGAGAGGCAGACACAGGTAGGACTCTGGGTTTGAGGTCTGCCTTGTCTATACAACGAAACTCTGTCTTGAAAAACGAACAAATAACTTTTAAATAAATGCCATAAAGTGATGGCTCCCCAGGGCTCCTGGGGGAATAGGAGCCTTCTCCACCCCATGGTTGTTAAGGCTCTGTCTAGCACAGAGATCAACATACAGTAGGTAGCTCAGTCAATATTTAACTAAAAGGACTGAATTTTATTCCTGACAATAAATCATTTTTTTTAAATGTGGGTTTTTTAAGGGTCCCAGGTACTCTCAGTTGTCATAGATAACTTGTTTATAAAGATCAATTTTACCACTGAGGAATGGCGTTCGAAGGCAGTGTTCATCTGGCATGCATGGGGTCTTAGGTTTAACCCCCAGCAGAAGGAAAAGAGATAAATTTCGCTTACTATGTTACAGATACACCTCATTTCATTCTTTCGTGAACTCTGCAAGAGAATTACTATAGCTCCTTTAGCAATGAGAGGTCTAGTAATTCTTGTCCTGACTTTGGAGTGGGTGAGAGGTAGTGTTGGGGCTCGAATCCATTCTTAAGTTGAACACCATAGTTCCTTATTTTACAGGCAGCTTGTTTTCCAGAAATAATGCTATAAAGTTATCTTTGCTAGGTAAGTTTCTGGAAGGTTAATTGGCTCTCACACATACTTGCTTATCTCTCATGCACATAATAAACTTTTATGACTAATTCTGTACATCAAGAATTTGGCCATTAGCTGGGCGGTGGTGGTGCACTCGGGAAGCAGAGGCAGGCGGATCTCTGTGAGTTTGAGGCCAGCCTGGTCTATAAGAGCTAGTTCCAGGACAGGCTCCAAAGAAACCCTGTCTCAAAAAACAAAAAAAACAAAAAAAAAAAACCAAAAAAAAAAGAAAGAAAGAAAGAAAGAAAGAAAGAAAGAAAGAAAGAAAGAAAGAATTTAGCCATCACTAACAGGCACAGATCTTGTGATCTTGTGGATCAAGTCCAGATAGCCAGATAGGAACTCATTTGGAAAGGAAGGTCTGTTTTAGATACTGCGGGTAAGGAAGGCCTAACTGAAGAGGAGAGATTTAGACAGAGCCCAGGGGATGACTGGAAGCCACCTATGTGAAAACAGACTGGTCCTGAGGACAAACAGGGAGGAACCAGAGAATTTTGGTGAGGTGAGAGTACCAGGGAGGGTCTTTGATGAGGAGATAGATCTGAGATAAGACTGGGCAAGGCCAGGGTTTGGGTGAAGCCCAGAGACACTCTCGGGAACTGCTTAAATAATGTCTCCAGGGCACCTCACTGCTTCACCCTAAACCCAGCCCTGAGGATAGGTTTGTCTCCTTGAGCAGGAACAGGCAGCACTTAGCACCACAAGATGTAAAATATTTTCTACAGCCACCACCACATCACCAAGTACTGGTGAGTGCGGCGGAAAACCAGGCAACTCAGCCAGAGGTGCCAGACAGACCTCAGTGCCCGCTGGGACTTGAGATCAGAATATTTAGAGCACAGTCAGTCTTGGTACAATGCCTCAGTCTAGATGGTGTGCTTGCTTGGAAGCTATTCTGGGGCACATGAATGTTTGGGGGCTTCCAGGTGTGGGAAGGGAGGTGGGGAGAAGACAAGAGAACATTTGTGAAATCCCTTGGGCTGAGCTGAGCCAGGATGGAAGCGAGGGCAAGAGGGCACAGCGGTATGAACTGAGCGGTTGCTTCAGAGTAGAAGTCTTATGAAGACAAAGCAATGCCCCAGTAAAGATTCCAGAGTGGGTAGACTGGAGGGCTCCAGGCCACAGCTAACGAGAGGAGGGCTCAAGTCAGAAGCTATCCTGCAGCTGCAGGGGTGACAGTCTATGACTTGCTTGCTAGCTGGGCCCTTGGACATGCTCGGAGAGGAGTCTAGGTGTGCTCAGGGAAGTGGGGGTCTTTTGATTCCTAGTATTAAAAAATAAATTTCTGTTAACCAACAAAAAACCCACAAGCCTTTTATTGGTATTTTTGCTCATAACTATAGGAAACTTCCTGTCTGGTTTTTATCTCGGACATTAGTTGGTTTACTTAGCACACATTACGAATTTATTGCTCAGCTTTTTTAAAGCGAAGGAGTCTACATTCACAGCATGTTGGTTGTATCCTCTCATGGTGGAAGGCCCTGTCCTTTAAGACAGCTTCAATTTAGCTTACAAGACATGCCACTACCCAGCCTATACCCCAGCGGAGAGTTCACACTTTCAATCAATAGTTTAGGTTTCTTTACAAACCATATTATTTTAAAAATGTTGTACCAAATTCCTTGTAACAAAGAGAACTATGCTTTACACGAATAAAAGTTACCCTAAATAGACAATGTGTATAAAATTGCAAACATCCCTGTTTCCCTCGTGTATAATAAGGTGTGTAGGAGAAGGGGCAGAGAAGAAAAATGAAGGAGAAATGGAGTTCAGGGAATGCTAAGTTTAAGGACTTGAAACCTGTCCATAGGAAACAGGTAAGTTTTAAAAATCATTATGAACAGTCTTTTATTAATGACTCAAAGGGCTGAATTTTCACTCCTGAAGCATGAATTATGGAGAAGTACTATGTGTTAAAGCATGCTGATTGCTGAAATATTTAGAAAGAATATGTCATTATCCTTTTCCAACTCCTGTGTCCACTGAAATGTTGGTTCCTCCATAGCTTGAGATTCATAGCCCAGAGACTGCCTGGACAGCCCACTGGGGGATCAGCTGCCCTCATCGGGGTAGAGTTGTCTCAATCTTTATCTAGTTTCTGCTCTCTAGCCAGGAAAGAGAAGTGCAATGATGCTTGCATCCTTCAGAACACAAAGAAATGCGAGTTCAAACAGAACTATCCACATAAACTGGTCTGGGCTTTGGGACTGGATTAACCAAATTATACTGGAACTGATTTGATCATTTTCCAGCTGATATCATCAGCCAGTGACTGAATTACTGAGCAATGGAGTCAGTTCATTCAAGCAGGGGATGAGTATAGAGACATGCATTACCCCAGCCAAGCCATAGTCCACCTCCTAGCATAGCCAAGGTCTGCATGCAAAACACGAGAACCACTCAGGACCAGCTGGTGTTTTGAATCCATAAACTGAGTATGTCTATGAAAAGCCTTTCTTTGTGTGGTATGGACATGCTGTGGTTTTTGTTTGTGACTTTTACCTTGTTGGTTGCACCTTTAGGGATGGCTTATGCCCTGCTAGCAGCAGTTCCTGTTGAATATGGTCTCTACTCTGCCTTTTTCCCTATCCTGACGTATTTTGTCTTTGGGACATCAAGACACATCTCAGTTGGTAATTACAAGCATATTTTACAGCTGTGTTTGTCCATTTGTAAAATGTTCCTGCTATGTTGTATATACAGTGCCTCCAGACCTTTGCCAGTGAGGCACAGAGGAGTCAAACTCCAGGGCCTTGCCTACTTTCTTTATTAAATGACGTTGTTAGCTTTATATGTAACTGTGCTTTAACAAGATGAAATTGAAAGACTGAAAATTAAACCTTACTTTTAGTTTTATAACAGTTTAAAATTTAAAAATGTAATAAAATTGGCTCTATTTAAAAGTGCTCTCTTTCAATACATTACAGAGAAAATAAATCTTTACAGTATCTAAATCCACTTACATCACTAGGTTAAATTTGTATTTACTGAATTATGGTCACCAAACACATATTCCTTACTTCAGTAAAGAACGTACTGATTTCAGTAAAGTTTTTGTGGAAGGCTGGCAGAATCCTGCCAAGACAATTTAGAAAAAGCTTTGCATTCCTTCTTGGCATGACTCACAATGGGTTTTCCTTTGGTTCCTAACATTCAAGGTTATTTTTTTCTGGAATATTCCAGCAAATAAATGTTTTGATATGATTTGCTGCGACTTTGACACCAGCAATGAAGATAACTTTGCTGCCCCATTTATGTGCTGGTGAGGTTTGTTGTCTGGATGACCCTCTAGAGACAAATGTAATCCCATCCTCAACCCCCTCCCATGGCCTTGTGCACGGCTGTGTCTCTCACAGGCTCTAGCTTCTGACCTGTCTGCAGAAGCCGGTCAGGGGGAGCTTATTGACCTCTGACCTGTCTGCAGAAGAGGGTCGGGGGGAGCTTATTGACTGAATCAACTTCTTCGGAAAACCAGTCAGGAAGAGACAAGTGGATTTGCCTCTGGCATTCGCTATGCTTAGATTTTCCTGGTTACTAAGTTTGAGTATTGAGACTTCTCAGCCATAAAACATTTTATAGTCAAAGGATAGGAAGGATAAGTAAAATAGAAAAATAATGAAATAGAAGAAATCAGAACTTTAAAAAGATATGATTTTATTAACTGGCATATGATAAGAAAGAAACTATATTCCAATCCTTTGCCAGTCTGGATGACATTGATGGAGGTACTTGTATCGGGAGATGAGGATTTTGGATACTCTAAAAGATGAGATCATAGGGGATAAATATTAAATTGAACAAGCAAGGATTCAGTGTGTGTGTGTATCTCTGCCAGGAAATCTTTTCTGATAACTCCCACAGCCTGTGCCGTGAAGATCCCACACAGGAGGGCCTGGCACCGTCTCTGTAAACTCACTAAGTGTGCCCATCACCGCTTTACCTCCTCCCGACATCCCACTTGTCCTCTCTGAGTCAGGAATGCCTTGAGATGGCTACTCTTCAGCCTCTCCCAACAGCAATTCTTTTTTTTTTTTTATATTTAAATTCTTTTTTTTTT
>NC_022009.1:82821410-82840729 GCF_000317375.1 Microtus ochrogaster
TAGACATGTTGAATCCAAATGTCTGTGATCCATTATTGGTTAGTTGTTACACCCGGCTATCACACACCTTTGTAATTGTACGTAGACATGTTGAATCCAAATGTCTGTGATCCATTATTGGTTAGTTGTTACACCCAGCTATCACAGACCTTTGTAATTGTACATAGACATGTTGAATCCAAATGTCTGTGATCCATTATTGGTTAGTTGTTACACCCGGCTATCACACACCTTTGTAATTGTACATAGACATGTTGAGTCTAAATGTCTGATTCGTTATTCCTTAGCTGACAAAGCCTTTCTCCCCAGGCCCTTTCCCCGTGGTCAGTTTGATGGTGGGATCTGTTGTTCTGAGCATGGCTCCCGATGACCACTTTCTTGTGCCCAGTGGTAACGGAAGTGCATCAAACACGACCACGTTAGATACTGGAACCAGAGATGCGGCAAGAGTACTGATTGCAAGCACCCTCACTCTTCTGGTTGGAATCATACAGGTAATAAATAGGCTTATGTGTAAACACAGATGAGTGTGATTCATCTTTGAAATAATTAATCTTAAAATATGGAGACTTATGCATCTAACTGCAAAACAAAGTCCTTGAAATAAAAAATTATTTTTAGTTCTGTTATTTTCTAAGTAGCATTGTTTTTCTAGACAGAGTTTCTCTGTGGTTTTGGAGCCTGTCCTGGAACTAGCTCTTGTAGACTGGTCTCGAACTCACAGAGATCCGCCTGCCTCTGCCTCCCGAGTGCTGAGATTAAAGGCGTGCGCCACCACCGTCCGGCTAGTAGCATTGTTTTTTGTCAGATTCTAAAATGACTTTGAAAACCTTGAAAGCTTAAAACACAAAAACCAAGTCAAACAGACAAACAGAAACCAGAATCCCTTGTCAGCAAAGTCTGAGATAAGAAAGCCAACAGAACACGTGATTCAACTGAGGGAGAGCGTGTGATGCCGTGGAAGGCAGTGTTTCCACCCATACAAAGTTTGATTTGCTAGTATTTCCGGAGAATTGTTTCTTCTGTCAGGCAAACACCTAACGTTTTCCTTTCTTCTTACTTTAGCTGGTATTTGGAGGTTTGCAGATTGGATTCATAGTGAGGTACTTGGCAGACCCTTTGGTTGGTGGATTCACGACAGCTGCCGCCTTCCAAGTGCTGGTGTCACAGCTAAAGATCGTGCTCAATGTTTCAACCAAAAACTACAACGGCATCCTCTCCATTATTTATGTAAGTGCTGCGTTATCACTGCAGAGACACCACTGTTCCCTCTCTCCAGATTGAACCTGGAGAATCCATTTTCTGGGTACACTCAGAATCATAGAAACACTCTGAAATTTCTGAAATAAGCTAACCGTCATTTTTTTTTTTTTAACTGCTCCAAAGTTTTCCCAGATGCTATGGCCGCCAGAAACATAACAGATCTGAGGTAGCATAGCAATAAAGATGACAGGGCTGAGATGTTACAGACTTGCCTTCTGGTTCCTCATTGCCTCTGATAAACCCCTAGACATATCAGATAAGGTAGTGGCTGAAAAAAAAGTTCAGGTTTGGAGCTGGGTGGGTCTGGATTAAAACTTTGACTTTACCACTTACTAGCCTTATGAACAAATCACCATGCCTCGTCTCTGCAGAAATTGCAGAATGGGTTCTACAAATAGCTTCTACCTTATTGGATTGTTAGAGGTGAGTGGCTGGGTAATTGGTTCAGGGGATGGCATACAGCAAGTTCCAGAAAAATTATGATGGAATTATTATTTCAAGCCTTTCTTTTTCTGTCTTGTTTTTAAAATGAAATGATTGGAAATGTGTCTCTCAATCCTTTTCTAATTATGAGCATCCATAAACTGCATAATGTAAATGTCTCAGCAATTATAAGTGAAAAGGAACATTAGATTCAAAGCTGATTCAACTTGCAAAAGGATGCAAAAGAAGGATCTGATCCTACAAAGTGGATTTTGAAGTTCTTAGGTCTAAGTATACGCTCTATATGAAGTATGTTACAGATGCTTGGGAAATGGTAATAATAGTAACATGATGTCATTCTGACTTGGAGAAATGAAGCCATACAGAAAAGCATCAAAAAATTGCCCCAAACAAAATAAAACAACAACAAAAAAACCCCAGGAACTGGGCATGTAGCTCAGTTGATAGAGTGCGTGCCAAGCATACGTGAGGCCCTAGGTTCAACTTCCATCACAAGACGCATCCCTATAATCCTAACATTGGGGAAATAAAGGCAGAAGGATCAGAAGTTCTGAGCTATCTTCACCTACACAGTGATTTGAAGTCAGCCTGAGCTAAAAGATTAGAAAATTAGCATCTGAAAACATATAGCCATAACACATCTATAAAAGAGCAAGGTTGTAAAAGGTTAGTTTCAGTGCCATAATTCCTCACTACTCGGCGTATTGCTCCCTCCTTTAGTAAATGTTATCAAGTGCTCCCAGCAGACTGGATACTAGGCTAACAGAATAGATGGAGAAAGAGTAACACCATGGCTAACAGTCATAACACCAACAGACTGGAGTTAGAGTCTTGTTTCGACTACTTTCTACTTCTGTGGATTTGAAAATGTTGAATATTGTGTGGTCCTGCAGCTAGAGAAATGGGTCAGTGTTTATGAGCACTTGATTTTGTTGTTGTTTTGTTTTGTTTTTTCTCAGAAGCTCTGGCTTCATTCCCAGCCCCACATGGTGGTTCACCACTCTCTTTCAGGATCCATCTGCTGTCAGTGGCCTCTCAATCAAGGGTGAGAAATTCTGAGTCCTCACTTCACGTCAGGATTCTGGTTGACTTAAATGTGTAGGGCTTATGCAAGCAACCACAGCTACCGTGAGTTCAGGAGTCAGTGGTGCTGTTACTTCTAGAAGGCACCATATCACTCCCTGAATTCGGCCTCCTCAAATCTTCCTGCCCCTTTTCTGTAGTTCACTGAGCCTTTGGGGGATGGTGATAAAGACACTCTACTGACTCTCATTCTCTGGTCTTTGATCAATTGCGAGTTTCCAAGTTAACCACTGCACACTGCACAAAGAGGCTTCTCTGATGAGGTCTTGAAGCTGCCCCATTTTATTGGCATAGAGATGAATCCAGAGGGCAGTTTGGTAGTCTGTCTGCTTAGCAGAGTAACAGCAAATAGGCTCACCTCTGGGGCCCAACACAGGCTGTTTTTTGATTCAGCATGTTTCTATCTATCTATCTATCTATCTATCTATCTATCTATCTATCTATCTATCTATCTATCATCTATCTATCCTGAAAGTATCTGTAGCAGGAGATGCTGGGAGGTGATTGGAAAAGGTTGTTACAGTCTTACAGAGAGGAACTAAAAGAAAGTCAACTCTAAAAGTTATCCAGCGCCTTTTCTCAGATACCTATTAAGCATATGTTTTTCCTTATGGCTTTGTAATGGTGATAACTATTATTCCAAACGAAGTGGTTTTAAAATTTTTTAAACAATATAATGGATAAAATATTAGCCATAGCTGATATCTCAATTTGACCTGTGTTTAGAATCCTAGGCTAAACTACAGAATTATATTGATCTATAATTTAGAACTCTGACAAAAATTAAATTATAATTAGTGTTAAGTCCTTTCTTGGAATTTATTTTATTGTCAACAGTCAGGCCACTTTAATTTATATAGCTGAGATTTATTCCTCTACAGATTAAACTTTCTGTTGTAGAACTTTCCACGAGAAATGCTGAGCTCACAGTACAAGCAGCTATAGGTCACATGCTTTGCTCAATGCAGGTGTGTGATTTTGCTCTTTGTAGCATTTAAAACGCACCAGGGATTCTTGGAACTTTATTCAGGCTTACTTTAAATCTATGTGTGAGTATTTGCCTGCATGTATGTGCACCATGTATCTACACAGTGTTTGCAGAGGCCAGAACACAGCGCTGGATCCTCTGGAACTGGAGTAACAGATTTTTTTTCTTTTGTTTTTTGAGACAGAATTTCTCTGTCGCTTTGTAGCCTGTCCTGAAATTAGTTATTTTTTAATTGATTTTTATTGATCTCTACATTTTCCCATCCCTCTGTCTCTCCCCTCCCCTCCCCTTCAACCCTCTTCCAAGGTCCCCATGCTTTCAATTTACTCAGGAGACCTTGTCTTTTTCTACTTCCCATGTAGAATAGATCCATGTAAGTCTCTCTTAGAGTCCTCATGGTTGTCTAAATTCTCTGGGATTGTAATTTGTAGGCTGGTTTTCTTTGCTTTATGTTTAAAAACCACTTATGAGTGAGTACATATGATAGGTGTCTTTCTGGGTCTGGGTTATCTCACTCAAAATGATGTTTTCTAGTTCCATCCATTTGCCTGCAAATTTCGAGGTGTCTTTATTTTATTTATTTATTTATTTTTTTGCTGTATAGTACTCCATTGTGTAAATTTACCACATTTTCCTTATCCATTCTTCAGTCGAGGGACATTTAGGTTGTTTCCGGGTTCTAGCTATGGCAAACAATGCTGCTTTGAACATAGTTGAGCACATGTCCTTCTTGCACAATTGAGCATCCTTTGGATATACACCCAAAAAGCATTGCTGGGTCTTGAGGAAGGTTGTTTCCTAATTTTCTGAGAAATCACCACACTGATATCCAAAGGAGTTGTACCAGCTTTCACTCCCACCAGCAATGCAGGAGTGTTCCCTTTTCCCCACAACCTCTCCAGCATAAGTTGTGATCAGTGTTTTTGATCTTGGCTATTCTTACAGGTATAAGATGGAATCTCAGAGTTGTTTTGATTTGCATTTCTCCGATTGCTAAGGATGTTGAGCATTCCTTAAGTGTCTTTTAGTCATTTTAGATTCCTCTGTTGAGTGTTCTCTCTTTAGATCAAGTTACAGATGTTTTTAAGTTACATGAAGGTGCTGGAAATCAAACCCAAGTCTCTGGTACAGCAGTCAGTGTTCTTAACCTATGAGCCATCTTTATAGCCCCGAGAGGTTCTTTTTATTCAAAGGTTTAATTAATTTCTGTGCTACCTTTTGCTAGAGTCACCCAGGACGAAGGAGCCTTAACTGAGGAATTTCCTTCATCAAACTGGCTTGTGAGCGTATGTGTGGGCCGTTTTCTTCCTTAATGACTGGTGTTGGGGAGGGCACAGCCTACTGTAGGCGGTACCATTCCTGGGCAGGGGTGTGGTCCTGATTGTAAAAGAAAGCAAGCTGAGCAAGCCAATAGGCAGTGTTCCTCAGTGGTTTCTACATAAATCTCTGCCTTGACTTCCCCAATGATGGACCTGGAACCCAAATAAACCTTTTCCTTCCCAAATAGCTTTTGCTCAGAACATTTTATTACAGTACCAGAAACCAAACTAGGACAACTTTTAAAAATTAAATAAGAATCATGGAGTAACTTTAAAAATAATTTTAAAATGTGTGTGTGTGAGTATTCATGTGTGGTGTGCGCACAAATCCATGTTTGCCCATATGTAGAGGCCGAGGCTGATGTCAGGTGTCTTCCTGGATTGCTGTCCACCTTGCTTTTAGGGACAGGGCTTCTCACTGAATTCATCGAGTTGCCTAGGCTGCCTGGTCAGTGAGCTCCAGGGACCCACCTACCTCAACTTCCCTGGTGCTGGGTTCCAGACAGGCATTGCAGTACTCAGTTTTTTATCTGGGTACTGAGAGTCTGAACTCAGGAGTTTATACTTGAGTATCAGACACTACATTGACTGAGCCATTTCCCCAGCCCTGTTGATGATTTTTGTAAAATGAAATATTTTTATGATCAGGGTATTCGGTCCAAATGGAGGGAGGGAGGAAGAGAGAGAGGGGGGGGAGGAAGGGAGGAAGGAAGGGAGGGAGAGAGAGAAAGAGAGATAGAGAGAGGTTTTAAACAGGCTGCTCCTGAACTCTCTGTTGTACACTATTATAAAGAGTCAGTGAGTCAGTCCAGGCAGGCTTTAAACTCAAGATTCTCCTGCCTCTGCCTCCTGAGTGCTAGGAATGTAGTCAAACAAATGATTTCCAAATTAACTTTCCTGTTTGAAGTTGAAAGTAAACCTCCATTGTATAAACAGTCAAAGCATTATAGCTAGCTCATGGATTGATAAGAGTTCTCATTAGAAACTTGATTATATAAGGGCAGGCCCCACACCGAAGAGTATTTGTGCAACACAGTTGGGGTTGGGAAAGAATACAAAACTGGGTGGATAGGGAGGTGGAAGTGGATCTGAGAGGAGTTGGGGGTGGGATGAGTATGATCAAAATACCTGGTATAAATTTCTCAAATAATTGATAATGTACTGTTTTTTAAAAGAAAGTTGATTATGTAAAGAACCAGCTGGCCAAAACGGAGTAGCCTGTGGGATAGGTGACAGGATTGTTGCCTCCTGTGTGAGATACCCTGGGATTTTGTTGTGGTAGTATTTCTCCCAGTTTTTCTTCCATTCTTCAGCCACCTGGTTCATCTTGTTGCCCAATATTTCTGTCTTTAACAATGTTAAGCCGGGCAGTGGTGGCACACGCCTTTAATCCCAGCACTCGGGAGGCAGAGGTGGGCGGATCTCTGAGAGTTTGAGGCCAGCCTGATCTACAAGAACTAGTTCCAAGACAGGCTCCAAAGCTACAGAGAAACCCTGTATCAAAAAAAAAAACAAAAACAATGTTAAGTGTCTCTGGAAAGCAGAGTTAACTTGACATATTGGGTTTAAGGTGAGAGCAAAAATTCTAAGAGAAAGTTGAAAAGGCTTCCTCCAAGATAAATGCCTAAATTCTAGCCCCAAAACTTGCTGAGATAAATTTTGCTTGTAAAAAACTCTCCAGCTCCTTACTCCTGGAAGCACTCCAGACAGGTGAGGCTGCTGGCAAAATGAACTGATGTTCCTTATATGCCCGACACCAGATTATCATGATAATTATTTACAGTATTTCACTTATCTGCATAAATAAACTAAGATACATGTTTTAACTCCTCAGATGCACCATTCCTTTATGTCAAATTAAAACCTGACTATAAACAGACTCATTCAAAGGAAAGTGGCCACTGGCAGACTTGTCTTATAGAATTGAGAGACGCCTCCCTGAGACATGACTTACCTAAGAGGCGCGAAAGAACAAAGATGCCACTGTTCTGCCTTGAAGTCTCCCTACTGACACCCTTGAAGACGACTATGGTTTCCCAGAGTCCTTATGTTTACAAAACAAAATGGGTTTCCTTGAGCTGGCTTCTCTGTCACTTGGAGAGAATGGCTTTTAGTGTTAAGATAATTTCTAAACAATATATACTTGGCCTATGCACCCATTCAGTGGTTTTAATTTGCTATAGAGTATTGATCAGTACCACTTGGATTTTCATATGGAACACTTTTTGGAGGTTTTTGTTGCTATAGTCTGCATCATTCAGGTTGGGGGAAGAACATTACTTAGGATGTTGACTGGAACCCAAGAAAAGTAGCTAGACCTTTCAGTTTGTCAGACTTTGGTTTCAGCAACACTCTTTATATATAGACCTCTGAATAGCACCTGTACAGCCTCCTTAAGACAGAAATTTGGTTTATTTTTCTGTAAGTAAAAGATAGTATTCCATAGTTTTCCTTGAAAAACTCTCCATTTTATCCTAAAAAATACAGATAAACAAACACAAAAAAATGTAAAAATCACTTCTCCAAGTTAATCACAAATAGTAGCTCTGTGTACATGTGTGTGTTAGAAATTACATGTTCTCAGTGTTCCTTGTATTAGTCAATACATTTTTACAACTTTAATAATAGTTTTCTATTATTTATTTATGCAAATGTGTATTTTAGAAATTTTATTGCTTAATGGTCCTTGTATTAGCCAACATATTTTATGACTTTTAAATCATTATTTATTTATTTGTATATGTGTACATGTGTATTTTCATGTGTGCTACAGAAAAGGTATGGCAGTCAGAGAACAGTTTTCAGGAGTCAGTTTTCTCCTTCAGTCATATGGTTTCTGAGGATAGGACCGAGATCATCAGTCTTGCCAGCGAGTTTTTTAACCCACTGAGCCATCTTACCTGCCCCATTGTTAAGTTTTTTTTTTTTTTTTTTTTTTTGCATAAGACTCACTTGTGCCATTTGATGTGATAAAACTGTTCACGTGGGAGAACTGTTCCTATGTGTATGTCTGTATAGCGTATGTCATATACACTCATATTCTGTTTACAGACACTAATTGAGATTTTTCAAAATATCGGTGACACCAATATTGCGGATTTCATTGCTGGGTTACTTACCATCATCATCTGTATGGCTGTCAAGGAATTAAATGACCGATTTAAACACAAAATCCCAGTTCCTATTCCTATAGAAGTGATTGTGGTAAGTAGAATATATGGTCATAAAATTCATCACTAATTAGGCTGACAAGCAAGCAATTGTTAAAGTTAATGGAGTTGTTTTTTTCCATTTATTTCTTTTATTTCAGACAGTAATTGCCACTGCCATTTCCTATGGGGCCGACTTGGAAAAAAACTACAATGCTGGCATTGTTAAGTCCATCCCAAGTGGGTGAGTGTGGCATTCCTCTCAGATAGCACCAATAAACTAAGGCAGTGTTTTGTTTAAGTGAAACTTTTATTGCCAGTTTCGCTTCACCACTGATAGTCTTTCTTTCGTGGGATCTTGAAGAAATACCATGTGCACAAAGCATCAGATGAACAGTGCATTTGAAGATCAAGTTCAGGCTGGTCGATAAAAGCAAAACATACATGCTCCGTTTTCTTACAGTGTGACAGGACATGTACATTCAGTACCAGACTCCTGATTAAAATACGTATGTATAATTATAGTGTAACAGGAGCATAATCACAATTAGCATTGATTGCATTATGAACAATTTGTTTAAGGAATCTAGGCTGTTTGGCTTAAATTCCCTACCATGTAATCAATCATGCATTAAAATACTATCTTTCATACCTATAAATAAGTTGCATTATTTTCATGTAAATTTCACATATATTTGGACATTTTGTGAATTAGAAGAGTAAAAGGCCAAGGTCCTTAATCCATCTCTGTCACTGTCAGCTTGTGTGAGCCTGGGAAAGTTCTTCTGTAAGACATTGGTAATCACACAGCTGAAGCCTCAACTCAAGCTTGTGAAATGCCACTGAGAGCTCTCATAAAAATGCAGAACAGATGAAGTAACTCATACTACAGTTAAGAGGAAGCCTACATATTCACCACATCTATAATACTGACTACACCATTTAAAACGGTAGTTTCTCTTCTTTTCAATCAATGATGGCCCCTGTTGTCCTAGATTTTCTATGCTTGTAACCGAGACTCCTCAGTGCTTCCACAGCAAATGGTCTCATTTGAGTAAAACTCCTACAGCTTTTCCAATACCAATTTAAAGATATCTAAAAAACAACTGGTTCACGAAGCTTATTCTGCATATTACCCATTCAAGTGTTAGACATGTGCCTTTGGTAACACCCTTCACCTGTTTTAACACAAATTCCTGCTTCACACCTCAAACCTATGTATTCAGACTGCTTGGAGAGGCCTAGAAACGATTCTTTTTCCAAAGTGTCTCAAGTGAGTCTTCTGATCAGGTAACTTTGAGAAAATTTACACTAGAAGATCAACATTAAGGTTGTAAAGGCTACGACCGGAAGAAATGCAATGATCAAAGTTGCAAAGAAACTTGAGCTGCGGAATTTCGACCCCAGAGACTGAGTTGTTTTGTAGTCACAGATACTTGTGTAGACAGGTTCCCTAGTACTCTGAGGTCATTAACTCAAAACTTCTCTACTGTGAGTCTCTAAAACTCCCACTTCCACTTTATCTTTATTTAATTATAAGATACACAGGTGGAGGGACTTGTTTTAATGACTGGAGATTTGGGGGGTTGTACTATATGGACATTTTATAGGTAAATGAAGCTCTTCCTCCAAACTTTTAAATTTAGGAATTAATCTCATAATTGTGTTTATATCTTTCTAGTTTTGTTAAATAATCTGTGAAAATGCAATCATTGTGTTATTTTAGTGACTGTGCAGGATGATTATAATTACATAAATTTAGTGTTGGATGAGGGTTTTTTCCTTCTGAAAATTAAGGTTTTTAACTGTCACACTCTTTAGGATTTTCAGCTGAGTTCTTTCAGTATCAAATATTCTTTCTCTTCAACAAAACTGACATCTTTTCACACAGACCAAACTTTATAATATACCGAGAATCTCCTGTATCACCAAAGACCTTGAAGGTGAAACTGTATGAGGAAAAATGCTACATATGCAGTGGCATGAACCCCTAGTGACAGATTTATTCATGTCAGGGGTATAAAAACAAAAGCAAAAACACTCTCAAGCAGCCAGTAACCTAGCACTACCTTCTGGTTAAAAACTAGAAAGGCAGATGTTCCTTCTTACGCATCTCACGTGCTTTTGTTTCCTTGGTCTGTGTCCTTCTGTGTGTACCATGTGACTGAGTGGACACAGCATTTGGTAAGGTTGGGAAAAAGCTGTCAAATCTTCACAACAGCTTTTCACTTACTAGGTTCTTGCCTCCTGCACTTCCGTCTGTGGGCCTGTTTTCCGACATGCTGGCTGCATCCTTTTCCATTGCTGTGGTGGCTTATGCTATTGCAGTGTCTGTAGGAAAAGTCTATGGCACCAAGTATGATTATCTCATCGACGGAAACCAGGTATGGTCACCTATTTGTTGAGCTGAGTTTATAAGACTAAAATCAAGAAAAGGAAACACAACTGGGGAGAAATTTTGGTATCACCTAAGGAAACTGATGGTTTCTTTCACTGGCCTTTGTTGAATTATTTTCTTTCCCGTACTTGATAATTAAACTTTTTTTTTTGAAATATGCAAGGTAAGTCACCTTGCTTCTTAAGAAGTAAGCTAAAGTAACACTGCCTTGGTCAGAGTTTCTATTGCTCTGATAAAACATCATGACCAAAAGCAACCTGAGGAAGAAAGGGTTTTATTTCAGTTTATAGCTTGCAGTCTATCACCCAGGGAAGTCAGGGCAGGAACTCAACGCAGGAATCTAGAGACAGGAACTGATGCAGAGGCCTTAGAAGAGCGTGGTTTACTAGTTGCTCCCCATGATTTGCTCAGCTTATTTTCTTATAGACCCCAAGACCAACAGCCCAGGGGTGTCACTGCTTATGGTAAGATGAGCCCTCCAATTAATCGTTAATCAAGAAAATGCCCTACAAGCCAGGCAGTAGTGGTGCACTCCTTTAATTACAGCTCTTGGGAGGTAAAGACAAAGAGACCTCTGAGTTCAAGGTCAGTCTTGTTTACAGAGTTAGTCAGAACAGTCAGGGCTACACAGCAAAATCTTGTCTAGAACCCACTTCCCAAAAGAAAGAAAGGAAGCAAAAAGAAAGAGAGAGAAAGAAAGAAAGAAAGAAAGAAAGAAAGAAAGAAAGAAAGAAAGAAAGAAAGGAGGAAAGAAAGAAGGAAGATGCTTTAGATGTCTAGTTACAGGCCAATCTGGTAGGGGTATTTTCTTAAATGAGGTTCTTTCTTTCAAAATGACTCTAGCTTGTGTCAAGCTGACACAAAACTAGCTGTTACAAGCACTAATTAAAAATGCTAGTCCAGTCAGGTCAAAAGTAACATAAAAGTCGTCTATCAAGTTAGACAAAACACTTTCCATGTATTCAAGTAACTCTCAGTAATTTATTTCCCTTATAAATGATTGTTGTATGTATTCACATGATGTGTGCATGTGTGTGTGCCACAGAACATGTGTGGAGGTCAGAGGACAACTTTCTGGAGTCAGGTCTCTCTCTCTCTCTCTCTTCACTTTTTCATGGTTCTAGAACTTGAATTCATGTTATTGTGTCTGCAAGGCAAATATCTGTATCCACTAAGCCATCCTGATGGCCACCTGGTGAGAGTCCGGTGAGCATTCTCTTGGCAACATCACTGTAACCCAGTCTCTCCCTTAGGAATTTGTTGCCTTTGGGATAAGCAATGTCTTCTCAGGATTCTTCTCCTGTTTTGTGGCCACCACTGCTCTGTCTCGAACGGCTGTCCAGGAGAGCACTGGAGGAAAGACACAGGTATGGGTGACAGTGGGGAACAGGAAGGGGATGATGGCTCAGAGAGGCTTCCACAAGAACTGAACATGACACTTAGCCTGCAGAGAGAGGGACTTGTGCTTCCTCGTCTGATCCAACTTGGGTCTCGTCTCTTTGACATGGCCAACCCTTATAAAAGACTTTTTAAGACAAGATCTCCTGAGAAAATTGGGAGCACGAGGACCTTGGGGGAGGGTTGAAGGGGAAGGGAGAGGCAGGAAGGGGAACAGAGAAAAATGTAGAGCTCAATAAAAAAATCAATAAAGAAAAGACTTTTTAAAAAGCAACATGTATGGTCTCCTGAAACTGTGATTGTCAAATCCTTATGTGTCAGTTCTCACCTGGCTGATAACTACACTCACCTGCTTAACCAGGGACAGTCACACTCATTAGTAAATAAACAACAATACTGTTTATCAGTTTGTAATCTAGAGAGAACAAGATCCTGGTTTAAAAGAAAAAACATAAACCATTTCCCAAAGCTTAACCTGGTGGTAGCACAGGCCAGTAATTCCAGCTGCTTTATCAATCCAGGCAGGATTGACCCCAGGTTCCCAAGTACAAGACATCTCTGTTTGGGTTTCAGAATGAATTTGAGACCATCTGTGATAATGATGTGAAACCCTGTCTCAAAAGAAAAAGGGAGAAGAAGCTGAGGATACAGTGTAGTGTAGAACACTTGCTCTGCGTGTTTGAGCCCTCGAGGTCCATCTCCAGCACCACAGCGGGAAAATGAAGCTCTTTTCAGCTTTGTAAGCTATAATATTGTCTTTAAATGATGTGTGTGGGTGTTTATCTGCACATATATCTGCGCACCACATATGTGCAGTGGCCTGGGAGGCCAGAAGAGGGTGCTAGATGCCCCCGGACTAGAGTTACAGATGGCTGGGAGCCACCGTGTGGGTGTTGGGAGTGCAACGTAGCTCCCCTCTAGCAGAGCAGCCAGTGAGTGCTCTTGGCCAACGAACTCTCTCCAGCCCCGATTTATTGTACTTCCCATTCATATTTCCTTTTCAAAAGTGAGCAACTTCCTCTAGAGGTTTTTAGTCCCACAGAACAAGAATTTGATAGACAAGACTTTTTTGCTGTAATATTTTGGTATTTCTTCCTTAGTAATAGTTTTGTTCTTGAAGTTCTGAATATGGCTTTAATTTTGCCTCTTAAATATGGCTTTTGGTTGTTGCTTTCACAAGGTAACCATAAAACTGGCTAATGCCTCCTGAAGCCATCCAGAAAGCCCAGGAAACATTCTCAGAGTCTGCTTGAAACCAGACTCAGCTCTGTGCAGACCAAAGACAAGCCTTAGGCCAGGACTGCATTTCTGTCAAGCTTTAGCTTCCTAACGTAAGAAAAAACATTATTTAGAAAAGAAAGAAAGAAAAAAGGAAGGAAGGAAGGAAGAAAAAAGAAGAGGTCCAAGACTATAAAATAGAATAAAGCCAAACTGTTGTAAAACACATAAAGTTGTCAAGAGTTTTGTTAAAGCAGAGACATAAAAATGAAAGGAAATACCAAGAAAACAATGACTCCAGCAGTGACTTGCCAGGAAGAGCTGTTAAGGTTCTCACAGCACATTTGATGTCCCCACAATGGGGATGACATTACCACAATATAGATGGTGTCACCATAGTACAGATGACATCATCACATATGTGTGATGTTCCTCTCCTTTTAAAATGGCCTCTCCCAATTATTTGACTACATTGAAGCAAATTTTAATTTTAATTTTTAGAGGAATTTTTTATAAGCTTTTCGAAGTTATTTCTGGCATGGAAGAAACAGGTAAAGGGAACCCAGTAAGCACTAAGAAGCAAAAGCAGAGCTCTCCTGTCAAGGGGCAGTCTCAAAGCTGCGCCTGTTTTAGCAGAAGCTGTCAGCAGCTGGATCCCTGCTGCTCACTATAGAGGTAGGCACTGACCAGCTCCCCAGGACATGTGGTCCCAAGTGGGTGCAGCTAGAGCTGAGCTGCTCACGGCCATTCTCCTGCTGTTATCTCCTAGACAAGGCATGGGCCGCCTGCCCCAGTAATAATGTGTAAAGTGCCCTCCTTGGCAAAGGGCTCAGGGATAATGGTGTTCTGGTAAGTTAATATCCTCTGCCACACACTGGCCTGTATTATATTTAGGAGGGAAGGATGCCAGAAGTTCAGCACTGAAGGAAGAAACAAGCAGAAATGGCTTGGTATTTAATTACTGAAAACCATATTAAGTTCTAGGGTTAAAAGTCTAAGACCTTGGACTGAAATCCCAGGGATCTGTGACCAAAAAACTATCAAGTCCTCCTATGTGGTTTCTCTTATTTTGTGCCTGAGCCTCGACTTTAGCACGAATGGGGCTACTAATTATACCCACCTCAAAGGGACCCTGTGAAGATTAAATGAGACAATGCAAAGCCACACACACACACTGACTACTAAATGCAGATTACTCTACACCTTGAGGGAGGAACGGCCCCTTGGCACCTAACATACAGATGTTGAAGAACAAATAGAACAGTGAATGTTGGTAGACTTTGACTGTGTTTAACTGTAGGCTTCCTTGCTGTCCTTTTTCTCATCCCTACTCCGACTTCTGCTGGCTCATAGAACAGTAATTAATACAAATTAATCTATAGCTCGAATTACGCTTTCTCTTAACAATAATTAACTTGCCAGGAATTGAATCTTCTCAAAGATATAAAAATCTACGTTTTTCCCACAAAGCAGCCTTATTCAGTAAATTCAAGTAACTAATCCCTTACAGGTTTTAGTATTGTGATCAAACTTAGCCTTGGCTCTATAATTAGAGACTTACTATCATACATCCTTGGTGAATGGAGAATCTCCTGCCCAGAGTTGTGCCGACACTTGTCCCTGTCTCCAAATATACCTGCTATCAATGCCTAGAGCCTAGGTGAAAGCAGTTCAATAAATACAAGTGAAATAACAGGAGGAGGGCATGAAGGGAGGAGGAGGGAGGTGTAGGGAAGGGAAGGAGGAGGAGGATACTAGTTTCTTAGACAAAAGAGGGAACTGTTCATCTTGGTGCTGGGAACCTGGACCACGGAGTCAGAAGATGACAGAAAAAAAGGTTAGGCTTGAAAAGTGAGATTTTTAATACCTATGTATTCACGATATTACCCAGGCTGACTCGTATAAACAGAAGCGGCCAGTGTACCAGATGGAACGAATGTTCTCCTCTTACATTTGCTGTGCCTGCTTCCTTTAGCCAGGGTAGTGCTTGCGCTCAGTTGTCTCTCCCCTTCCTCGCTCTGACTGGTCTGCTTCTGGTTCCCTGTTTCTTCTCCTTTGTTTCAGAGACTCTAGTCTGCTCAGCTATTCCCCACGATGTCTCAGCAAAGAATTCATTGGCCAAGCCAACTGATCAGACCAGGAATAGGCCCTACCCCCTCAGCCTCTCTCCTAACTATTTATGGATCTTAGCAGAGCTTTTTTTGTCAGCGAAGGTAAAGTTCTGAGCTTCCTTTCCTCCATGATTGCTCCGCTGCTGCAGCCAGTGTTTGCAACCTGTGTCTGCAACTGTCGGAGGAGACAGGAGCTGTGGTATGTCAATGTGACACTGTGGATTTGTAATAAGATGGCTTAATTTATTTTCTCGGGGGTTTTCATGGCAATTCTGAGCTACAGATACAATGTGAGTAACCATTATGGCTGCTGCTTCCACAATGCACCACAAGGATTCTTTCCCCAAACTATGAGGGTCTGCATCTCATGTCACGGCAAACAACCAGAAGGATGACCTCCTAATTCACACCCATACCAGCCACTCAAACAAAATCCAAGGCAAACCAGCCTTACACTGTCAGGCTTCGTTTTCATATTTTCTTTAATTTCTCAGCAATAATGGGTATATATTGCTCTGTTTTTTTTTTCATATTGCATGGGCCTAGCAAATAATGCTCATTTTTCTAAATCCTGAGCAGAAAGGGAGAGATGAGGAAGAAGTAACTGTGTCTGTGTGCAGACTCCTATGCATACCTGTGGTGAGCAGGGTGAGTCCACCTCACGGAAAGTATCTTTCAGGTTGCTGGCATCATCTCAGCTATGATTGTAATGATCGCCATTGTTGCCCTGGGGAAGCTTCTGGAACCCTTGCAGAAGGTAAAACCCTGCTTTTCTGTGCACCAGTTCCTCTTCACCAGACTGTTGTCAGGGAAAGAGCTGGAGATTAGAAATCAACACATGGAAACCTTTGCCTTGAATAACACAGCCTTCATTCTCTGTGCAGTCCGTCTTGGCAGCTGTCGTCATTGCTAACCTGAAAGGGATGTTCATGCAGGTGTGTGACGTCCCTTGTCTGTGGAGGCAGAATAAGACTGATGCTGTAAGTGACCCTCCACATATCCTGGCTGCTCCTGTCACATCCTTATGCCCCATCTCCTAAGGCTAGTCTGAACTTTTGGAATCCTAGAGCCGAATTAGAGTAGTATTGAGAAACCAGAGCCTTGATGTCATCTGTGCGACAGTCCTATACCTCTGGGACAGTTTGTTTCCAATCACTTGACTGTTATTCTTTGTAATGAAATGTAATTCTTTTCATTTCCATTCCCTTCTAGGTTATCTGGGTGTTTACATGCGTAATGTCCATCATTCTGGGACTGGACCTGGGTTTGTTAGCTGGCCTTTTATTTGGACTACTGACTGTGGTCCTGAGAGTTCAGTTGTAAGTACAAACAAACAAACAAACAAACAAACAAACCAAAAAACAGGTATCTCACAGACAGAACAGCCTGGATTTTCCTAGCTTGTTTCCATAAACAGATACTACTTTTTAAAAAATTACACATTGAGTGATTATATGATGCATACACACAGCACTTTACAATGCTGAGTAGCTCTGATTGGTCTTACTCTATAGGTGAAAAAGTTTAAGCTCAGGAAATTTAAAGATCATTTTTAATGCTTACAGTTACTAATCGGCAGGTGAACCCCAATGCAACTCATCCCTGAATCTATGCCTTTCCTCACATGCTCCACTCTGTTCTCCTTTGGCTGTGCTAAAGTGGGAGGATACATAGATCAGCCAAAGACTGGGCTTGCTTTGTTTACATCAGTTTTAAATTGGGAGAATATTAGAGGCACTGGGCACCAGGCACAGAACTGGGCACCAGCATGAAACAACAGGTCAACTCCTCAATATATTCTAACCTGTTTTACTTTTTTGAAGTTAGTAACTCGTTATGTAACTGAAAACTTTAAAAACAGTTATTACAGCCAGGATTCATTCAAATCTGACAAATGAGGCACATGCCCAATTATGTGAAGTAAATAAGATTAGTTCGTATGCTCGGTGGGAACAGGAGAGCTATGAGTCACATGGTGGAACAGCCTATGAGGACAGGTGAGGCAAGCTGAAGGCAGATTGTCTGTGGTGGTGATGATTTTGTTCTGACTTTGGTTTTTGTTATGTGTCCACCTGGACTTGGGGAAACACAGCGCCCTCTCCTTTAGTTTTCCCTTGCCTTTCTAGACATCTGGCTTCTTCTCTGCCTGCGCTTGGGCAGTGATGACAGAAGACCCCTGGAAAATCACTGACATAGATATCTTCAGCTTAGCATGGGTTCACCTCTCCTATTCCACCCACCAACTCTCTGCCCTCCCTCCCTCCCTCCCCTGGCATGGTGGTGCCTTCTTGAAAAGCCTGTGGCTGTCTCCCTCAGCACCCTAAGAGAACAGGGTGATGAAAAGGTTCATCAGCTTCCAGAGGGCCCAGTTTGCTTCTAGGGAATAGAGAAGAAACCGTAGATGACATTGCCTCCTGTGTTGCGTGTGTGCTCAGTGTTCTGTTGTTTTGAGTCCACTCGAGAAAGATGTTTTTATTTTTTTAAGACAAAGAATAACTGACAAGCTTTAACTTAAAAATGAGTTCAGTGTTGTGAACCAAGGGAAAACTTGGTGGTATGATTTAGTTGCTGGTTTGGTAAACAGGATCCTACCCAATGAAAAGCAACACCCTTCACAGTATTTAATTTCCAGTAATTATAATCTGGATCCAGAGAGCACAATACTGAAAGGGCCTCAAACAGACAGTCCTTCTCCAGGGGCTGCATTCAGCATATGTTGCCAGTCACAGTTGGAGAAACATGGAGTTTATCTGATCGCACCCAGAACAGGAAATCAGTGGTCTGGTCAGCAGGCAGGACTCATTTCACCCTGCTGCTGTTTCTAAAACAAGAGACTAATCTAATCTCTTGTAGATACCATACTCCATCAAGAGGTTGCTGTAAGTCACAAAGAAGTAGAAGAAACCACAGACCTATAAGTTAAAGATGAAAGCTATGTGCCCTATACTCAGTGTGCGTCTGTCTTTAACTCCCTGGAACACCATTTTAGAATTAATAAAAATGAAGATAACCATGCTGGTCATTCGGAGTTATGGTCGGGCTTCCAGACGATTTACCATGTGAGAAAGCTTGGCACTTCCCCTATAATCGTTATGCACAGAAAGTGCTCATTATCCCCCAGCCATCAGAAGCTGCTCTCAGTTACTTCCTCTTTCTTCAGTTCCACGCAAACACCAGCTGTTCATTTCAGAGTTAGATACAGGAAAATGTCATTTGCAATAAAGACAGAGTCCAAAGCACCAGAATGATGTTCTCTTTCATAGCTGTTATTTCTTTTTAACTTTTTAGTTGAAAAAGTGACTGTTGCAAAAAAAAAAAAATGCTGATGTTCATTTCCCTTCTTGCAGCCCATCATGGAACGGCCTTGGAAGTGTCCCCAGCACAGACATCTATAAAAGTGTCACACATTACAAAAACGTAAGTGCCTTTGTAAAACGCTTGTCACAGGAGGGCTTGCTAGCCTGGAATTCAAGGAGTCAACAGAGTTCTCTTTTAGCCTGCTAGGTACAAGCCAAGAAGATGTCTGTTGGGAAAGTTCATCAGCAAACTGAGAATGACTTGAGAACTTTGGGTTCAATGTGCTTTTTGTTAATATCAATTACAGGAATTCTGACATACTAGTTAAATTTTGTTGTTAATATAAGAGGCAATTAGATTATTTACAGCATTTAATAAAAGTTATATTTCTGTCTGTAATCCATAGCCTTTATGAAATGGCCTGAAGTCTCTGTAAGATTTCTTTATTCAGCTTTAATAAGAGATCTTCCCAGCTCTCAATCACCAAAGTTTTATTTGATATATTTTTTAAATCATTGGAATTGATAAAAATAATATATAAACCAGGAAATGAAAAACAAATTATACATCATAGTGATGGTCAGATGCTGCTCACTAACAAAACTGTTAGTGGCTGCTGGGAGAAACAAAGAGGCAAAAGCAGAAGAAAAT
>NC_022009.1:82844346-82892315 GCF_000317375.1 Microtus ochrogaster
TAATTACAGCTCTTGGGAGGTAAAGACAAAGAGACCTCTGAGTTCAAGGTCAGTCTTGTTTACAGAGTTAGTCAGAACAGTCAGGGCTACACAGCAAAATCTTGTCTAGAACCCACTTCCCAAAAGAAAGAAAGGAAGCAAAAAGAAAGAGAGAGAAAGAAAGAAAGAAAGAAAGAAAGAAAGAAAGAAAGAAAGAAAGAAAGAAAGGAGGAAAGAAAGAAGGAAGATGCTTTAGATGTCTAGTTACAGGCCAATCTGGTAGGGGTATTTTCTTAAATGAGGTTCTTTCTTTCAAAATGACTCTAGCTTGTGTCAAGCTGACACAAAACTAGCTGTTACAAGCACTAATTAAAAATGCTAGTCCAGTCAGGTCAAAAGTAACATAAAAGTCGTCTATCAAGTTAGACAAAACACTTTCCATGTATTCAAGTAACTCTCAGTAATTTATTTCCCTTATAAATGATTGTTGTATGTATTCACATGATGTGTGCATGTGTGTGTGCCACAGAACATGTGTGGAGGTCAGAGGACAACTTTCTGGAGTCAGGTCTCTCTCTCTCTCTCTCTTCACTTTTTCATGGTTCTAGAACTTGAATTCATGTTATTGTGTCTGCAAGGCAAATATCTGTATCCACTAAGCCATCCTGATGGCCACCTGGTGAGAGTCCGGTGAGCATTCTCTTGGCAACATCACTGTAACCCAGTCTCTCCCTTAGGAATTTGTTGCCTTTGGGATAAGCAATGTCTTCTCAGGATTCTTCTCCTGTTTTGTGGCCACCACTGCTCTGTCTCGAACGGCTGTCCAGGAGAGCACTGGAGGAAAGACACAGGTATGGGTGACAGTGGGGAACAGGAAGGGGATGATGGCTCAGAGAGGCTTCCACAAGAACTGAACATGACACTTAGCCTGCAGAGAGAGGGACTTGTGCTTCCTCATCTGATCCAACTTGGGTCTCGTCTCTTTGACATGGCCAACCCTTATAAAAGACTTTTTAAGACAAGATCTCCTGAGAAAATTGGGAGCACGAGGACCTTGGGGGAGGGTTGAAGGGGGAAGGGAGAGGCAGGAAGGGGAACAGAGAAAAATGTAGAGCTCAATAAAAAAATCAATAAAGAAAAGACTTTTTAAAAAGCAACATGTATGGTCTCCTGAAACTGTGATTGTCAAATCCTTATGTGTCAGTTCTCACCTGGCTGATAACTACACTCACCTGCTTAACCAGGGACAGTCACACTCATTAGTAAATAAACAACAATACTGTTTATCAGTTTGTAATCTAGAGAGAACAAGATCCTGGTTTAAAAGAAAAAACATAAACCATTTCCCAAAGCTTAACCTGGTGGTAGCACAGGCCAGTAATTCCAGCTGCTTTATCAATCCAGGCAGGATTGACCCCAGGTTCCCAAGTACAAGACATCTCTGTTTGGGTTTCAGAATGAATTTGAGACCATCTGTGATAATGATGTGAAACCCTGTCTCAAAAGAAAAAGGGAGAAGAAGCTGAGGATACAGTGTAGTGTAGAACACTTGCTCTGCGTGTTTGAGCCCTCGAGGTCCATCTCCAGCACCACAGCGGGAAAATGAAGCTCTTTTCAGCTTTGTAAGCTATAATATTGTCTTTAAATGATGTGTGTGGGTGTTTATCTGCACATATATCTGCGCACCACATATGTGCAGTGGCCTGGGAGGCCAGAAGAGGGTGCTAGATGCCCCCGGACTAGAGTTACAGATGGCTGGGAGCCACCGTGTGGGTGTTGGGAGTGCAACGTAGCTCCCCTCTAGCAGAGCAGCCAGTGAGTGCTCTTGGCCAACGAACTCTCTCCAGCCCCGATTTATTGTACTTCCCATTCATATTTCCTTTTCAAAAGTGAGCAACTTCCTCTAGAGGTTTTTAGTCCCACAGAACAAGAATTTGATAGACAAGACTTTTTTGCTGTAATATTTTGGTATTTCTTCCTTAGTAATAGTTTTGTTCTTGAAGTTCTGAATATGGCTTTAATTTTGCCTCTTAAATATGGCTTTTGGTTGTTGCTTTCACAAGGTAACCATAAAACTGGCTAATGCCTCCTGAAGCCATCCAGAAAGCCCAGGAAACATTCTCAGAGTCTGCTTGAAACCAGACTCAGCTCTGTGCAGACCAAAGACAAGCCTTAGGCCAGGACTGCATTTCTGTCAAGCTTTAGCTTCCTAACGTAAGAAAAAACATTATTTAGAAAAGAAAGAAAGAAAAAAGGAAGGAAGGAAGGAAGAAAAAAGAAGAGGTCCAAGACTATAAAATAGAATAAAGCCAAACTGTTGTAAAACACATAAAGTTGTCAAGAGTTTTGTTAAAGCAGAGACATAAAAATGAAAGGAAATACCAAGAAAACAATGACTCCAGCAGTGACTTGCCAGGAAGAGCTGTTAAGGTTCTCACAGCACATTTGATGTCCCCACAATGGGGATGACATTACCACAATATAGATGGTGTCACCATAGTACAGATGACATCATCACATATGTGTGATGTTCCTCTCCTTTTAAAATGGCCTCTCCCAATTATTTGACTACATTGAAGCAAATTTTAATTTTAATTTTTAGAGGAATTTTTTATAAGCTTTTCGAAGTTATTTCTGGCATGGAAGAAACAGGTAAAGGGAACCCAGTAAGCACTAAGAAGCAAAAGCAGAGCTCTCCTGTCAAGGGGCAGTCTCAAAGCTGCGCCTGTTTTAGCAGAAGCTGTCAGCAGCTGGATCCCTGCTGCTCACTATAGAGGTAGGCACTGACCAGCTCCCCAGGACATGTGGTCCCAAGTGGGTGCAGCTAGAGCTGAGCTGCTCACGGCCATTCTCCTGCTGTTATCTCCTAGACAAGGCATGGGCCGCCTGCCCCAGTAATAATGTGTAAAGTGCCCTCCTTGGCAAAGGGCTCAGGGATAATGGTGTTCTGGTAAGTTAATATCCTCTGCCACACACTGGCCTGTATTATATTTAGGAGGGAAGGATGCCAGAAGTTCAGCACTGAAGGAAGAAACAAGCAGAAATGGCTTGGTATTTAATTACTGAAAACCATATTAAGTTCTAGGGTTAAAAGTCTAAGACCTTGGACTGAAATCCCAGGGATCTGTGACCAAAAAACTATCAAGTCCTCCTATGTGGTTTCTCTTATTTTGTGCCTGAGCCTCGACTTTAGCACGAATGGGGCTACTAATTATACCCACCTCAAAGGGACCCTGTGAAGATTAAATGAGACAATGCAAAGCCACACACACACACTGACTACTAAATGCAGATTACTCTACACCTTGAGGGAGGAACGGCCCCTTGGCACCTAACATACAGATGTTGAAGAACAAATAGAACAGTGAATGTTGGTAGACTTTGACTGTGTTTAACTGTAGGCTTCCTTGCTGTCCTTTTTCTCATCCCTACTCCGACTTCTGCTGGCTCATAGAACAGTAATTAATACAAATTAATCTATAGCTCGAATTACGCTTTCTCTTAACAATAATTAACTTGCCAGGAATTGAATCTTCTCAAAGATATAAAAATCTACGTTTTTCCCACAAAGCAGCCTTATTCAGTAAATTCAAGTAACTAATCCCTTACAGGTTTTAGTATTGTGATCAAACTTAGCCTTGGCTCTATAATTAGAGACTTACTATCATACATCCTTGGTGAATGGAGAATCTCCTGCCCAGAGTTGTGCCGACACTTGTCCCTGTCTCCAAATATACCTGCTATCAATGCCTAGAGCCTAGGTGAAAGCAGTTCAATAAATACAAGTGAAATAACAGGAGGAGGGCATGAAGGGAGGAGGAGGGAGGTGTAGGGAAGGGAAGGAGGAGGAGGATACTAGTTTCTTAGACAAAAGAGGGAACTGTTCATCTTGGTGCTGGGAACCTGGACCACGGAGTCAGAAGATGACAGAAAAAAAGGTTAGGCTTGAAAAGTGAGATTTTTAATACCTATGTATTCACGATATTACCCAGGCTGACTCGTATAAACAGAAGCGGCCAGTGTACCAGATGGAACGAATGTTCTCCTCTTACATTTGCTGTGCCTGCTTCCTTTAGCCAGGGTAGTGCTTGCGCTCAGTTGTCTCTCCCCTTCCTCGCTCTGACTGGTCTGCTTCTGGTTCCCTGTTTCTTCTCCTTTGTTTCAGAGACTCTAGTCTGCTCAGCTATTCCCCACGATGTCTCAGCAAAGAATTCATTGGCCAAGCCAACTGATCAGACCAGGAATAGGCCCTACCCCCTCAGCCTCTCTCCTAACTATTTATGGATCTTAGCAGAGCTTTTTTTGTCAGCGAAGGTAAAGTTCTGAGCTTCCTTTCCTCCATGATTGCTCCGCTGCTGCAGCCAGTGTTTGCAACCTGTGTCTGCAACTGTCGGAGGAGACAGGAGCTGTGGTATGTCAATGTGACACTGTGGATTTGTAATAAGATGGCTTAATTTATTTTCTCGGGGGTTTTCATGGCAATTCTGAGCTACAGATACAATGTGAGTAACCATTATGGCTGCTGCTTCCACAATGCACCACAAGGATTCTTTCCCCAAACTATGAGGGTCTGCATCTCATGTCACGGCAAACAACCAGAAGGATGACCTCCTAATTCACACCCATACCAGCCACTCAAACAAAATCCAAGGCAAACCAGCCTTACACTGTCAGGCTTCGTTTTCATATTTTCTTTAATTTCTCAGCAATAATGGGTATATATTGCTCTGTTTTTTTTTTCATATTGCATGGGCCTAGCAAATAATGCTCATTTTTCTAAATCCTGAGCAGAAAGGGAGAGATGAGGAAGAAGTAACTGTGTCTGTGTGCAGACTCCTATGCATACCTGTGGTGAGCAGGGTGAGTCCACCTCACGGAAAGTATCTTTCAGGTTGCTGGCATCATCTCAGCTATGATTGTAATGATCGCCATTGTTGCCCTGGGGAAGCTTCTGGAACCCTTGCAGAAGGTAAAACCCTGCTTTTCTGTGCACCAGTTCCTCTTCACCAGACTGTTGTCAGGGAAAGAGCTGGAGATTAGAAATCAACACATGGAAACCTTTGCCTTGAATAACACAGCCTTCATTCTCTGTGCAGTCCGTCTTGGCAGCTGTCGTCATTGCTAACCTGAAAGGGATGTTCATGCAGGTGTGTGACGTCCCTTGTCTGTGGAGGCAGAATAAGACTGATGCTGTAAGTGACCCTCCACATATCCTGGCTGCTCCTGTCACATCCTTATGCCCCATCTCCTAAGGCTAGTCTGAACTTTTGGAATCCTAGAGCCGAATTAGAGTAGTATTGAGAAACCAGAGCCTTGATGTCATCTGTGCGACAGTCCTATACCTCTGGGACAGTTTGTTTCCAATCACTTGACTGTTATTCTTTGTAATGAAATGTAATTCTTTTCATTTCCATTCCCTTCTAGGTTATCTGGGTGTTTACATGCGTAATGTCCATCATTCTGGGACTGGACCTGGGTTTGTTAGCTGGCCTTTTATTTGGACTACTGACTGTGGTCCTGAGAGTTCAGTTGTAAGTACAAACAAACAAACAAACAAACAAACAAACCAAAAAACAGGTATCTCACAGACAGAACAGCCTGGATTTTCCTAGCTTGTTTCCATAAACAGATACTACTTTTTAAAAAATTACACATTGAGTGATTATATGATGCATACACACAGCACTTTACAATGCTGAGTAGCTCTGATTGGTCTTACTCTATAGGTGAAAAAGTTTAAGCTCAGGAAATTTAAAGATCATTTTTAATGCTTACAGTTACTAATCGGCAGGTGAACCCCAATGCAACTCATCCCTGAATCTATGCCTTTCCTCACATGCTCCACTCTGTTCTCCTTTGGCTGTGCTAAAGTGGGAGGATACATAGATCAGCCAAAGACTGGGCTTGCTTTGTTTACATCAGTTTTAAATTGGGAGAATATTAGAGGCACTGGGCACCAGGCACAGAACTGGGCACCAGCATGAAACAACAGGTCAACTCCTCAATATATTCTAACCTGTTTTACTTTTTTGAAGTTAGTAACTCGTTATGTAACTGAAAACTTTAAAAACAGTTATTACAGCCAGGATTCATTCAAATCTGACAAATGAGGCACATGCCCAATTATGTGAAGTAAATAAGATTAGTTCGTATGCTCGGTGGGAACAGGAGAGCTATGAGTCACATGGTGGAACAGCCTATGAGGACAGGTGAGGCAAGCTGAAGGCAGATTGTCTGTGGTGGTGATGATTTTGTTCTGACTTTGGTTTTTGTTATGTGTCCACCTGGACTTGGGGAAACACAGCGCCCTCTCCTTTAGTTTTCCCTTGCCTTTCTAGACATCTGGCTTCTTCTCTGCCTGCGCTTGGGCAGTGATGACAGAAGACCCCTGGAAAATCACTGACATAGATATCTTCAGCTTAGCATGGGTTCACCTCTCCTATTCCACCCACCAACTCTCTGCCCTCCCTCCCTCCCTCCCCTGGCATGGTGGTGCCTTCTTGAAAAGCCTGTGGCTGTCTCCCTCAGCACCCTAAGAGAACAGGGTGATGAAAAGGTTCATCAGCTTCCAGAGGGCCCAGTTTGCTTCTAGGGAATAGAGAAGAAACCGTAGATGACATTGCCTCCTGTGTTGCGTGTGTGCTCAGTGTTCTGTTGTTTTGAGTCCACTCGAGAAAGATGTTTTTATTTTTTTAAGACAAAGAATAACTGACAAGCTTTAACTTAAAAATGAGTTCAGTGTTGTGAACCAAGGGAAAACTTGGTGGTATGATTTAGTTGCTGGTTTGGTAAACAGGATCCTACCCAATGAAAAGCAACACCCTTCACAGTATTTAATTTCCAGTAATTATAATCTGGATCCAGAGAGCACAATACTGAAAGGGCCTCAAACAGACAGTCCTTCTCCAGGGGCTGCATTCAGCATATGTTGCCAGTCACAGTTGGAGAAACATGGAGTTTATCTGATCGCACCCAGAACAGGAAATCAGTGGTCTGGTCAGCAGGCAGGACTCATTTCACCCTGCTGCTGTTTCTAAAACAAGAGACTAATCTAATCTCTTGTAGATACCATACTCCATCAAGAGGTTGCTGTAAGTCACAAAGAAGTAGAAGAAACCACAGACCTATAAGTTAAAGATGAAAGCTATGTGCCCTATACTCAGTGTGCGTCTGTCTTTAACTCCCTGGAACACCATTTTAGAATTAATAAAAATGAAGATAACCATGCTGGTCATTCGGAGTTATGGTCGGGCTTCCAGACGATTTACCATGTGAGAAAGCTTGGCACTTCCCCTATAATCGTTATGCACAGAAAGTGCTCATTATCCCCCAGCCATCAGAAGCTGCTCTCAGTTACTTCCTCTTTCTTCAGTTCCACGCAAACACCAGCTGTTCATTTCAGAGTTAGATACAGGAAAATGTCATTTGCAATAAAGACAGAGTCCAAAGCACCAGAATGATGTTCTCTTTCATAGCTGTTATTTCTTTTTAACTTTTTAGTTGAAAAAGTGACTGTTGCAAAAAAAAAAAAATGCTGATGTTCATTTCCCTTCTTGCAGCCCATCATGGAACGGCCTTGGAAGTGTCCCCAGCACAGACATCTATAAAAGTGTCACACATTACAAAAACGTAAGTGCCTTTGTAAAACGCTTGTCACAGGAGGGCTTGCTAGCCTGGAATTCAAGGAGTCAACAGAGTTCTCTTTTAGCCTGCTAGGTACAAGCCAAGAAGATGTCTGTTGGGAAAGTTCATCAGCAAACTGAGAATGACTTGAGAACTTTGGGTTCAATGTGCTTTTTGTTAATATCAATTACAGGAATTCTGACATACTAGTTAAATTTTGTTGTTAATATAAGAGGCAATTAGATTATTTACAGCATTTAATAAAAGTTATATTTCTGTCTGTAATCCATAGCCTTTATGAAATGGCCTGAAGTCTCTGTAAGATTTCTTTATTCAGCTTTAATAAGAGATCTTCCCAGCTCTCAATCACCAAAGTTTTATTTGATATATTTTTTAAATCATTGGAATTGATAAAAATAATATATAAACCAGGAAATGAAAAACAAATTATACATCATAGTGATGGTCAGATGCTGCTCACTAACAAAACTGTTAGTGGCTGCTGGGAGAAACAAAGAGGCAAAAGCAGAAGAAAATACAAATTTGTTCTACAAATTTTTAGAACATACTTTTAATCCCAGCACTTGGGAGGCAGAGGCAGGCAGATCTCTATGAGTTCAAGGCCAGTCTGATCTGCAAAATGAATTCCATTACAGCCAAGATTGTTACACAAAGAAACCTTGTCCTGAAAAACCAACCAACCAACCAACCAAACAAACAAACAAAACACCCACAAAACTACATTTAAAAAGGGGGATATAGTTGGGTGGTGGTACACACCTTTAATCCCCTCACTCTGAAGTATGAGGCCAGCCCAGCCTACATAGTGAGCTCCAGGACAGTTAGGACTCCATAAAGAGACCCTGTCTCCTAAAAACAAAACAAAAAAAAAATTACTGTATATTCAACCTGGAATTCTATGACTGTTACTTAGTTTACTTCCATAACTATTCTGTAAATGTTCACTCAAGTATCATCAAGAGCTGAAGCACTAGTTCAGGTGCTGGAGATGAGGAGGCCGTGTAAAATATGCCACAGTAACAGAGCAGTGTGCCTTCAGAAGCACAGGAATCTAGTCGTCTTCTGTAAAGGAGATATGCACTCAGTTCCACAGTTCAGCTATGTGGTTTAACAGGGAAGCCTAGCTCGAGTTTGGGAGCTCCAGATTCTAAGCTCCGTCTTGGCAAGACTTTGCCCAAGTCACTCAGTCTTCCAGACAGAGGTGTTCTCAGAGTCCAAGGGTGGACTGAGAGGGCTGTGACTACTTGAAACCAGAAGACTCTGGGTCTGTGGGGTTCACTCTTGGAGCGGCCACTCTGTGTTAGGGTACAAACAAAGAAAAACATGGCACCGGTAAAGTTTCTGACCCCCCCATCCCTTTGGTAACTCCCCACCCACCCCGTGCCAAAGAGTTTTAGCAAAATTAAAATTGTCAGTAGTGGAGGCTGGAGTCACGTTGCCTTTAGAGCCACTTTCTTCATCTGGGTAGCAGCAGACCCTGCCTATGAGAGTCTGATTCTGACTCTGATTCCATGGCTCCTGATTCTGGGCATCTTCTTATCTCATGACTCCCCATCTGAGAGAAGCCAGTAGTGCTACTGGCCAGCTCGTGAGTTACCATTTCACCACAACAGGCAGAACTTCAGGAGAAGACCTGAGGTGTAGGTTTGTCTAACCTCTCCGTTCCTCCCTCCCTTCTTCCCTTCCCTCCATCCTCTCTTCCCTCCCTCCATGTCTCCCTCCCTCCCCTCCCTCAATCCTCTCTTCTCTCCCTCCATCTCTCCTCCTTTTTTAAAACGCCAGCTTGAAGAGCCCGAAGGAGTGAAGATCCTGAGATTTTCTAGCCCCATCTTTTATGGCAATGTCGATGGTTTTAAAAAATGTGTCAAGTCCACAGTAAGTATTTTATTCCAAGAAGTTTGATTTTTTTTTTACTTATTTTCAGATTTCATTCATTTATTGGGAGCAACTAAGAATAAGGCCTTAGGCTTGGTTCTCTGTGTGGGCATTAAAAACTCTATCGTGGCATGGCGTGAATACATACCTGTAATCCCAGCATTAAAGAGGCTGAGGATTGCTGTATATTTGAGGCCAGCCTGGTTTACATAATGAGTTCTATGCTAGCTAGGGCTACAGATTTAGACCTAGTCTCACAAAAGGAAAATAATGAAAAAGCAGCTATATCATAACATCTATGCTCCTTATAACCTACAGTATGGAAGGGGAGGGGAGAGAACAGGAAGGGATGGGAAGGAAGGGGGAGAGAGGGGGAGGAAGGGGAGGGGAGGTAGACAGACAGGGATTTGGAGTTGGGTCTGAGGCATGCAGGAAGAAAGCACAGAGGCAGAAATCTGGGACTTGCTGAGTTCCAGAGGCTCTGTGAACAGGTTGCTCCAGCAGAGGCAGGTAAGAGAATCCAGCAGCCTTTCACAAATAGATACAGCTATTCAAAACAATACCATGCCTTGAAGAATTTTTTTAAAAAAATAGTTTAATTCATGAAATGTGTATTTTTATTGACATATATTAGTTTATTACTTTAAGAAATAGTTTTAAATGTTTAAAAAATAGAAGAGGGGCCGAAAGACAACTTCAGCTGTTAAGAATATTTCCTGACCTACCAGAGGAAAGGAGTTTGGATTCTGCACCCATATCAAGTGGCTCATAAATACAGCACCCAGTGATCTGGGATCCCTTCCAGGCCCCTGTACACATGTGCACATTCACATACACACGAGTAAAATATTTTTAAAAGAAAGTTAATAAAAGAAGTTTTAGTTGCAGACATTGGGTCTCGCTTGGGTGTCTGTTGCTGAGATAAAACGCCATGACCAAAGGCGACTCAGGGCGGAAAGGGCTTATTTCATCTTACAGCTCTAGGTCACTTTCGTCACTGAGGGAAGTCAGGGCAGGCACTGAGGCAGAGGCCATGGAGGACGGCTGCTTACTGACTTGCTCCTCCTGGCTTTCTCAGCTTGTTTTCTCACACAACTCAGGACCTCCTGTAGGGTGGCACTGCCCACCAGGGGCTAGGTCCTCCCACATGGGTCATTAATCAGGGAAATTGCTGACAGATTTGTCTACAGTCCAATCGTAGGGAGGCATTTTCTCCGTTGAGAGTCCTTCTTCCTCCTGACTCTAACCTCTGTCAAGTTGGCATAAATCACCCACAAACAGTGTGAGGAGGGTGGAGTGCTGGGTGTCGGGGAAGTGTGTTCACTGAGAGAAGGTAAGAGCCCAGGAGGGGACAGGAATTGCCTTGCTGGAGTAAGCGGTTCTTGTCTCCAGTGCCATCCTTGGAACTTGGAATTTGCCCAAGTGCTATCTTCCTGTTTCCAAGCTCAAAGGGGAGCTAACAAACTTTCCCCCATAACAAAGTAGCTTTGCGACATCAAGAAAATACAGACTTGAAGCTAAACATTTTTTTTCTCCCTGATTTTGTCTTTTTTACTGGCTTGGAGCCTTTAGTCTGCTAGTATTCTGTCCTCATCTTTAGTGGGATGGGGTGCCTGGCAGGAGTCTACTCCCTCAGACCTCACTTTTTTTTTTTTTTTTCTGTCAGGGGTTCTTTCAAAATAGTATCTTTTAAGACATAGCCATTCTGGGGTCTGGAAAGATGGCTCAGCAAGTTAGGAGAGCTTATTGCTCTTTGAAGTAGGGACGCTCACAACCACCTGACACACTCCAGCGCCCGGGCATCTTACACCCTCAGGACTCACATGTGCACATACCTACATACGGACACATAACTAACAATAAAAGAGAAACAGCCCCTCAGTTAGAAAATGCCATGGAATATTAAGAACCAGACATTTTAAGTAGCTAACATTTGTTTCCAAAGGTTGGATTTGATGCCATTCGAGTTTATAATAAGAGGCTGAAAGCCCTGAGGAGAATCCAGAAACTCATCAAAAAGGGACAGCTAAGGGCAACAAAGGTGAGACAGCATCTTTCTTTCCTGTTCTTTGCTGAAAGCGGCTACACAGATGACAAAGGTGTATCAGAGAACAGCCGATCTGTTCCCTAGGCTCCGGAGAGAGGGTGGGGTAAATGAAACCTGTGGAGCTCCCTCCAGACAGAGTTGGCCCCCATTAAAAATGAGCATCCGTACTCATTTTAAGCATTATTTTACTAAAAAAAGAACAAGGTGAAGACTCAATGCCAGAAAATTACAATAGTAATTTCATGAGCTTTCACAGTTTTTGCTGTGATTTTTCTGTCTCTCTTGGAAATGTCCCATAATCACCCAGAAATCCAATTTCGTTCCTTTTCTTCTTAGAGAGCACCAAAGTAGAGATAGAAGTAAAATTCATTCCTCAAGACGCATCCCCTTGCTAGACTGGTTTTCTAAATAGCCCATTTAGGACTTTTAAACAGTTTGGGGTGAATTGATAAAAATTATGTTTTTTGACAATAAAATTGATGGTCTTTTCTTTGTTAGAACGGGATCATAAGTGATGCTGGCTTATCAAATAATGCTTTTGAACCTGACGAGGATGTTGAAGAGACAGAGGAACTTGATATCCCAACCAAAGAAATTGAGATTCAAGTGGACTGGAATTCTGAACTCCCAGTTAAAGTGAATGTTCCCAAAGTGCCGATCCATAGTCTGGTGCTGGACTGTGGAGCCGTATCCTTCTTGGATGTGGTAGGAGTGAAGTCACTGCGAATGGTGAGATTCTGGCTGTTAGTACTGTACACTTGGGGTGTGATGCTTTATTTATTTATTGTTTTTGGTAATGATAAAGTAATGGAATGGGTCACTCAACTGTGTGAAAGGCCTTAATAATGTGCCCAAGTGAATTTTCTTCCCTCTTCTTCATCCTCCCCTCCTCCTTTTTGGCAGTAGAGCATAAGCTTTGGAGACAGGCTCTGTGAGGTGAATCCTGCCTCCACTACCAAGAACAAGTTTCTTATCTGCCTTTGTCTTGGCTTCTTCTTTGGTAATATAAGCATAATGCTGGTGGTATTTACCATACAGGTATCATGAAGATCAAATAAGCAATACATATAAGAAATACAGAAGTGTCTGGAACACGGACATCTCTTAGACGATGTTAACACTTAGTATGTTTTATTTTCCTGACAATGTAAATGAGCCACAAAAACAAGGAAAAGTGGTAGTTTGTGTTAACTATTATATTCTACTTCTTATAGAACAGTAAATGGACTGGACTAGAAGAGGCAGCCATTGTTAATAAGGGCAGGTCATGCCCATGAAGTCAGGGCAAGAGTGAGCAACATGCAGGACAGAAGTATTCCCAGAACTGAGAGCAGAATCTCAAGTCCATTCATGTGATGCTTCAGTGTGTGCTCATTGCTCCACCTAGCAGAAGATGCTTGTGAGAAGGCATGCCTGAGCTCTCTCCTGAGAGAAAGGCAAACAGTAAATAATCACATAAACAACCTCAGTAAATGCTTCACACTGTGTTTAATAGGTGTTACCCCTGGTGTCAAATTTAGATGAAGCTTTGGGTAGTGATCAAGAGAGGGCTGCAGGGTAAGGCACCAACCACAGACATAATTACAGGAAACAGGATTCTGTCTAGTTTTAGCTTAGCTGTGGGCTACCACTGCAGGAGTAGAAGCTGATGCCAGGGTCTGGGTGCTAGGTAGGTAAGCAATTACATTTGGCAAAAGACTGTGAGAATATGCTGTGAGGCTCTGTTCTCCCAGCAGGTCTGTTAGCTCATTTGAGAACACATGCTGGCTGCTTCTTGTTGTTTATTTCACTGTGTGCAGTGACTCAGACCCATTATAGATTACGCTGGCCAGTTGGTTTAATGACTTTGTAGAGTCCTGATGCCAGAGTATGTTCCACACTTGAATAGCTGCTTATGTTACGGTGACAATTGCTATTGCTCACAGGCCTAGGGTCTGGATTTAAAAAAAAAAATCAAACTTTTAATGGTCATTATATCACATTTAGTTTTGAGGAATATTAGAGAAATTCTATGTACCTCCTTCCTGTTTCTCCCAACAGTTACACGGACTAAATAAACTATAGTACAAAAGTGCAATTAAGATAATTAACATGGGTGCGTTTAAAACAAAGACCTGGATAGTTAGTGAAATTTTACTGTTTGAATAAGTCTTATTTACTTTTTGTTACAGTGAGCAAGAACTATTTGGATGCCTAACTACTCCATTGTTCCTTCCCTCTACAAATTGTTTATAGAGTACCTCTGTGCTATGAATTGCTGGCTACCCAACACTGGGTGTTGTGTTCCTCGGTCTGTTTTAAAATGGGTCTTGCTATGTAACCCTCAAATTAAAAGCCCCTCACTTCAGCCTTTTGAGTGATAGCATTGCCTGTATAAACTACCTTGCTTGGTGTGCTATTTCTTAAGATATATGCACATACAGCTTTATATACAGCATTGTGTCAGTCTGAAAATATCTATGGTTTTCCAGTAATAAACTCTCCTGAAAGTCTTGATTAACCATAGAGATGTTAACATTTCTCCAGAGCAAATGTTTAAATATGACTTAATTCTTTTCTATTTTTAGATTGTCAAAGAATTCCAGAGAATTGATGTGAATGTGTACTTTGCTTTGCTTCAAGGTAAATGCCTCTGTGCACATCTGTCAAACTTGCCCACATCTTCTCCCTTGGAATGTGAGAATGTCATCTTAGTTACCTTCAAATATGTAGTTAATCACTGTATTAGATGATTATGTGCTATTTCCAAAACTCTTTATCACCACAAACAACTGTGCACCAATTACAATAGCTTAGGGCAGTTTTGAGCTTTGAAAGAGTTTTTTTTTTTCCAATTTATGCCACAAGGGTGGCACAGTATAGAAGCTTGTTTCCTGTTGGTGGCTACGGGAACATCGTTTTGGAGTGAGCAGAGGTGAGACAATGAAGATCTTTTGGAGCATGTCTGCAAGTAGAGGAGGGTACCAGTGCTTAGGATGAGTTCTCTGAAGGAGCTTGAGGTGGGGATTTATGCACAAGTGGTTGAGGGAGTGAGGGAAGGGGGACTGGGCCATAGATGAAGCTGGTCAAGCGCCTGATGTCAGATGTTTTATTACATAAGTGGCTCTATACAGAGGTGGTTATGCAAAGTTCCACTTTATACCCTTATCTGCCAGTCAGTGGATCAGGTCAAGTATGTGGGGGGATGGAGCTCCCCAGGCCTCTTCAAGTTAAACAACTCAAGCTGTGAACCAGAAGACAGGCTCAGGGCAACTAGGGATGGGAATATTGGCTTGGCAAAAGGGTCACCAAGACAGACTGCAAGCAACTGTGGGGTGACCATTCCGTGTGCTGCTGGCAAAGAAAGGTACTGTGGGAGAAGCCAGGTCAGAGTTTGGAAATGAGGAAATGATGAAGAGTGCTACAAAAACTAACAAAACACCTGATATCATTTAATGTTACAAAAATCCTTTTTCTAGCAACTAAACATCCTTTTTCCTTTGCAGACGATGTACTAGAAAAAATGGAGCAGTGTGGGTTCTTTGATGACAACATTAGAAAGGACAGATTCTTTCTGACGGTTCATGATGCTATACTCTATCTGCAGAACCAGGTTAAATCCAGGGAGGTCCAGGATTCCCTTCTAGATACGGTAAACATTTCACCTACTCCATCCTGAAAACCAGCCTAGAAAAAAAAAAAACCCTCTGACTTTTAGGCCATCTGTTCAACTTCTAAGAGCCATTTTCTCATCAGGGAAGTGAGGATGAAAACCACTTACTGCCGGGAAGACAGGAGGACTAAAGTAGCTTTTAGGAGGGTTCCCGGTAATGCCCAAGACTCGAGAGTTCTGCAGTGTGCATGCTCCCTGACAAATGTGGCGTTAGTTGTAACACTATTTTTAGAAGACAGCACTGAATCCTGGCTTTTCTGTGATGTGTATCAATGTGGTGTGTATTATACCAGCGGGGATCCTTAATTTACAAAGTTAAGATTTAACCCACAAGTCATCTTTGAAAAACAAACAAAGAACAGAAAATGAGGGACTGTTCAGTGGGCAAAGGCTTGATTGCTGTGCAAATGTCAGGATCCGAGTCAGTTCCTCAGCACCCAGGCTTGGCGGTACGTGCCTGTGACCTCACTGTTCAGGTGTGAAAATAGGCAAATCCCAGGGCTCACGGCCAGCCAGGATAGCCGTAATGGCTCCCTGTTTAGTGAGAGACCCTATCTCAAAATATAAGATGAAAAGCAACAAAGAATTCTGAGGAACCTCTGACCTGCACATGTATCCTCACAGGCAAGAATAGCCCCACACAAAAACAAATAAAACTATAGACAAATCCAGGTTTGTTGTAGGAGGGCACTTGTTTGTTCCCAGCTGCTCAGCCCCGAAATAACCACACAGAAACCATATTATTTGCAATACTGTTTGACCAATAGCTCAGCGTGTTTCTGGCTAACTCTTATATCCTAAACTAAATCCATATCCATTAATCTGTGTATCGCCACATGGCTGTGACTTACTGGCAAAGTTTCGGCATGTCTGTCTCTGGTGGCAGCTCCATGACTTCTCCCTGACTCTGGCTTCTTTCTCCCAGCATTTGGTTTAGGCCACCGCTCCCCATCTCTGTTCTACCCTATCAGGTCAAGCCAGTTTCTTTATTAAGCAATGGTATCACAGCATACAGAGGGGAATCCCACATCACAGGTTCATTTTCTCCCACAAAATGGAAAACACTATAATTTCCTAAAGCCTTATTTTGTCAATTCTCTTTTTAAATAATGAGAAGAGGCAAACCTGCTTGAACTCACTGCCTAGGTTTACTGGAAGGCCTAAATGAGAACCTCATTTCTCATGATGCTTTCACAGTGAATTTGGAACACCGTAGCAGTTTCTTCTCTGTTGCTGTGATAAAAATATCACAACCAAGAGTTTACTTCCACTTATGGTTCCAGAGGGTCCACAATGAGAGAGAAGGCATGGTACAGAGTCAGGAGCTGGAAACTGGCTGGTTACATTTTATCCACACATAGAGAGAGGAGAGGAAGTGGAGCAGGCTCTGAAACCTCAAAGTGACATTCTTTCTCTAGCAAGGCTCCATCACCTAAATGTTCTATAACCTCCCCAAACAGTCTTCCTACTGGGGACTAAATGTTCAAATATATGAACCTATGGGGGACATTTTCCATTTAAATCACCGTTAGCATCTATGAAAAACAGTTATCCTTGTAACATAATCATATTGTATTACTTATGATGTTTTCTAAGGCTATGAGAAGCAGATCTTTATTACAGATTAGAAGTTGGTGCTCAGGGTAGAACTAATCTAGAAACTATTGCATTATTCTTTTCAGCTGTCAGTGCAGAGGATGCTCTGCCAATGTTTCTGGGGAAAAGAGCAAGCCAAGCTATTGAGAGGGTCCATCTCAAATACTCAAGTGTCCACACCTACCAAAAAGAAAAGCTAGGGACTGGAGAGATGGCTTGGTGGTTAAGAGCTCTGGATGCTCTTCCAGAGGACCCAGGTTCAGTTCCTAGCATCCCCATGGTGACTTACGGCCATCTGTAATTCCAGTCGAAGGGGATCTGATACCCACTTCTGGTCTTTGTTGGTACCAGGCACACACTTGGCACACATACATACATGTAAACAAAACACTCAAACACATAAAATAAATAAAACTCTTTTCTTTTAAAATTGCACCACTTTTGTGCATTTTTTTAAATGCCCAGCTTAAAATTTTCCAACTTAAAAAATTCTAACCCTAGGTTAAAAACAAAGCTGGCTTATATAGTTTTTGAGATCACACATCAAAAGTAAAACAAAACCATGGTAACAAGTTCCTTCTCAAAAGGAAAGCAGTTATGTGGTTTGTTAGCACCCTTTCTGATGTAAAGTCTTAGGCCACAAATGCGATGAAGTTGAATGAGGAACAGTGTGCTCACTGCGTCAGACTACATGGATTCAGTCTGTGAGGTGCTGTGAGTGGCTGGCATAGATTTTCACTTTCAGTGTGCATTAGCCTGAGTATAAATGATTGCTTGCAAGGTGGGCAGAGTATTCCTGGCTCCAGTGATATTGGGAACCCTGCCTGTCTCCACAGGATCTCACATGAAACCTGATCCATCCTCATCTGGTGGTTTTCTTTCCTTCAGAAAGTCACTTGTTAGGCAAGGATATCTAGATGCAGAGATTAAAACCCTTTCCCACCCTTTGATCTATTACAAGATTTATCCTAGAATAGCCACAATCTGTAGCTACCATTCCCATCATATTAAGACTGTTTGTACAGGGACTTGGTCTTCTAACTGATTTTCACATCAATAAAAGCACTGAGCTGTTTGTGAGAAGAGAAGTAGAAAACTAGTAGTACAGGATGGCATTTTCGCTTTGCTATATATTTGGTATTGCTTTTGAAATGTCCTTCTCAATGAACAAGACAAATGCAAAGTGTATTGATATCCTGTGAATAGAGGATTAAATAATTATACATTATCTCTAAAAAGCAGAAATGTCCTAAGCTGTCAACTTCTCCTTCAATAAATTAAGTTCTGCTAAATTCAAGCTGGGCCCCTGTATTGTCCTCAGTCACCAGCCCACTGTAGCATAGTCAAAGTGTCCTCAGAGCTGTACTAAGTGCTCTTAGCTGTCAAAAGACAAGCATTATTGACTGCCTGGTTGAGGGTGTCTTGTTAAGAGGCACATACTTCAGAGACAGAGAAGGAGCTGTTCAAGGAGTTTGCACAGTAGAAAACTGGACCAGTTTGAATGTACGAGAAATATGAATGAACAAGAAATTAGAAGAGGATTCTGAAGTATAGATGACAAATGACAATACCAGTAAAGTTTAAATCATTTTCTGTGGTGTGTGCTGTATTTGATGCTATTAGATTTCCAATAAGTACTGTGTATGTTCTTTATCAAGATCACCCTCATTCAAGACTGTAAAGATCCTCTTGAACTGATGGAAGCAGAGAAGCATGAGGAAGAACTTGATGTTCAGGATGAGGTATGGTCATTATTTTCTTATGTAGAAAGTAATTGGATTTAGTACTGAATAAATGGCGTGAACAAGTAGTGAGTAGTCTAAGAGCCATCCAGGGAAAATGCAGAATCATCCTGAAAGGCTTCATAGAAGGAGAAATGGAAAGTAGACATTCCCTCAAGGACGACAAGGTCTCAGGAACTGTAATCTCGGGCACACAGAGTCACTGCAGTGACTAGTAGCCATTGGCAAGTTCTGATTTTATGTTGAACTCAACATTCACTTCTTCCTAGAGACCTAAGGCTCTGGGATAGGGAAGTGGATGGGGGACTTCTAACTAAGGGCCACAGTCAGTCTTCACCTGACTGGTGATGGCTTACACACGTCCTTTGCACCAGACTGAGGCTGTTTCGGGAGCTTGTGCCATCAGACTGTTCCTAGGAAAGTTGACTGACCTTGAAGAATCTGAGTAAATTTTAGGCTTTTACTTCTAAATAAAATGAGAACAACAATGGAGAATCAAATAACTTTTTATCATAAAATTATCAAAAAATATAATTAAAAACATGATAACTTTATACTTGATCTTAGCCAAAAGGCTGAGAAGTAATTAAAAGAATTTTAAGTTGAAAGTTTTCTAAGAAACCGATAATGTTCTCAGCCCATGCAGAAATCCCTCCTACTCAATTTAGATTCTCTGTGAAAATTTCCAGACACTGGTAACCAAGTGACTTCTCAAGGGAAGTTTCCATGGATAGAAATCCCTGTTAATTGTGCCTATAAAAGTGAACTTGGCCTTTCTGTAATAACCACCCAGCTATGCTTTCCCTAGCAACACAGGCCTTCGCTTGGGCCAGGCCACAGCTTATTGATAGCACCTCTGTTTCCACCAGACTCCCAGAGCTGCCTTTTCAATTCCTTCTGTCAGTCTTCACAGACATGCAGTCTGTTTTGCTGGCCAACAAGGGTCCCAACGAGTAGTTAGGGTGCCATGGAAACTGTGCAACCATGACCATTTTGAGATCATCAAGATATTTAAAGGACATACGTCTGTTTTTATTATAGCTACATCAAAATCTTGGGCTCTATTGAACAGGAGTCAAATACAGACACATTTTCATACGGATTATGTTGAAGCTGGATTCTCCATTCATACTTAAGCAATTGGTTTCTGTCTCAAATGTAGGATCATACACAGTTCTGCTAGATTAAGTAAGATATGATGACTTTCCAGGTCCTGATGAAAAGCACTGGGCAATATTCAAGCCCCTGTTGTAAAATCAGGCAGAAAATTTTATGGAAGAAATTAGTTAGAATGAAAATCACAAGCCTGGTGTCTTGTCCCCCCAGCTTAATAAGCCTATGAAAGTTATTATTAAACCAAGAAGTCCATCAAGCTCTGGTAATTTATAACTCTATGAATCCTGGGTTCAATTCCCAGCACAGAATAAATGGACACCTGTAATCCCAGAACTTTGGAGGTGAAGGCAAGGAAGATCAGAAGCTGAAGGGTATCCACAGCTACATCTGGGGCTTGAGAACAAACTGGGCTAGAGATCTTACCTCCAAGAAGTGAATGAATGAATGAATGAATGAACAAATACAGAAATAAATAAAGGGACTTGAGTGGTTGCCACACTGTGGAATAGATGGTTACTAATTTCCACATAAAATGACTATTCAGCCTTCTAAGGTAATGAAATGTTGTAGCTGTGGGGATTTGAACCCAGACAGGCCTGTGAACTACTCCTGAACCTGGTCCTTACTGGCCATTTGGCCAGCACCACCCTGTTTCATTTCAGTGTCTGCATGTAAAATAGAGATGATAATACACAGGACGGTGAAAATTGAAGGCTGCCTATGAAGAGTAGGGTTTTGTACTTAGTGCCCAATGAACAGTAATTATTGTTTTACACAAATAAAATTAGAAGTATGTGAGAGTGAAATTGTCTTCTCTCCCCCCTTTTTTTTTAACGATACATACCTGAGTAAAATCAAGCGACCACTACTAGAAAAACGTATTTTAAAAAAGATAATGTGGTCCTAAGGAGAACTAAATCGGTCAATATTTTGTTTCCCCTTTTCTTTCACAGGCCATGCGTAGACTTGCTTTCTGAGAGTGGGTGTGGGGTCACCGCCAGCAAGGACCACTGACAGAACGTGTCTATCAGGTCCTCTCTGCTCTGTTTCTTCGTACTTAAACAGCCATCCTTTTACTGCTATGTTAAAATATTTGCATTTTTAAACTTCTTAGGCATTACAAGAGAAACACTGGCCATTTCTGTGTCTTAATGCAGAAAACAGACAGCTTAGCTCTAAAATGTTCAAAACCATGAGACTCATCCCTGAAAATCAGCAATGTCTGGGACCTGAGACAGTGCTCAGTGCTGCTGACACCATGACAGGGTTGCTCTCTCTGTCTACAGAGTGTGCTCTATCCTTGTTAAACTGTATAAGTGTTCCCTCAACAGCCTTTGTGGGCAGGTGAGCCAGGATGTGTTGATCACACTAAGAAAAGTAAAAATGAGTTACTAATGCACTCATTAATGAGCTGAAAATAAAACCAACCTTTGAAAAATAATTTTGTTTAGACTTAACTTTGTTTATGAGTGTTTTGTTCATACATATATCTGTGCACTGTGTGTGTGCCTGGTGCCCAAAAGGTTAGAAAAGAGTATCAGATTTCCTGAGGACGGAGTTATAGATGGTTGTGAGCTGTTATATGAGTGTTGGTATTTGAACCCAGGTCCTCTGCAAGAGCATCAAGTGCTGTTTAGCACTGAGCCGTCGTCTCTCCAATCCCCATAATTCCTATTTTAAAATGCAGTGTTAGCCTATCTTTTTGCATATAACTGCTCCTTGTATAATGACAAGATAAGCTCTCTTCTATTTAAAGCCAGGTATGGTGGTCCATGCCTGTAATCCTAGGCCTTGAGAGGCCGAGGCAGGAGAAGCAATAGTTCAAGGTCTGTTGTGCTATATAGTGAGACCATATTTTGAAAAATCTAACATGAAGACAATTTTGACCAAACCCTTTTTGATAGAAGACCATGGTGATGAGAACAAGCTTTTCTCTAACTATTTAATAATACTCCAAGGAAACAATCATAAATGGAATTCTAACCACTTTTAAAACAATCTAAGAACAGGCAGTGGTGCCACATGCCTTTAATCCTAACACTCAGGAGGCAGAGGCAGGTGAATATCTGTGAGTGTGAGGCCAGCCTGGTCTACAGAGCAAGTTCCAGGGCAGGCTCCAAAACTACACAGGGAAATCCTGTATTGAAAAAAATAAGATTGTGTCACAGCACACTCTAGGAATACTGCCTCTCTCATACATTTTATGAAAACAAGCATACTGTATAGTGTGTATCACTTATGGAAATTTAATTTGAAATTCAAGTTGTTCTTTGCTATAATTCCTAACCTATAGGATGATTCCACTATTGTATATAAAATTCAATAGCAAATAAAAAACAAAACCAACACATATAAATGTGGAAATATTTATATGCATTATTTAATAAATGTGAAGTTATCTTTTGTTTTGGATTTGGTGTTTTCTTCCTCAAGACAGGGTCTTACTTTGTCCTGGCTAGTCTTAAGCTTGTGGCATTTCAATCTCAGCTTCCTCGGGGCTGCTGGCCCCACTTTTGAACGACTCAGTTGTGTCCTCTCTGAGAAAAGCTATTAACATACTTTTAAACCCGGCATTCCATGTTTGCCACTTCCTGTCATTATTTTGATGTCTTCTTTATCCCACTTCTACATGTAAGCATGTGGTTTCATGTAGTCAGTGTGGTAAATATCAGTGTGGTAAACAATGTCCCACAGTTCTTCCCCTTCTCACCCAAATACTTCCAGATTATTTTGTACAATAGCTTCCATCATATTATGCAAACTTTCAACCCAGTACCACGCGTGTGTGTATACATATGTACACACACCCACACAGTATAAATTATAATATACTGCTTAGATAATTTTCTCAAAACAAGTACATCTCTGTTAGTTCATACCTATATTAATACACTCCCAAAAACCTTCTCACACTATCTCCTAGCCATTGTCTCTAGAATGACAGCTGCCTTATTCTAAAGCCTGTTTTGTCATTGTTTTGAGACCTGGATTATGTAACCAAGGCTGTCCTTGAGTTTGTAACTCCCCCATCTCACTCCTTTGAGTTCTGGGATTATGGATATGTATCACCACACCTGCTAAAACCTGTTTTATTTGAACTGCAATAAATATAACTACTTCATTTTATCTGTGTATTTGTCTTACTTTATTGTTAGAATCATGAGGATTTGTCTGTCTCTGCATCAGCATCCATTGCTGGTTCTCCTGTTATGTAATGTTCTACTTTTCAAGTAGTTAACCACTCAACTGATTTTGATTATTTGTACTGTTTGTAGTTTTGGTTTTCATGAATAGTGCTGTGCTATGGACATTTCTGAGAGGTGTTTGTCCATGTTTCAGAAATATTGGGGTGCTCTATTGGAGACTTAGGTCAAAATGATAGACAATAAAATTAAAGTTATTCTGCATCTGTGACAGACAAGCTACATGTCTCTGGTTTCAGGAAGGACAGGACATATTTACCATGCAAATAACACTTAAACACAAGCAAGTCACGTGGATGATAGGTGTCTAGACAGAATGGAAGACACAGAAATAGGCATAGTTAGGAGGGGAGAAAGAGAAACAAAAGAGATCTTTTTTTTAAAAAAAAAAAAAAAGTAGCAGAACTACAATGGAGAAAATGACCCTGATGCAGAGAAATGATGGAGAACCAACAAGCGTGAGCAAAGGGAAAAGCTGAAGGAAGGGTAAAGGGAAGAAAACAATGATAAGAAAGCAGGAAGGAATGCTGGGATGATGTGATATTAGGAAAAAAAAACTCAACCTAGAGGACTGATCTCTATGAGTTCCTTGAGCAAGATTCTCTCATGCTACACACTATGATATCTCCTGAGTCCTGGGTCTCCTTCCTTGGCCCTGTGTCTTCTTCCTGTAAGAGTCATATACTCTTTATTTTCTTCTGCCTCTTTCCCATGCTAGAACATAAGCATGGGAAAAGTTTCTGTGCTCCGATAAACCTTTCTTCCCTTGCAATAATCTGAATCAGATCAAATCAACCCAAATTAGGGAAAAGCCCAGGTTTAATGGATACCAATGCTCCTGGATGGCTTTCCAGCCCCCAGAGAGGAACCAGGGAAGGAAGAACATAAAACCACGTGTATGTTCTCTGGGGTACAATTTAAATACCCTGTGGGAGAGGTCTTGAGCATCTCTGGGGAGGGGTCATCATTTGGCGGGCTTTCTCAGAGGTGGAGTCTGGACTACAACTCAACTTGCTTCCCTGGTTTCCAGAAAAAGGCCAGAGACTTCCAGCAACTGAGGACCTCAGCCTTACTCTTTTGACTATGCCAACTAGGTAGCCTGCTTCATCTGTTTCTTCAGGAATACTGCCGGCCTTACTGTTTTTGTATAAGATCTTGTCATTTCCAGCCAATCACAACGTATTGTTGAAGATTAAATGTTCTAGTACTTTGCATTCCCTCTACATTCACGTAAAACATTTGTGATGTGTGAATGATAAATTCACAGAACTTTGTGAAGAAGTGATGTGATGCTCATGCGCCATAAGTCTCCCCAAGTGTGAGCATCATGCATAACTACAGTACAATTGATGTTAGAACAAAGCAGTGAGCTTGTTCCCATTTCATCAGTCATATGTGCACTTGTGTGTTTATGTGTACACACAGCGCTATGCAATTTTATCTTATGTATAGATTCATATGAACACCACCAACATAGCACAGACTCCTTCTGAGGATGGGTCTCTGTGCTGCTTAGTTTTTGTCAACTTGACACAAGCTAGAGTCACCTGGGAGGAAGGGCATTCAATTGAGGAAGTGCCTTCACCAGAGTGGGCTGTGGTAGTGTTTTCTTAATTATTGATTGGTGTGGGTGGTGATACCCCCAGGGCAGGTGGGCCTTGAAAGTATAAGGAAGGTAGCAGAAAGTGAAGTGGAAACAAATACGTAAGCAACATTCCTTCACACCCTCCACGGTCCATGAGCTCCTGCCCTGGCTTCCCTTGATGACAGACAGTTACTTGGAAATATAGACCAAATAATTCCTTTTCTCCCAAGGTTCTTTTGGTCAGTTTTACGACAACACCAGAAAGCAGAGCAACACAGTCCCTTTGGAAAGGTACCTTAGATGTATGTAAACCATGCTACACCACATTACCCACTGATTAATGGCTGAACAAGGACTATTGGAGTTGGAGGGCCACAGCTGATATTAAACTTCAGTTGCCATGGTAAATTGAACACTGGGACTGGGTGTGAGGAGCCACGAAGTAGGCACATCGTCTAGGCTTTTTAGATGTGAGAGGTTATTATGAATCCTTGGCCAACCAGCCACCTCAGTGGGACTGGGGATGGATTTTGTTGTAAAACAATGTCTTCAACATAACAACCATCTTCATTAGAATAGTTTAACCACTTTTAAACAACCCCCAAAGTTGGGTTGTTGATTGTTGGTGCTTCGGCATAGAAGGAGGAGGACTATCACCTGAGATCTTGTTCACTTATTCCTGCTCCTCTCGACATGTAATTCTGCACCTAATTGCAAATGGCCCTGGTTGTGCGAGGTGCTAGTATATATAAACCACAAAAGGTTAACTGAAGTTGTGTGCGAAGGTGAGGGGTGCTCCTACGGTCCTATCTAACCCAAACATAAAGGTTAATCCAATAGGACTAATCAGTCACTGGATTAAGGGATGATTCCTTGGGAAGATTGATTTACCTAAAGCCAAGCTAAAGAGATGGGTGGAATAATTATCCCTTTAATGGCATAATGTACTGTGGTGATATTTTGTTTATGAACTAACAAATTAAGTTTGCCTGAGGATCCGAGCACAGAGCTAGGCACACTAGCTAGTCATAGAAGCGAGGCAGTGTTGGCACACATCTTTTATCCCAGCACTTGGGAGACAGAGGCAGCTGGATCTCTGTGAGTTCAAGGCCAGACTGAGCTATGTGACACCGAATCTGTCTAAAAGAAAAACAGAGCTCACAAGAAGGTGATCCGGCAGTTGGTTCACCAGCCTTTAATCCCAGCACTAGGGAGGTGGAGACACAGTGATAAGGTTGGGTGGAGAGGGGGAATATAAGGCAGGAGGAGACAGGAGCTCAGTGCAGTCTGAGGCAGTCAGTCTGAGGAGTAGTCAGTCTGAGTTCAGGACTGCCCCTTTGGTCTGAGCATTGGTAGAGGTAAGAACACTCTAATGGTTGGCTACTCAGGTTCTCTGATCTTCAGGCAAGCTTTATTTGTTAAAACACAAACAAAATATCATTACGATGTACCTTTTTTGAGATAATGTACTTTTTCTTCACAGAAATCCTATACCAGGTATAGTTATTTATGGAGACACAGTCCTGTTAAGAATATCTGCCTTTCTAAAAACATACCCAGAAAACTGTAACTTTTCCTTTCCTTTTTCTCTTCCTAAGCATGCTTTCCCTGACTCTGTGGGCTTCCTTACGCTGTCTCTGAAGCTCTCCACACTTTCTTATCAGGTGGTCTTTCTGTCCGCTACCTGGCTTCGCCTCTATTACTGAACATACACGCTTAATTTAAACTGCATGGTTTTCTCTCTTCCTCTCCTTCATCTTCCTACCTTGGGGTTGTTGTGGGATATTTGTACACTGTGTGAAGGTGTATTGTTGTGACTGGTGTAATAAAAGGCTGAATGGCCAATAGCTAGGCAGGAGATACAGGCAGGGTTTCCAGGCAGAGAGAGGAAATAGAAGAAGATAATCAAGGTACAAAAGAGACGCTGTGGAGAGGTGGAAAAAGTCAAACATACAGAATGAAAGAAAAACAAAAACCCGTGTGGTAGAACATAATTAATACAAGTCTCCATGGCATTTTTGTGAGCTGGTTGCTCGAAGAAAAATCTATCTACAGAGGTTTTTGTTTTAAACACTGATAAATTGTCCTCAAGCTTTCTTCTGGGTCAGTTCTTACGTTCTTAACAAGACTAGGCAACCTGAAAGAGAATCTCAATACCCCGGTGACATGGGGCCTCCACAGTTTCTGTTGGAGTAGGTAAGGTCTGGATACATTCAAGACTGGAGTCCATGGCCTTTATCTGTGAGCTCCCAACTGAGTGAGGGAAGGAAGTGGTGAGAAAGGCTGGAAGGTGGGCAGGAGCCAGATAATGAAAGGTCTCACAAACTGAATTAAGGAGCTTGGATTTTAATCTCATCTGGTAAGAGATAAAGGCAAAATGGTGGGTTACATTACCTGGCTAATCCAATCAGCTGACCTAGTGCCTAGAATAGATTCAGAGGAAATTAAAGTGGAGATGAATGAGGCTTTTGTTTTTTCTTTTTTTTTTTTCCGTTCCCAAGGAGAGAGTAGGAGATGAAAGGTGACATAGTAGCTTTTGTGATTTAGAAATAAAAGCCAGTTCCATTGATGTGATTGTTTCCACAGTTTATCCTTTCAGGTGTTAGTATTAAATTATATAAAATTATATGAAGCCTTATTTTTACGATCAAGAAAAAATGTGCTATTTTGATCTGAGATTGTAGTTACTCTTTCCTCATAAATGTGCGAGAACTCACATTTTACTGACTTTTTGTGGTTTTACTTGCTCATAAAAAAAGAAACATTTAGTCTCTAAAACAAAGAAGAGGTTGCTTAATATTTTTGTTTAAACCAGTTATTAAATGTCTGTGGCAAAATAACAAGCTTTAGTAAATGAGGGCTCTGTTTCTGCTTCCTAACAAGGAATTAAAGCGCTTGGAACTCTGGGGATGTGGTGTGTCTACATCTTCCACATTGGATGGCTAGCCTATCCAGACAGCTAGTCACATGGTGTGAGGAAGTGTGAGCCTCGGAGAAGTCCAGGCTACCTTCCTTTTTGTTTCATCAGCGTCGCAAACCCTTATCCCAAGCACCAGATTTTCCATCAGGTCTTCATTCATTCATTCATTCATTCATTCATCAAACCTTTACTGTGCAGCTCTTTTATAATTGGCACAAGACTAGGGATTGGGCATCCAGCTAATGGAAAACAAAACAGATAGACTCTCTGTTCTAATTAAATCCATAGTTTAATGTGGGAAATGACTGGCAGAGAAGCAAACATACCGAGGAGTATCCACAGAGGATCGGTGGCAGGAATTACAGGCACACACTACCATACCTGGCAGTACTATCCACTTCAAATCACCACTGTATTAGTTACAGTAACCAATACAGTGTATATATTGTGAGATCAGTTACACTGCAGTTTTAAGGAATACTGACAAGTATACAGAGATTGAATACAGATACAAATGTTCCCGCCCCACCTCCCACCCCCGGGTTTCTCTGTGTAGGTTTGGCTGCTTTGGAACTCACCTGTAGACCAGGCTGGCCTTGAACTCACAGAGAGAGATCTGCCTGTCTTTGCCTCACTGAGTGCTGGGATTAAAGGCATGCGCCACCACAGCCCAGCCCAAACACGACGTAATTGTACATGTTTATAAGGTACAGTATATTTTAATATATGCAAAGAATATATAGCAATCAGATCATGGCAAATAACATATACATCACTTCAGACACTGTTTCTTTGTGTTGAAAACATCAAAATTCCTTTATGGACAGGCTAGGGGTTAGCTCAGTAGTCAATATTTTGCATATACAAAGCCCTGGGTTCAGTCTTCAACACTGTAAACACACACACACACACACTCCCCAAGATAATGTAATTAATTTTTGTCAGTGATACTACAGTGCAATGAAAATTTCTCAAATATTTTGCACCTGTGGTCCACTGAATCACTGTAGAAGCCGTGATGTGGAGGCCTGACTGGCTACTTGTGAATGTGCTTCTGATGGTGACACATAGGGACAATGATCAGAGTATCAAGGCTGGTCACACACCTCAGGGAAGAGATTCACGGGGAGAACCCACGGAGTTTTTAAGCAGAGTGAACAGCATAGGTTCTTAGGGTGTGAAATGATTCAACTTGATTTGGTGCTGTCTAGCACTAGAGTGTAGCCAGAGACGAAGAAGTTAAAAAGGTTGACAGAGTAGGGCCCACAATACCCAAAAGCATATAACAGGAAGTAGATTGTTGTGGTTTTTTTTTTTTTTTCAGATTAGGGCTTCTCTGTACAGTGCTGGCTATTCTGGAATTTGCTCTGTAGACCACACTGACCTTGACCTCAGAGATCAGCCTGCTTCTGCCTCCTGAGTACAGGGATTAAAGGCACGTGCCACTACCAACGGGCACAGAAATCACCTTCCTTTTTTTTCCTTTCTTTTGCACTCTCTCTCTCTCTGATTTTGAGACACGTCTCTCTATGTAGACTAAACTGGCCTCGAACTCAGAGATCCTCTGTCTCTGCCTTCCAAGTGCTGGCATTAAAGGAAGGTGTGCCATTTAAACTACCACACCTGGCTATTTAAACAGGGAAAAAGTAATCAGATTTCCATTTTATTTATTTATTTATGTGGGTGTTTTTGAGACAGGTTTTCTCTGTGTAGCCCTTGCTGTCCTGGAACTTGATCTGTAGATCAGGCTGGCCTTGAACTCAGAGATCTGCCTGCCTCTGTCTCCTTAGTGCTGGGCTATCACATCCAGTCAGAGTTACATTTTTAAAAGGTTCTTCTGAGAAATGCAAATTTGTTTATTTTTATGTACAAGACATTTTCTTCAAAGGCTACAAAAGGGTCTATCATCTTAGTTCTCACAAGAACAAACAGATGGCAAGGGCAGAGGATAGATTTCCTGTGGTAAATCCTTTAACAACTTCTGGCTGTTTCTCATGGGAAGGCATATTTATCCCAAGTCTGGAAGCTGGAACAGGAAGAAGGCTATTGCAGGACGTATGAGACACATTTAGAAAAAACTTACTGCTCAGACTTAATGTTGAGGGAAAAGAGGAATTAAGATAATTGCTCCTTGTCTTGGGATTCTGACTGAATAACTTAATACATGATGATAATTACTGAGATTGAGAGCATTGAAGAGGGATAGTGTGGGACTCTGCAGTCCAGAATTTCTGTTTAGGGAGAGACGGATGGCCAGTTAGTCAGAAATAAGAGCTGAAAGAGATTCTTCTTAAATATATAGTTACATAACACTTATATCAGTCAGGATGGTTTGGTTAGGTTACGGCAGTAAACACACAAGGTGGGGGTAGGGAGTGTGTGTGTGTGTGTTTTGTTTTATCCCTGCTGAAAGTTCGCAGCAGGTCCAAAAGACTGTTTCCTTCATGTTTGCCTCAGCATTCCAAGCTATTTTAATCTTAGATCTCCACTTTTCAACACCTGATCACTTTGGTGTGAAATAAGGGGAAGTTGATCGGGGGAACGAAGAGGCAGGTGCAGCGTGGAACTTTCATTCACATTTCCGGAGCTAAAGTAAAGGATTACATAAATACATGTGCTCTTTCAAATGTTCTGGAGAAGAGGAACTAAGAATCCTAATGAGCATAAATAAATTAACCATGATACTTTACATATCAAATAACAAGGCAGAGATTAGGATTTCCCCCAAAGAGGCCCATGCTCCAGTGTTATATAGGGGCAGGGGACTTGAAACCCCAAATTCCAAGTTTGGATGTGCTAAATTCAAGGTGGGTTTATACAAATGATGTGTCAAATAAACAGCTAAACAAAAATGCTAGTAGAGATTTGAAATTTGGAGATTAAGAAGTATCTGGAGTTGGAAAGGAGGGTGTGGTCTCGTGGTCTACGGTGAGTAATATTGCTATGGGAAAACATTTAGTGGGTGATTAAGAGTAGTGTGGACAGAGCGCTGCAGACAAGTTTATTAAAGGGTGGTCTGGAAAGAAGAGGGAAGGAACGATCAGATGGAATGAAGAAATCAAGGGAACTTTTAAAACTAAGAGAAAGGAACTTTAAGGTATGTGTCTCATCTCTCTTCAAAGAAAACCCCTCAATTTGTGTAAGGGGTCACCCCCCTATCCTATGTCTCAACTCATCTTTCTCTACTGAATCAAACCTGTTACTACTTAAGTATCTCTCATCTTTTAAAACAAGGCTGGCATTTTCCCAACTAACCATCGCATGTCGTGAAACTCGAGGTGGCTCACGGGTGTCACTCAGTTCTTTTACCATTCCACATTCTTCAGTGTCTGCACATTTAACTCTTTTTCTTGCCTAATTTCCCCCAAGGTTTTAGTAAAAGACTGTGACTTTATTTCCCAGGTCTTATCTTCCCAGCAAGGTATCCTTTGCCCAGAGCACATAGATTCACTCCATCCTGCACCACTGGTGCACAGGACCATACCCTGCTCCTGACATGAAGAGCATTCACAACTATCTGAAATTATTGTTTAACTGCTGTGTATATATAGTCAATTTCACCACACCAGAAAGCAAGTTCCAAACTAGACGTGAGACTGTACAGCTTTAATCCCCAAATGAGGCAGGCGAAGGCATAAGAACCATGGGTTTGAGGTCAGTCTGTGGACTACACAATGAGATCCTATCTCAAAAACAAACCAAAATGAAAGCCAATTCAAAGACACTTGCAATGCTTAATTGCGGGTAGAGGATGAACGTTGGGAGCATAAGGAGTGATCATTTTTCTCCCAGGGTGGGGTCAAAATTTCAGAAATTCTGAGATATGTTGGTAGAAGGGTTGTGGGCACAATGATAAAAATAATATTTGAAGTCATGGCAGCAGTGGCACACACCTTTAATCCTAGCGCTTGGGAGGGAGAGGTAGGCAGATCTCCGAGTTCAAGGCCAAACTAAGCATGTCAGACAAAGACTAAAGAACTGGACCAGCAAATGTGTCCCATATTGTGATTCCAAGACCCTTTTCATGTTGTTATTAATAGGATGTGATTGGAGAAGTACCCTCTTGAAAACCAGTGGTTCTCTACAAACATTGTCTTCACTATTCCTTCACAGTCTGTCAATCACTCAATAATTATTGAGTATTTGTTGTGTGTTTGACAGTGTTGTGGGTACTACGGAGGAACTCTGGATAGATAGGGCACTGCTCTAGATGAATAGACAGGTTATAACCACATAGTTGCCAGGCCTAGGACCAGGATTGGGGGGAGGGTCATAAAAGCACCCCCTTTGATGATACTGTTTGTCTCGGTATCACTTGCCAGCTCACTCAAATGTTGTTTATTTATTTGGATTTTTGAGACATATAATTAAAGAAATCAGTATTTTTTTTTCTGTGTAGCCCTGGCTATCCTGAAACTCACTCTGTAGACCAGACTAACCTCGAATTCACAGAGACCCGCCTGCCTCTGCCTCCTGAGTGCTGGGATTAAAGGTCTGCATCACCACCTCCTGGTAACTACTGCAGTTTTGTTTCTTTATAACTTCCTTTTTTTTTGGAGTGAGGATACAGGGGTATCCTTATTTTATTTAACGTGGCTGGTGCCACCTAGTGGACATCTCCTCAAACAGGTTTGAATCTAGGATTTTTATTTACCTGGGAAAGGAAAAGAGTGAGTGAGGATGGTTGTTACAAGTGCTGGTTTTGAGGCTAATTAATTTCACTGGCCAATTTCATCTTGAAAGTCAACTGCAAGCTGAGACAAGCATTCCTACTTGACAAAGGATACTAAGACAAGGAAAGGTTTGGGAAGTTTCCAAGGCCAGCCAGAGAGTAAATTGCACAGCCAAACTGTCAGTGCCCTACCCTGTAACTACTGTTCTGGAACACGAAGTCACCTGTATAATTAAAGAAATCAGTATTACATGTCTGTATACAGGAGGTGAGATGAAGACAGTGTGCTTTAGTACCCTGAAGATAATACAACTTAAATGCCAACAGGTTTCCATGGAAGCAGCTCGATTATCTCCTGGAACATTGATTTGAGCCCCACTTACATGCTCTCATCTAATCTCATCTAATCTCCTAATACCATAGAAAGTGGAGGTGGGGGCTGGCACGATGGCGTGGTGGGTAAAGGTATTTACCTGCCCTTCAGTCCTGAGACCTGAATTTGATCCGTACAAGCCACATTAAGGTCGAAAGAGAACCAAATTACACTACAAGTTGTTCTCTGACTTACACACATAACGTGTGGTTCATGCACACATATAATAATAATTTTTTAAACTGAGGGTGAAGATCAACATATAGAATTGGGGAAACCATAATAATTCAATCTTTAACACTAGAGTTTTAATTTTTTGCTTGTACATATTTATTTCAAATAAATCTAAAATTATTTCCAGTGTTTTATTGTACAGTAGTTTAGATACCAGAAAGCTTGAAAGAACAGTACTCTAGTGCAGCCACCTTGAACATAAGGCCGTATCTGCCTTATGTACACACTTGTCTCTGTGGCTACACACCTGAAGATGGTTACTGCATTGCTTTATTCTGTCCTAAAGACATCAGCATGTATCTCCTAACTCAAGCACACCATTATTGCTCAGGAAAACAATGCCTTCTGCAATTTCTAGCATATATGTATTAAAAACGTCTCCAGTGCCTTATGGCCATTTTCTACTCATCTGGAGGCTCAAGTTTCAGGCATTGCATTTATCTCTAAATCTCTTAGTTTCATTAACCTAAAAAAGTTTCCCATCCCTTTCCTCTAGAAAACCAGTTTTTGAAAAATAAAGGTATGATAATGGCACCACAAGTAGATTATCATTTGGAGAGTCACAGTGAAGTATTTACCAATGAAACAGGAAAGGATGTTACAGCAGTACGAGGCAGGACTACCTAGCCTCAGGTTTAGTTTGATTTACATGATACTTCTGAAAACTGTATGTTCATAACTCTAGATCTCGGCTTAAATTTTGAATATTTTTAAAATTTCAGTCAATTAGGTCCATGTGATGAATTCACCCCATCAAAATATATGATTGAAAAGTTTAAAAATCCAACTAAAAAGCCAGTTGTGCACGCCTTTAACTCCAGAATTTGAGAGGCAGAGGCAGGTAGATTTCTTTAGCTCGAGGTCAGTCTGGTCTACAGAGTGATTTTCGTGACAGCCAGGGCTACAGAACAACTCCAACTCAAAAAACAAACAAAACAATCAAATTTAAAGAAAAATCTACAACATTCAAGTAGTGCATGATAATACAAGGATAGCACTTTAAGAATTACAGTGTGATGGGTGGGCGTGGTGTTGCACACAGAGGTGGAGGTAGATGATCTAAGTCAACCTTGGCCATAAAGGAAGTTTGATGGAGGACAGCCTGACTATGTGGGATCCTATCTCCAAAACAAAATATGCTATCCAGAAACAACATTTTCTGTGGTCTGAATGCTTATGTCTCCCCCAAACTCATATGTTAAAACATAATTGCCACTATGCCAGTATTAGGAGGAAGGGATAGTGATTAGGTTATGACAATATTACAGTAACCCCAAAAAGATGCTTCTCCCATTCTACAATGGTAAATACATCTAGTAGACCCCATCAATGAACCAGAAAATGAGCTCTAACCCGACACTGAATCTTGGAACTTTCAGCCCTTAGAACTGCAAGAAATAACTAAGTTTACAATCTAACTAGTCAATAGTATCTTGTTGATGGGGAAGCTCAGCCAATCACATCTGGCTAGGGTGTGGCCACCTGGAGCCAGGTGGATAAACGGGGGTAGATAGGTGCGCTCCTCTCTGAGCGGTGCTCGCCATACCCGTTTGAACTTCGGACCTTCTCCGGTAGCGTGAATTTCCCCGTTTTTCAATTATTAAATTATATCTGTTGTTTTGAGCTGGTCTGGTTATTCTTAGCGTACCCATCGAATACGCCTTCACCTACATCTTGTGATAACACCAAATGTACTAAGATAATTATCATCAGCACCAGGCGAGGGCACAGGTACGTACTTTCTTTCCCTACACTTTCATGAGTAGATAAGCAGCAATGTTTTTATGGCAGAGGGTACACTACAACCACAGCAGTCTCTGTCCCACCTCTATTCTAGCAATATCAGGAGCCTGGCTCTCCCTGCTGCATTCTTGTGGCTCATGGTAGCGGACAACTAAAACAGGCTACTCAGCTGGAATGGGAGACCATAACGTCTGAAGAAAAAGCTAAGAGTAAAATTCTTTACGGCAGCTGTGTTGTCTTTGGTTCCCTGTGTTTCAGGTGCTTTCTCAACTCTTGTTCCTTAAAACTAAGGGCTGAGGGGTGCTGGAGAGATGGCTGCTCTTTCAGCGGTCCTCAGTTCAATTCCCAGTGGCTCATGACTATCCATAATGACATCTGGTGCCCTCTTCTGGCCTGCAGAGATACATGCAGACAGAATACTGTATCCATAATAAATTAATAAATCTTTAAACAAACAAACAAACAACAAAAAAAAAAAACAAAAACCAAAGGCTGAGTAGCTTCTGGCTGGGAGAGAAACCTGGAAGGGGGCATCTTGAGGAAGGTAGAAGGAAAGTAAAGGGGGGGGGCACTGAGGGTTGAACGGTTTAAGCAGGTAGGGTGGTGAGAAGCAGATTGTAGAGCTGTGGGAAAAATTACCTGGGACAAAGGGAATATAAAGAAACTATATGGAATACCACTATCTTTTAACCCAAGTAAAAACCACAAGAGACATTGAAGGGAGTTACAATACAGGCTCCTGTTAGTCCTCTTGGTTGATCACAAGATCATATTGCAGAAGAAACCACACATCTTGGTTGCAAGATATGAAAAACACACTATGGAACTGAATTGGAAACCTCCTCCGTGCTAGCTAGCATTCAAAGTGCTGGTAGGTGCTGTGCTGGCTGTTGGGGTGTGGGGTCACCACTGGGAACTGTATGAACTAGAGCATTAACCTGCAGGGCTTTTACTCACCTGTGCAACAGTGTCATGACTGTCCTTTGGGTAACTAACTGCTTTCTGCTTGTATTTGAGGCCTGCTTCACAGAGGAGGGGAGTAACCCAGCCTGACACTATAAAACCCACTAATGAGTTAGGCCTGCAGAGGTCACAGGCTCAGAGGAAGACTTATGGTCACTTAAGGAAACTGACATAGCATAAAATTACCTTCTAAATTTGTGTTTATACCCATAGACAAAAGCTACTCTCAGCCTCATTCAGAGAACCCTCTTCACAGTGAATGGTAATGAATGCAGAGGCCCAAGGCTGCCAAAAATGCTGAGAATAAGTCATGGTTGTGAACTTAGCCCTAAGCAAGATAATTACATCACCCACTCAAGTCAGGCAACCTTGCAGAAGGGGTGAGAAGTATGTAAGAGTTGGAAGACAGGGTGAAGGACTGTGAAATGCTATTCTCTAGATGATACAAGGATAGTGGTTACTTACACTGGGCTCATACAAACTAGCCTTGTTTACAATCAGTCATGAGGCCCTACCCTTTCCTACTGAACTGCTGGAGAGTAATAGATTCAAGGAAAGAAGGAATTAATTGCCATCAGTTGTATGGACGTGAATGTTAGAGATTTGTGGAAAGCAGGGTGATGGACAGGGATTGCATAAAGATGTGAAAGGTTGGGGTGTGAATGGTCTTTGTTATGTATACAAATTGTGTAAGAACATATTTAAATAAGAATGACAAAGAAATGTTTTCTAATATCAATTTATTCAAACTTATAAAATAAAGTGATATTTAGTACAAGTTTTTAAGTATAACTAGTGTTTGTTCTGTAAGTGTTGTATTTTAAACTACTGTCAACTTGAGATATTAGTGAAGAATTAATACATGGCACTTTTTCCCTCTATAATTTTCCTGTGATTGGCTGCCATAATCTGATAAAGCATATAGTTAGCCAGTACATTCCATGCCCTCCTGACCCCTCTTCAGGGCAATATTTCAGTGTTTGTACTGCAGGGCACATGGAGTAACAAGAGGCTGAATCTTGAGTGTTTTGGTTATGGGTTTTGTGATGGGTATTATTGATTGCCAACTTGACTACATCGAGAATTTACTAAAACCCCAAAATGGAGTGACATACCTATGAGACATTTTGTTTAATTTGAAGTGGGAAGATCGATTCTAATCCAGATCCTTGAGGTAAAAGACACATCTTTAGTCCAGATCTTTTGGGCTGGGAACACACACTTCTAATGGAACACATCTTCTGCTGGAAGGCCATATAAGGACATGGAAGAAGGAAGCTTTTCTCTTTGCTTGCTTGCTCTTGCCTCACTAACATTCTTAGGCCTTAGGGTCTACTTTTTTTGTGATTCCAGCATATATTGATGACCAGCTGAGACGTCTGGACTCTTATGGACTGAACAACTACTGGATTCCTGGACTTTCCATTCACAGCCAGCCATTGTATGGGTCAGCTGGACCACAGTCTATAAGTCATTCTAATAAATCTCTTGAGATTAGTTCTGTAAGTTCTGTTACTATAGAGAACCCCATAGAAATTTTTCTTACAACATATTGGCAGACTCTTTAGAAAGACTGAAAAGCTTTGGATTCTACTGATGAGGAACTGTAGATATGTCACCCCAGGAATCTCTCTCTCTCTCTTACAATAACCTAGTTGAGAACACTCATATTGGTATCCACAATACATCTGCAAACAGACTTTTATCTCTCTCCAGTTCTCCCTGGTCTATAATAAGAATGCCTCTTATTTAACAGTAGGTGCCTTCTGCCATGGGTCAGGATGTCTTGCATTATGGGAAAACTTTGTTATTTCACCACTGGTTCAGACCTCATGACCCCTATTTCTATTTTCACAGCAGCTATTTCTGTGGCCACATGCCTCTCACAGAACACACTCATTTTGCGTTCTTCATCCACTCCAGTGAGCTTCTGACAGCCAGTGACTGGAAGGAGATATTCTGCTTCACCTTGATACAGCCAACCACCTAGGAGGTGCCACACAAAAAACAGAATTGTTTTTCGTTTCAATACTGGGGATTCAACCTAGAGTTTTGTGTGTATTAAGCAAACATTCTAATTATATATAGATATATCTGAGCTAAATCACCAGACCTTTAAATTTTCTTATTTTGAGAGGTCTCACTAAATTGTCCAAGAAGGCACTAAATTTGAGCCCCCCTCCTGCCTTAGCCTCTTGAGTAGCACCAGGCCTAGGATCAATGCTCTCCTTACAGTTAATTCATACTTGCCATAACTGTGATCATCACCCGGGATCTCTGGCTTCTTGGTTCACTATCCTATCAGATACAATATTTTTCCCAATGTAAGAATGGTTATTTTTTTAAAAATGTATCTTGTTGGATTGTGTCATTTATGTGAGTGAACCATATATTTGCTATAGGTCTTTCTTAGACTGAAAATTTATTTTTACAACTTGCTTTTTCAAGGTTCCCTATATTTACATTTTTTAGCTGTTGTGGGATAATGCTCTTGTATACAACACTGTGGGATGATGCTCTTGTACACTGTGAAGATTTGTCACTTGTACTCGTTTACTAAAACACTGATTGCCCAGTAGCCAGACTAGGAGAATTCTGGGAAGAGGAAAGGCAGAGACTTAGTCACCAGACACTGAAGAAGCAAGATGAGAATGCCCTACTAGGAAAAGGTACCAAGCTACATGGTTAAACATAGATAAGAATTATGAGTTAATTTAAACTTTAAGAGCTACTTAATAATAAGCCTGAGCTAACAGTCCGAACTGTTTATAGTTAATATAAGCCTCTGTGTGTTTCTTTGGAACTGAATGGCTGTGGGACAGGGTGGGACAGAAACCTCTGTCTACATTTAGCACTCCAATATGGATCATTAGTATAAGTCAAGTTGATCACTGTCTCTTATGTAAGCCACACATTTTACCTGGTTTAGCTTAAGTCAGTCTACAAAGTTTAACAACTCTGTCTCAGTCCTTAGTAGTGTCCCTGAATGTAGGTAACACTTACGGCTACCAAAGTACCTTGACAACCATTAGCTTGTGATTAAGATATTAGTGGTCTGGCAATAAAAAGAAAATACACTTTAAGCTAAGTCCACTGGGACATGACTATCTGGTTAGACATAATAATTGTCAAGTTTGGGTCTAGTAAGGGCTATAGGGCAAGACCCTATCTCAAAAAAGAAAACCAAATAAAAATAAAACATCAAAATTATATGTATGGATGTGTATGTACACACAAACAAAACACATGTGCTAGTTGCTTCAGGTTGTCCATTAAAATGACTTCTCACATTTATAAACATTGGGTCAGCACTGTTCTATATATTAATGTTGACTCTTTTTTACATTTTTTCTTTTATGTTTATTTGTGCCTGTGTGCCATAGTACATATGTGGAGAAAAACTTGCCTCAAACAAAAATCAGCTCAAAATTAACCACAGGCTTAAATCTTAAGACTTGAATCCTTGAAAGGATTATTGGAAAACACAGATGCAGGCAACAACTTTCTGACTAGGACTCCAATAGATCATGAAATGATAGTGAGAATTGACACAAGGGATTGCTTAAATTAAAAAGCTGCTGTATAGTAAAGAAAACAATCATCAGAGTCAAGAGAATACAGTATGGGAGAAAAGCGTGTAACTAATCCGACAAGGGGGCTGTTGTCCAGAATACATAAAGTGAAACAAACAATAAACAGTAACTGGGCACATGAACTGATCAGAAGCTTTTCAAATGGTTAATAAATACTTACCTGGGAGTTCAAGAGCTGGTTCATCAGTTAACAGCAGCAGTTAAGTCCTCTCACAGTGTCCATGTGGTAGCTCACAACGGTCTGTATCTCCAGTCTCAGAAAATATGTCTTCTCTGGCCTTCACGGGTAATGCATATACATGGTGCATAGACATATGTGCAGTTAATACACTCATGCACGTAAATATAATAAAATGTTCAAAATACACTGGGCAGTGGTGGCGCATGCCTTTAATCCCAGCACCCGGGAGGCTGAGGCAGGTGGAGCTCTGTGAGTTCAAGGCCAGCCTGGTCTATAAAATGATACCCTGTTAGACAGAGAAATCCTGTCTCAAAAAAAATTGTTCAAAATATATTTAAAAGTACATGAAAAATGTTGAAAATCTTTAGCCATTAGGGAGATTAAAATTTCTCCAATCAGAATGGGTACCAAGGAAACAAAAAACAACAAATGTTGGAGAGGGGAGGGAAGGAAACTTTTACCAGTGTTTGAATTGCAAAATAATCCATTTGCTATGAAAAACATGGAGGTTCCTCAAACAAAAACAAAAACAGAATTCCCACATGACCCATGTATATCACTTCTAGGACTATGCCTAAAAGAATCATTTATATTACTACACAGATATTTGCACATTCATTTTTTTTACTTCTTTTTTACTTTTTTTAAAAAAATGCCTAAGGCAGCCATTGCAAAGAAGCAAAGCCTGACATGTTCTTTTTTAAAATATTTATTTATTTATTCATTATGGATACAATATTCTGTCTGTATGTCTGCAGGCCAGAAGAGGGCACCAGAACTCATTACATATGGTTGTGAGCCACCATGTGGTTGCCAGGAATTGAACTCAGGACCTTTGGAAGAGCAGGTAATGCTCTTAACCACTGAGCCATCTCTCCAGCTCCTGCACATTAATTTTTACTGTGGCACTATTTACTATTGCCTAGGTGTCCAACAACAGATGGGTGATTAAGGAAATGTAGCATATCTGCACATGGAATACTATTCAACCATAAACAAAACCATTCTGTAACTTACAGGAAAATGGATAAAACTGGAAATCATGTTAAATGATAACCAATCTCATAAAGATAAGTATCATACAGTTCCTCTCATATGTAGAATGTAGGAGACACGGAAATAAAAGAGGAACTACTGGGGAGGTCAAAGGGGGAACTGGAAAAAAATAGAAGGGATGAGTATAGTCAAAGTACATTATGCAGGAATGGAAATATCCCAAGAAAACACATTAGTTTGTACAAGCTAATACAAATGAAAGATAAAAAGTATCGCATAAGCCTACGCACACTCCAACTTAGGAACTGAAGATATTACCTTGTCACACTGGCGCTGCATTGAGAGCCTATGGACACGATAACAAAGGAGAAGAGAGCACAGACGCTGAAGCAGTGCACGGAAGTGCTTAGACCAAATCAAGTACATGGTCCACATTTGCCTAAAGTGAGCCGTTAGCAAGTTTCCTGCTTTTTCAATTGCTGAGAAGGGGCTCATTATGTAACTCAGGATGCCTTTAAACTTGCAATCCTCCTGTCTCAGCCTCCCAAGGGCTAGAATTACAAGCATGTTCCACCACTCCTGGACACTCCAATAATTTTCCTAACGATATACCATAAAATACTGACAAAACTATTAAAGTCTTAATATAATTTCAAAGTCCTTCTTTAATTCTAATCCTCTAGCAGCACCAGATATGATTAAACTATATTTTCATCAATCTGAAGTTTGATGGGGGTGGGGTGGGTAAAAATATTTCCTTGGTAAGAACTATCTCACTTTAAGTTCTTGTACAAAGTGAGGGTTTCAGCATTGGATGTATAAATTGAGGACATGAACCCTCAAGTTGAAGGAAAGTTTTTTTTTTTTTTTTTTTGTAGATATGAGGGAGACTACAGCCTGAGGCATCTGGAAGAGTCCAGAGCAAGAAGAAAACGTACTAGACCTCGTCACGAGAAGAGAGAGGGACAAGAGAGAGCATGGCTAAAATAGAAAGAGAATGGGGGGGGGGAAGCCCATGAGCTGGAGTTTAGGAGAGAGTGAGGTGAAGTCAGGAGGCCAGCATATGTGCTGGTCACAGCACAACTGTTAGCCACTGTTCCCAAGTTCGTTCAAGACCAGACAGTTGCTTAAAAAGAAAAAATCCACACCAGCACTATATTTAGAGAAATATCAGAATGCTGTGGAAGACTCAACAGACCCATTGAATCTGGCATTGAATTCAGAGAAAAGGTTTCGGTATGTGGAAATTGATTTGCTAATGGTGTCTTTTGTTTAACAATAAAGTGGCTTCTGTAAAGCCTTATCAGAAGCTGACTTTTCTGCTGCTGCTAGATCCTTAGAACGTGCTGGAGTGACTCTTAGACTGACCTGAATAATACAGAACACCGACATATGAGCTAAGCTATATATATATATATAATATTATATATATATATATATAATATTATTCTTCAATAAATACTAGCACCCGAAGGCATTCTGAAAACCACCCAGTAAACTTCATTTGTAAGTAAATTTATATTTTAACAACAATAAAAAAGGCAATTGATTCAGAAATGTCCTTAGTTGTGGGTGTACCTACAACCTAGTTGGTAAAGCCACAACGAGTTGGAGTCTTTCAAAAGACCACAATTAAGGCAATCACTAAATAACACGATACACTTACACTGTAATCTCAACAGTGTTAGTCACAGCCGTTACTGTGCAACACACAGGACACATTCCTACACATACTTTATTTGGAATTGAGTACCGTGAAAACATTTTTTTTTTTTTTTTAAAAAAAGAGGTCAATATAATAATGTTTTATTGAACTAAGAACTCTGGCACTGAAAGCGTGAACAACCCAAGGTAACGATGTCGTCACCAAGGGACGACCATAGAGCCCAAATCCCTTGACTCCTGGGCTGATGTTTTCCACTAATTGTGCTCCTTTCCACTCATCTGAGAGCTTCAAGTGTAAAGGGCTGGAGAAGGTAGAAGACCTACACGAACCAAGTCTGCTGGGTGGGAAGGCTCTGAAGGTCCTCCGCAATCGCCGCTGACACTTTCTTTTATTTTGGCTGAGCAAGATGAAAACAGCAACCACAGACCCAAGGGACCAAGAACTGGAACTAGGTACCGCCTGTTGTGGTAACTCTCTCTTCCTTGTCGCGGCCTGCTCTCTCTCACTTCTCCCTTCCCGCCAAACCTTAACGTGCCCCTTCCCCCACCCTGATCCTTCGGTCCCATTCTTCCTTCCTTCACCCCATCCCCGTCGGACCGAAACCTCCTGATATTCCCTCCAGTTTTAGCGGGGATTCGCCGTGCCTGCCGTTGTTCTTGAAAGCGAGTGGTGGTCATCACTGCAAACGCGTTTCACCTGAGAAACTTTGGCAGGAGCGGGGGAAAAACGCGCGTGCCGAGCGGGTGCTGGGGCTCGTCAGGACAAAGCATGATTAGACAATGAGGACCTAGCCTTCCTCCCAGGCCGAGGGCCTCTGCTCTCAGTTTCTCTCGGGCGCCTACGGAGCGCGCGCCTATTTACACTTTCTCCTGCCCGGCGGCGGATCCGGGGGGCATTCCAAACCGTTACTCCGCCTGCTGGGGTGGGACCAGCCCAACGGCTTGAGCCTGCGCTCTCGGCCGGCCGGCACGGGCGGACTACAAATCCCAGAAGGCCTCGCGCCAAGGGGTGGGCAGGCGGCTTACCTGCCCGCCGCGCTTCCCTGTGGTACTTATTGCTTCCCAACTGCAATAGCTGTACTTCATACAGCTGATGGCTGCCTCCTTCAGGGAGCATTAGCAGTCTCGACACCAAAGCCCTCGCGTTCCCACTCTTTCTGCCTCAGTTCTGGCTATGCCTGAATCCCTCACCGGAGTCGGGTGGCGGAGGAGAGGGAGGGAAGGCTATGCCAGCGCTACCCGAGCGCACTTCCGCCTCAGGGCTCCGGAAGGTAGAGCGCACGCGCTTGCTGCGACTCCGGAGCGACCCACTTCCGTTCCCACTGTGCCCTGCGAGCCGAATCATGGATCACACTGGTAAGGAGGCGGAGGCAGCGGGGGTCCTGGTTTCGTGCCCCCTTGGCTTGTGTGGGACGGGGTACAAGGGGTACTCTCGCCTCACTGCGCCGGGACGTGACGGAGAGGAAGCCAGCTCACAGACCCGGTCCCGGGCTGGCCCGCTGCTCCTCGGCCTACTCTTCGGAGCGGTACCTCCATCCTCGAGACCGGCAGCACTGCCTCTGCGGTGCTGCTGAGCTCGCCTTCCGGACACTGCGCCGCGCAGGCTTGTTGGGAACGGGAGGGTGCCGGTTCTTTTTTTGTCCCACCCCTCTCTTTATTCCGGTTGCTCTGCACTTTGTGCTGGGGAAATAGGCGGGTGGATTCCACTTTCGGAATTGGGGAAACGTCCAGACGCTAGGCGAGTGGGTTGTAGACTTCCTGCTGCCTCCCAGCTTCGGGTAGCTGCTGCAGTGGTCACCTCTCGTGGTTATTGTCTCTTTGGGTTTTCACAGGCTAGAGGTTAGAGAAGAAAAGTCGGATACGGTTTTCGAAGTTATAAGCGGAGCATCTTTTCTAAACCCAAAGTATGCCTCGCCCTTCGACCGTGGTCCTTTTCGCTTCTTTTGGGGACATAATACAAAAATTTTAAGATGAAGACATTTCCATCTCATATTCTAAGTAATAGTGGCTTCAGACTTTGTTTCGGCTGGCTTCGTTTTCTTGTTCTTAGTTATTGAAAGAGTGCGCTTAGCTTTGAGAGCTTCAGACATACAGACAAGCAGGAGGAAAAGGCACTTTAAGAATCGACGGAGATGGCCTCAGTCTTCAAATTACTGCTTAATTACATAATTGCATGCAGATAGTTGTAGGCTTGGAGATAGAATGGTGGGTTGATAAGCAATAGGACTGTGTCCTTGTCTTCGAGTTTACATTATATCAAAAGGGGCGGGCAGTTTTTTCTTTTTTAAAAACCGCTTATAGATTGTGGTGAGGCCTTTAAGAAACCAGGTGTAGAAATTTCAGAGAGTGCCAGGCAAAAGTGTTTTTGGAATGGTAAGAAGATGTAGAGAAGACCGATGTCTGTGGTTTAGTTAGCAAGAGCCCTAAGTTGAGAAGAGAAGGAAAACATGTTACCTTGTTCAAGAATTTGAGAATCATGGTAAACAGTTTTAATTTTAAGTGGCTAAAAAGCAACTGAATAAAATTAGGCGTATAATATTTTAAAAATAACCTCAACTCTTCTATGGAGAATGGTGTAGGAAAGGAAGAACAGGAGTAAATCATTTAGGTGGCCCAGAGAGAGGCTCAGTTTAGTGAAAGTGTAGCACAGTGATAGAGCCTTACCTAGCTTGCACAGAGTCTGAGTTCAGTCCCCCAGCAACGCTGTGGGGGGAAAAGTTGGGACAGGGCACAGACAACGGGCAATTGCAGTAAATATTTTGGTGGAGAATAAAAAAGCTCCTAATGGATTGGTTTGTGGGTGTATGTGAGAGAAATGAGAAAAACTGAGTTCCTCACTAAAGCATCTTGGTCCTGCATGTGTAAAATATTCCACTTTCTAAGTTATTAATAAAAGGTTGCCTTGGTAGATAAAAATCATTCTAACATGAAAGGTCACTAATGAGCTAGCTAGAATTTAAAAAATTGAGTTTCCGGACAGCCACTTTTTCTGCTCAACAATAGTGTTTCTAGGTTTTAAATTACTTATGAGCCAGTCACCTTAATGCTTCATTGTTAATAGCTGTACATTTTGAGGGAAAAATAATCAAACAGACGACTCAGACTTTCACAAGACCTTAAATACAAATTTGAAAACTGTTTGAATCACAGTGTCTTTGGCAAATCAAATTCCTATTAGCTAGTTAACTGATGATTTCTTGACTGAATATGCTTTTCAGAATAATGATTTTAATGTTAAAGGATCAAGAGGTCTTGTAAATGGAAGTATTGAAATGGAATTTTGCTAGAAAAAAATATTACAGATGTCTGTCTCTCAGCAAATTAATATTGCTTTATTTAGTGTTTCTCTGTATTGTAGAAGTGTCAGCAGTGGGCTGAGAGCCCCAGAGAGCACAGAGCGAGGAGGGCAAGCCCAAGGCATTCTGGGGTGGAGGGAAGCAGAGACAGGTGATGTGATGCTCCTGAAGCTTCTCTAAGGACAGCCCTTTCTTTCCCCACGCTCCCAGGTCACAGACCGATAAGACCCTCCCTGCATTCTTTGGTCATTATAAGTGTTAATTGGCACTTAGGTAAATGTGACGCAAATTTTGTAAAATACTGTTAAATTCTTTTTTGGGAGGTGGATGCTAGGTACCTGGACCCAGGATCTTCAGTACCTAGACAGGTTCTGCCAATACCTTAACTCTTTTTTTTTTTTTAAACCTTTTCTTTTTTTCCCTTTTTTCTTATAGTCACTGGTTTTGCTTGCACATGTGTCTGTGTGGGGGTCAGATCCCCTGGAATTAGAGTTACAGACAGTTACAGTTGTAAGCTGCCATGCTGGGTGCTGAGAGTCAAACCCAGATGCTTTGGGAGAGCAACCAGTGTTTTTGAAGCTATATAATAAAGTGTTACTACATTTAAAGGTAGATTCACATTAAATGGCCAATTATTTTTATTCCTTATGTAATAACCAGGTATTTCTTTATTATCGTGTTTTGGTATTTTGCTACTATGCATGCTACGTTTTTATTCTTAATTTTAAAAAGGCCCCAAACAAACCCCAGAATGTTGTCACTTGAAATCTCTGAAGCAACTCGTAGCTTCAAGAAACAGCAGGGTGTATGAAGCGAGTTCCAGGACTTCCCGAGCTACATAGAGAAACCCTGTTTCAGAAAAAGAGAAGCAGCAGGCTCTGGGCTGGAGAGATGGTTCTGTGTTTAAGAGCACTGGCTGCTCTTCCAGAGGACCTGGGTTCAGTTCCCAGCACCCAGATGGCCTCTTCTAATTTCTGGAGGATCTGACACCTTCACACAGACATACATGCAGGCAAACACAAATGCACATGAAATAAAATAAGTAAGAATTTTATAAAAGAAGAAAGGGCTAGGACTGTTCAGAAGATGGAGAGCTTGTGTGAGGTCCTTGGAAGCTGCAGATAAAGTGTGCTATTTGCATTCATGAAGGTAACACCACTAAGAATCCTTTTGATATCTGAAGGGCAACAGGTTGGTTTTTATCAAGGGGAAAAGGTCATCTGCCATATCTCTATAGCTGGTAGATACTTCTGTGTGGATGAGCAAATGCAGTGAAGACTGGTGAGCTACATGAGCAGACTTTTAGTGCAGTGTTGAGGGTGGATCAAATTAGGTTTATTTTATTCAGGATTGTAGCTAATCATGTAATCCCCTCTCCGTGAAAAACATCCTAAAAGAAGTTTGCTGTTGAAAGGGTAGAAAGTAGACAGATGTCTTATCATTGAGACCATTTTGAAATACATTTGGCTTTACCGAATTTAATGTGGACATTTGGCTATAAGTCATGATTGTAATTCTTGCAGGAACTCTGTCCATTAATTTGTGTTTGAAACATTATAATTTTATTTTATTTTTTATTGTTTTTGTTTTTCGAGACAGGGTTTCTCTGTGGCTTTGGAGCCTGTCCTGGAACTAGCTCTTGTAGACCAGGCTGGCCTCGAACTCACAGAGATCCGCCTGTCTCTGCCTCCCGAGTGCTGGGATTAAAGGCATGCGCCACCACCGCCCTGTGAAACATTACAATTTTAAAGTTATATTTGCATTTCCAATTTTTAAGCATTTCCCTTTTTGTCTTAGGGTAAAATTGATATTTTATGTTACATATATCTTTACGTACTTAAAAAAGTAAGGCTTTATGAGTCAGTTCTGTGAAATAATGTACCTATTGTTCATGGACAAGAATTCTTTTTTATTCCATAGATAAGATTTTTAAAGACTAGAAAGTGTCAGTTGTTGAGACCTAAGTCTGAATCACAGTTTTTTATTGTAGTGTTGACTTTTTAACTAAGGATATCTGTTATATCTCTAGAAATGTTATGATACAAATAATGTGTTTTTTATTAAATGGTATAATTTTTGTAAATGCCTTGAATACTTTTTAGAAAAAAAATGTTATGCTTAAAGGAATAATTACCTCTTTAAAGCCAACACATAGGCCAACAAACTGGCTTAGCAAGTAAAGAAAGACCTGCTAACTGATGAGGACTGGAGTTCAGCATCTGGGCCTCATGTGGCAGCAGAGAAGAACTCACCCCACAGTTGCCTTCTGACCTGCACATGTCCACTGTGGCTCCATTGCACTGGCGCGCGCACACTCTCACACAAAATTAAAACTTAATACATGTCAGATATCGATTGAGTATTGGATTTCCAATTTTATTGTTTGTCTTTCTATAAATTTACTAGGTTTCCTGAGTGGCTACTTTGCATGTTTAATAATTAGACACATATGTAGAGACAATTTTGGTTTTTTTCTCCTTTATATTTAAAAATCTATTACAATTTGTGAGGTTTCTTTCTTTGCATTTTATTTTATTTTTAATAATTTATTTAATCTTATTTTACGTACATTGGTATGAGGGTGTCAGATCCCCTAAAACTGGAGTTACAGGCAGTTATGAGCTATATGTGGATGCTAGGAATTGAACCTGGGTACTCTGGAAGAGCAGCTGGTGCTCTTAATTGCTGCACCAACCATCTCCAGCTCCTCCTTACATTTTTAAAAGGTTTATGTTTCTGTAAACTACTATGGAATTATATGGGAGTTTTTATTGTTCAAAGTTGTAGAAAGAGATAAAGGATCTGTAACTTTTATCAACTTCTGAAAGGGTTCTGTTTCTCAAAAAAAGGGTACCTGTTGAAATATGAGCGGCGGGGCTGCGTCCCCAGCACCC
>NC_022009.1:82893381-82897886 GCF_000317375.1 Microtus ochrogaster
ATATGCACAGACAGAATATTGTATACATAATAAAAATAAATAAATAAATAAAAACTTAAAAAAATAAGAAATTTTGTCTAGAAAAAAACAAAAATAAAAGGTGGGGGTGGGGTGGGGGGTTGCCAGGTGTGGCTCATGCCAGCTGAGGCCAAAGGACTATAGTTTGATACCAGACAGTGTCTCTAGCATATTAATTAGTCTCAGGTGGTTTCACTTTTTTTCTAGGAATTGGTTTTGCTGTAACTGTTGTAGTACAAACATTAAAAACTTGACTTGGGGGATGGTGAGATTAGTGGATGAGGGCAATTGCCAAATAAGCCTGGTGAATAAAAGAGGAAGGTGAGAACTGACGTCCAGAAGTTGTTTTCTGACTTCCACTGGCACACTGTGTCACATGTGCAAGCCCATCCCTCATATCATGTATACAACAAATAAAAAATTTAAAGACTTGATTTGTACATTTTAGAATTCATCAGATCCTGCTAAATTAATCCTCAGAAGGAGTTTGGAGTTTGTTGGTTTACACACACACACATCACTATTTCTTATTAACTTAAAAGTTTTTTGAGGCAAGGTCTTCATCCTTGAATTTGAGCAGACTTGCTGCCTCAGCCTTCTGAGTGCTCTGACAGAAACTCAAGTGTATGGATGCCTTTTCATAGTACTAGCCGCCACTTGTCTGAGTTCTGCCATCTGTTGTGACTGGTGCTTTTCTCTTAGCTTCTGAGTTCTTTGTAAACGTGGCAGTGTTAAATGTCTTTGTAGTTCATTTATCTTTTAAATTTTGTGTATAAAATATTACTGTAAAGAACTTGAACCTTCTAGGTAGTAAGTTAACTAGAGTTTGCTATTTCACTTTCCTGTCTTCCCATTTATTAGAAGTCAGCAAACTGGCGTACAGGTCAAATTTGGTTCCTTTAAAAAAACAAAAAAGTTACTGTTCAGGTGAGTATTGCTCGTGGCTGCTTTTCCACTATCATGGTAGAATTGAATAGATTGAAAGCCGAAGAAAACAGTTTGTGCCTCTCCGAAAAGTAGTCATGTATGCCACGTTTTCCCTAGACCTCAGTAATTTTTTGGGTTTGACATGTTGATTTTCCTTAGCTTGACTTTTAATGATTTCCAGTTTTTATGAAGTTTAAATAGGTTGTATAAGAGTTTAGGGGCACTCAATTATCACTTTCATTTTGAACTATGTAGTTTTTTGGGATTAATTAAAAAGTGTAGTTCAAGCCAGGAGGTGGTGGTGTACACCTTTAATCCCAGCGCTGGGGAGGCAGAGGCAAGCGGATCTCTGTAAGTTCAAGGCCAGCTTAGTCTACCAGAGCTAGTTCCAGTACAGGCTCCAAAGCTACAGAGAAACCTTGTCTTGAAAAACAAAACAAAACAAAAAACTGTGCAGCTTGGGGTGATGGTGGTTGTGGCGCACACCTTTAATACCAGCCCTTGGGAGGCAGAGGCAGGTGGATCTCTGAATTTGAGACCACTCTGGTCTACAGAGTGAGTTCCAGGACAGCCAAGGCTACACAAGGAAATCCTGTTGCGGGAAGGTGGGTGGTGCTGTCGGCCTTAAAAACTGGCTTGACTTTCTGTGTGTATCTGTGTATACCCATTAATAGCTGTGCACAAAATGTGTATGCTTTGACCACTCTGTTTACCAGTTCTAGGGCCAAAAGGAGTCAAGAGAACCTTGTCACCATAGAGAGATATTTTTTATCTTTTGTTTGTTTGTTTGGTTTTATGAAACAGGATTTCTCTGTGTAGCCATGCGTAGCCTGGAACTTGCTCTGTAGATCAGGCTAGCTTCGAACTCAGAGATGCACCTGCCTCGGCCTCATAAGTGCTGGGATTAAAGTGTGCTACCACCATCTAGTAGTATTCTTAGCTTTACTTAGGTAATTGGGTTCTATCTGCACTTCCCATCAGACTGTTCATTGGTTTTGTGTTTTGCTTGAGATGAGAGGCTTACCATCAACTTTTTGATTAGACTGGAGATACTCAGCCCATTTGGTCTTCATAGTGTTCTGTTACATGAGAATTATATATGCTCTAAATGAGTGGATACTGGTAAGTATTTTGCCTCCTGTGACTAGGGAGAGGCTTTACCTAAAAGGATCAAATGTATTCATTTGCTGTATCTGAAACCATTCTCACTTTGAGAGGGAAGTCATGAAAAGGCTGTAGAATTGATAATATACTGTGGCAATCAAATCAGTCACTTGTAACTGGATGCTACTTTTGTAGATGGTTGAGAATAGATGATAGTGTGTTTAAAAATTGTACAGTAAGCATGATGGTGGGAATTGGTGAGGTTTTGTAGTAGGGATAGTGTGTGGAGTTGAGAAGAGCATTGACTAAGAGACTCTTGTAGGTCTGGTCCTGGCCCTGTCACTCAGCCTATAATTATAATGGTGATTTGTATATCCATTGCATATTGTCCTTTGTTAAGTACTAGAAATGGACTAGATGATCACTAAGATCAGCTGGCATTTTAAACTAGTTTTGATAATCATGTACTTAGATCTCTGAAAGTCATCAGTAACATTTTTTCAGCAAATAGATCTATTTTGGCATGTAAATACACTTTAAAAATGAAATTTGAAGTTAGAAAATGTAACTTTTTTTTTCTCTTAGAAGGATTTGATTATAATGAAGAGCAACGGTATGACTGTAAAGGGGGTGAACACTTTGGAAGTCAGCGAAGATTTCCAGGACACCTTTTTTGGGATTTTAAGGTATGACTAAAAATGAAAAATTAAACATTAAGTATCAGTATGAATTTTTAGTATGTCTCTCTAACGTTTAGCACATGTAAGTCCACTTGCTTCATTCTACATCTCCAAAAATAATTTGAGGTAATTTTCAGTAAACCAAATAAAATCAAGAGTCACTATTTAAGGAGAACAAGCAAACGGGTTTACACTAAGCAGCTTTTATTTCTGTTTGTAGTAACAACTGTTACAAAATCCTAACCATTTTTCTGTGAATTGTTAAGTACAATTTTCAGAATTGCTTAAAGAGGAAATTTTAATTATCATTTCAACAGATAAACATCTTAGGTGAAAAGGATGATACACCAGTTCATTTCTGTGACAAATGTGGATTGCCTATTAAAGTCTATGGGAGAATGGTAAGTACAAATACAGAATGCATTAGTGTAGAGGTAGGATTCAGAAATACAGCTTACTATTTTTTATAAATAATTTTGAAGCATAATATATAGCAAAAAAGCTAAGAGAAGTTTTATAATACTATGAATTTAATATAGTTATTCTTTACTATTTTGGAATAGTTTCCGGAGAAACACAGTTAAGATAAAACACATTTAGTGTTCTTCAGGAGCTTTTAACTTGCAGGGTCTCTCTTCAGTATTGATGGATTCACATACCTATCTGAAAATAGAAGCAGGTGCCAGGCAAGGTAGGATAATCCCATAATCCTAACACTCTGAAGGCTGAGGCAGAAGGATCATAAGATCAAGGCCTGCCCCAGGTGCCTCACAGCTTAAGGACAACCTCTGAGGTACAGGTGAGCATTAGCAGATATACATAAATTTATGTATTTAGAATAGTAGCTTTTATTTTCAGATAGGTGAATCCATTAATACTGAATAGAGACCCTGCATGTTATAAGCTCCTGAAGAACACTAAATGTGTTTTATCTTACTGTGTTTCTCCTGAAACTATTCCAAAACAGTAAAGAATAACTATATATTTTATATATTTTTATATAAATTTTCAAAAACTTGTGATTAAGCCGGGCAGTGGTGCATACCATTAATTCCAGCACCCAGGAGGCAGAGGCAGGCTGGCCTGTGAGTTTGAGGACAGCTAGGGCTACATATAGAAAAATCCTGCCTTGGAAAAAAAAAATCAAGTAAAAATAATAAATAAATAATTGTTAGCTGCTGTTGGTATACAGTCAAAAGTATTGACTGTATTTAAATAGTTCCTGTGTGCCTTCTGTCTGTAGATCTTTGTACTATTATTGAAATATTTTAAATTGGTCTAGGGTGCCTAACTATGGTATTTTTGTCTACAGATTCCATGCAAGCATGTCTTTTGCTATGACTGTGCTATTTTACATGAAAAAAAGGGAGATAAAATGTGCCCAGGGTAAGATATGGTCATCTTTATATTTATCTAATGGTAGTGATGGTTTAAATAGACAAGGATGCAAATGTGCTGGCTGAGTTGGTGTTAGCCTTCTCTGAAAGGTGGAGCGAACCTCTGAGTTAGTTATTCAGAGAAGGTAAAATGATGGAATCTCTTCGGCACCATAGGAATGGTGTTAGAAACTAGAACCATTGTTTTTGTTCGTCTGAATGGGGCACAGAAGCAAATATAGTATGGTTGGTGATTGAGAACACTCTTTCCAAAATTAGAATGAATATTTTTTTAAAATACTAATTGTATGTGAATAATGTGTGTAAGGGTCAGAAGGCAATCTTGTGGAGTCAGCGCTCTTCTCCAGTGTTACGGATGCTCTGGGGTAGAACTTGGATT
>NC_022009.1:82898080-82950170 GCF_000317375.1 Microtus ochrogaster
CTTGTGGAGTCAGTGCTCTTCTCTCCAGTGTTAAGGATGTTCTGGGGTAGAGCTTGGATTAGTAGCCTGCATAACAAGCACTTCCCTGCTGAGCTGTCTCACTGGCCCCAGGATTAGAATTCTTGAGTTCAAGTCCCTGTTTTGCTATTTATATCTATGTGACATAAGCTGGGTTTTATGTCTGTAAATTCCCTGGGTGGGTTATTTTTAAGATGAAATGAGGATGAATGGATAGATAGATAGGTGGAACAGTAGAATCTGGCATATATTAAACACTGTGCCTGTATAAATTGTTACTATATATAAAACAGGTATGTCTTGAGTGGTAGACACCATGATACATCAAGTTTATTTTGGGATGGCTGTATGGAATTTATATTAATTTAGAACCCCCTGATAAGGAAGCCTTGAGAAAAACAGATTGAAACTTCCTTGGTTTAGCTCATAGCTTCCCAACTTCTCTCTAAACCTGTACTTGAATGTATTCCAGGCAGTAGTATTGGTTGCTAACAAAGGTACGAACAACTATAAGGGAAGATTTCCCCTTTATGGTGTAGGAAATGGACATCATAAGGAAATAAAGGGGTAATTTGTTATGACCCAATGACAGCTGATTTTCTTGGCATGTTTCAACAGGGTTTTCAAGTTACAGATTATAAAATATATACTACATTAAAAGAATAGTTCTATAGAGTTATAATTCATAAGAATATGAAATTGGAAGTATGTATTATAGCCTTTGTTGGGTGTTTTCTCTAATTCCTATTTCCCAACGCAGTGTACATTCATTATTGCATAGCAAATGTTCTTGTTCCACTAAGATGAAGGACTAGGCTGTAGAGATTGCTCGGAGTTCACATGGTGGCACTCAACCATCTGTGATGAGATCTGGTGCCCTCTTCTGGCCTACAGGCATACATGCAGACAGACATAAATAAATAAAAGTCTTAAAAAAATAAGATAAAGCACTAAAATGTGATGAAATATTACATGTAGTGAACGTAAAAGATTTTTCTTTTCATAGATGTTCTAATTAATATTAAATATTTAAAAGCAAAATGTAGTTTTTAGATAACTTGATGTTTTCCACTTTGCACCTCACTTATATAGTCCTTAGCTGTCTAGAGAGAAACCTGTTCAGATCCAATTCAGGAAGTAAAGTTAGCAACCAGAATTAGTAAAAGTAGTACATACTACTGCTTTTAAGCATCATCCAATAGACAAGATTTCAACCTATTTAACATGGAGATGTTTCTGAGTATACTGTGAATTAGATGGTGGAAAAGCAAGGATGTTCAGACTGGCCCCAAATGAGCAGCACACTAGCATCAAAAGCACTTGCCCCACAGTGAGGGTGGGCAGGAGACAACAGAACTCTGAATTCCGTGCTTGTGAATGACACTTCCCTTACCATTCTTGGATACAGATCATATAGTCATAGAAAATTAATGCGCTCTATCTAAGTTTTGAGAAATAAAAGGTCTCTCTTTTTGGGTTTATTGAGATAGGGTTTCTCTGTGTAATGGCCCTAGCTGTCTGGAACTTGCTGTGTAGACCAGACTGGCCTCGAACTAGCAGAGATCCGCCTGTCTCTGCCTCTCAAGTAATAGGATTAAAGGGTGTGCGCTACCACCCTGCTGAGAAATAAAAGGTACAATTCAGAGTTCAGAGGTAAAAATATTCTCAGGTTGGTAAAGATTTTAATGATTAGTATGTGAGACAAATAGGCAACATTAAAGGTTCACTAACAGTAATTAAATATTTTTTTAATTTTGCAGATACGTAGCATTTTTAAACTAACCAGAAAGTGTAAAATAAATGTGCTTATCTGTATTCTGTTTTTAATCAACTTTTCCCCTTCCTGTCCAGCTGTAGTGACCCTGTGCAGCGGATTGAGCAGTGTACACGAGGTTCTCTCTTCATGTGTAGCATTGTTCAAGGTTGCAAGAGAACGTATCTGTCTCAGAGAGACTTACAAGCTCATATCAACCATCGCCATATGAGAGCTGGGAAGCCTGTTACCCGTGCTTCACTTGAGAATGTTCATCCTCCTATTGCCCCTCCTCCAGCCGAGATCCCCGATCGTTTCATAATGCCGCCAGACAAGCACCATATGAGCCATATTCCTCCCAAGCAGCACATCATGATGCCGCCACCTCCTCTGCAGCATGTGCCGCATGAGCACTACAGTCAGCCACACGAGGATATCCGTGCTCCTCCGGCAGAATTGTCCATGGCTCCACCTCCACCTCGTTCGGTCAGTCAGGAAACCTTTCGTATTTCAACAAGAAAACACAGCAATTTAATAACTGTCCCTATTCAGGATGACTCAAGTTCAGGTGCTAGAGAACCACCACCTCCTGCCCCAGCGCCTGCTCACCATCATCCTGAATATCAGGGCCAACCAGTGGTATCGCACCCTCATCATATTATGCCTCCACAGCAACATTATGCACCACCCCCACCTCCTCCACCACCAATAAGCCATCCAATGCCACATCCTCCCCAGGCTGCAGGTACTCCTCACTTGGTGTATAGCCAAGCTCCACCTCCACCAATGACCTCTGCTCCACCACCAATAACCCCTCCCCCTGGACATATTATTGCCCAGATGCCACCTTATATGAATCATCCTCCTCCAGGACCCCCCCCACCTCAGCATGGTGGTCCACCTGTAACTGCACCCCCTCCTCACCATTATAACCCTAACTCTTTACCCCAGTTTACTGAAGATCAAGGAACTCTGAGCCCTCCATTTACACAACCAGGAGGAATGAGTCCTGGTATATGGCCTGCACCAAGAGGTCCACCACCACCTCCACGAATGCAGGGCCCGCCTTCTCAAACCCCACTACCTGGACCACATCATCCAGATCAAACAAGATACAGACCATATTACCAGTGATAATAGTGTTTTGAACTGAAGATATGACAAGGAAAAAGATTAAATTAGTCAATCTTATAATTAAGCTTTGTTGGGGGAAGGAAAAATACCTCTTGAGGTGGCTATAAAAAACAAAGTCTTGTCCATAAAATGGTTTTAAATCTTGACCTTAGGATTGCTTTCAGATACTATACTGTAGTGCAGAGCAGTGGCTTGTTGAGCACAACTGTATCTTAGCAACTGTTATTTTGGTGTGGTGAATTGACCCTGAAGTGACCATTTGTAAAAAAATTGAAAAATTTTCACTGTTCCATTTTCAAAATACTGCTTTTATTAAACCCAGTGTTTAGTTTTTCTTGTGATGCATTTTGTTAACCTATATAAAGGATTAAATTTCAAGATGGTTGTAAAAGTGCTGTTTTATGTGAATTTAAGTACAGCCATATAATTTTTCTTAAACCATATGTTCTACCACTAATTTTCCAAAGTTAAAATAAAGTTCTAAAAGTAAAAATCTACTAAATTATAACCAGGCAGACTGTTATATGATAGGGAATTACTTCACATTTTAGGCATTGAAACTTCAAGGGGTCTTAATTATGAAGTGCACTTGGATTTCCTTTTGTCTTTGGCCTGCCCACGGAGCGCCAAGCTACATGAGAATTCCGATGACAGTGTAGTTGTGTGACATGTCCCAAGGCCTTCTGATCATTTGGAAAATGACTGGCTTTGCAGGCTCTAAGCTGCTGATGAGAAACTGTTCTCATCGATGCTTAAGTTATATCACTTTATAGGATTGTTGAAATGGTGTTTTTTGGATGAAATGTGTTCTGTGTTCACCATCTTAACCTACGTTTTAGGGCTGATGAAGTTTTATTTAAATCTGCATTTCTTCCTAGTACTTTGATTCTGTGTTTTAGTGTGTTCTTGTTTATGGAACTATAAACTGCAGCTTGAGTGCTGTGAAGGAATTTGACTAATGTATTCGCAAAGGGTGTTTCTCGAAAAACCACAAACTAGCATTTACTCAGGTTTCATTGTTGTGGTTTTTCCTCCAGTTTGAAATTGTAAAACTATCATTTCTTTTGTTGTTGTTGTTTGTTTGTTTGTTATAAAGCATTCTAACATTGTAGTGTGGAATCAATAGTGAAGACAACCAGATAATTTTGAATTGGACAGAAAAAAAGTAATACTTAGATTGTGAAGTTCAGTGCCATGAAAGGTGCCTTTGGAGTCAGTGTTTGCATTATCAGGACTTGTTACAGTCCATTGAAGATGACCACTCAGTTTATACAGCTTTCCTACGTATAAGTCATCATTCTTAGGATATTATTATATATCCTTTGAATTGACTAAACCCTTGTGAAGCTTTTCTTCCCCCTTAAAATGGTGCATAATATAAACATGGTGTGTAGAATGCAGATATCTTTTATTAGGGAGTTTGTAGTATAAAAATGTAGACATTGGTTTTTGACAAAGGGTATACTGATTGGTAATTCACCATTTTTTTCTGTCAGGTACAGGAACATTCTTGTGTTAGGTGATCAGATACAAAATCATTTCTGAACTTAGCACAGGAGTAAATATGAATGGCCATTTCATCCTTGGCTGGCCAAGAAAAACCAAAAAACGAATGCAGTTTTTTTTTTTTTTTTTTTCGAAACAGGGTTTCTCTGTAGCTTTGGTGCCCGTCCTGGAACTAGCTCTGTAGACCAGGCTGGCCTCGAACTCACAGAGATCCGCCTGCCTCTGCCTCCCGAGTGCTGGGATTAAAGGCGTGCGCCACCACCACCCGGCCTGCAGTTTTTCTTGAACAAGCAATTTTTCTCCCCACATGTAGCAGTTTGAGAGTCAGGTTTGCTCATGCACTGTTTCTAGTGAGAAGCTTTTGTTATTAGCAGCATGAGAGTGAAATAGTGTGACGTGTGAGTGTTCCCTCCTATTACTGTAGGTGTGTGGATTGGTGCAAACTTGATTCCTTCTCATACCCCTGTTTAGGAGCTTTTTACATATTACTGTTAAAAATCCAAATGACTTTTTGTTTCATGTAACTAGAAAATAGACAGATTCATGTAAGAGCTTCTTAACTGTTTATGAGAAGCTCTTGTAATTGAGATTTACTAGGGTTGGGTGTGGTAAGAAATCACTTTGCCTATATTTTGGACCAAAAAATCAATATCATGAAAAAGAAATCCTGCATTATGAGAATTCTTGTAGGCATTTAACAACAATTTTCAGTTATGTTAATAAACATTATACTGGGAGGCAGGTCAGATGAATGTCTTGTAATAGACAAAATTTAAAATGTTAGGCTTGAATTTATCAGTTAATTGTTTGATGAGGGTGGGTGGGTAGACAGATAACAGGATTGCTGTGAATTTCTGTTCTCGAGGAAAAGGTTGTGAATCCCAGTGCATTTCAGGGAAGCCTTTGAAGCTGTCTGTGGTGGACGTAAGTCTAAATGTCTGTGTGTCTCATTAATTTCTCTTAAAACTACTGAGGTGGCAGTCAATTCTTAAAAACAATAAAATGGAAGCATAAATACTGTTTTGCTGAGATGAGTTTTTACCCAATGGTGACATGTTTGGGAGAGCTTTCCACAGCTTCACGGTAAAATTAGATCACGTTTTAAATGCTTATAACCAAAAAGTTGGCTGGTGTTATTTCTTTGGGGTATTTGTTCAGAGTTTGTGAGTACTTTAGTATTTGGGAAAAGATCCATTTCTAAGATTTGTAAAGAGTTGTTCTCATTTTCCCTGTAAAAGCTACTTGTTTAAAATTGTGTGCATGCTAGTCAGATACGTTGGAAATATAAATAGAAAAAATTGGAGCATTTTTATAATTCTTAAGTAGTGGCTGTGTGAGGCACACAGAACTGCTTAAAGAGAGTCATATAGGTTTAGAAATAGGCCTACATTTCTGTTTTAGATAATATCAAGAGTATGTAATAATTGTAAATACCTAAAACAGAAACAATTGGCTGTCAAATTATCCGATTGATATTAAAGGAAGTTTGACACAGTCATACTCAAACATACTCTATTCTGATTGAAGTGAATTTATTTTTATTCACTGGTTTATAATGTTATAAACCTAGAAACCAAGCAGAGTGTGCTTATTAGGGTAGTTGTACAATCTAATAAAGCAATGCAGGCTGTACTAAGCCTAGAGAGGAGGGGCTAGATAAGCCAGCAGGTAACTATTCTGAAGCACTTCTAGTAAAAACTGACTAGACTTTTAACACCCCGTCAGTTTCCCCTCAGTGAAGAGAGCACTTTTTGGAGAACCTTAAAGTACATACTGATTCTCCAGTTTCACTGTCATTCCCTTCGTTTTCAGGCATCAGAATGACAGGATTGTAACAAACATGTTGGGTTGAGTTCTCACATGTGGGCAGAACCTTTTGGAGAAGGTCAAGGTCCCGTGTCATCCTGCTGTCCCCCACTCCCCACCACAACCATTGTTGTCACACCCCTGATGAGTCGTTAACTTGGACCTGCATCTAGTTTTAGTTACAAATCTGACAACTAAGTAGTCTCTATGGCCTAGTCAACATCCTAATCCTCGCCTAATGTATTTCATAAACTATATTCACTAATTTTATACTGAGCTATTGTGGGATAGAGTCATTCATTGAAATACTAGACAGTATTCAGCACTTGGGATGTACAGTCTTTAGAGACTGCCAATCACAAGTATAAATTATGTACCATATTAGATGTTTGTCAGAATCCTATGGGGAAACCAGTTAGCATAATTGGGTAGTTTTGTAGCTTTAGTGGGAATGGCATTGAAAAGATGGCATTTAAGTTAAGGTGAAAGCCACATTGAGTGGGAGCAGAGCTTTACAAACTGCAGTTAAGTGAAAGACTTGCCTAACATTTTAGTAGTAGATGAGTAGAATAAATTGTCTCAGGTAGAACACGGCTAGCATTCACAAATCCATAGGTTTTGCCCCCAAGATTTGACATATTCAAGACAAAGTTATTAGCAATAAGGACCTAATTCTGATTACACGAAAAGCCTTTGTGGCATCCTAAATGGGGTGTCCAAAGTGGGACAACCTAGCTCTTTGTAAAAGGATTGATTATTCTATTCTGTCTGTATGTTAGGGAAAGACCAGTGAGGCAAAGGTGGAAGCAGAGACCCGTCAGTGTTTTAATTATACTAGGGATGATGGTAGCCTTGCGGTTATTACTTGGGTAACTTGAGGACTGGGTGTTTGTGTGTGTGTACAGTACATGCATACAGGAAAGCAAACACCTGTAACATTAGAGGAGGCTGCATAAAGAATTTACAAAGTAGATATGGTCCCTATTCTTCAGCAGCTTAGATCCTTTTTTTCTTTTTTAACTTTAATGTACATTTGTGTTTTGCCTGCATGTATGTCTGTTGTGAGGGTGTTGGGTCCCTTGAAACGAGTTACAGTTGCAACCTGCCATGTGGGTGCTGGGAATTGAACCTGGATCCTTTGGAAGGGCAACCAGTGCTCTTAACTACTGAACCATGTCTCCAGTTCACAGCAACTTACATTATAATTCAAAAAATTTTGTAAGCATTTGCTTTCAAGGTATAGTGGTCAGAAAAAAAAATTTCGCCCTTAAAAATTAATTACCAAGACTGAAGAAATTGCTCAGTTAAAGATCACTGGCTGCTTTTCCAGAGGACTCAGGTTTGATTCCATAATTCTAGTCCCAAAGAATCTGATGCCTTCTTATGGCACAGATGTACATGCAGCCAAAACACCCCTACATAAAAATGTTTTTTAAAGTTGAATTACTAGATTAAAAAGACGAAAATTATAACCTAAAATTATAAAAAACAGTACAATTCATAATCGCTGTGTAAGTTGTACTTAACTGTACAATGTTAAATTAGTAACTTTGGGAGAAACAGCATGTACCTATACTATTTCTGAGTTAAGCCCTACCTGTAATCAGTTTTTAGGCATTTTAATTTCTTTTGGGAGTAAATGTTTCTTAGAACCTAAACTAAAAACTGCATGGTGTAGACTACACAGAATTCCTGACAATTCCTGCAGCTATATCACCTGTCCTCTTTGGATCTTGTTTTAATTTGCTTTCCTAAAATGAGAAGCTGAGCTGGGGTGAGGGAAAGGAAGTGTGCTCCTTTAGTCCCAGCGCTTGGGAGATTTAAGAGAATCAGGAGATGGAGGTTACCCCCCGGCCACACAGTTCCAGACTAGCCTAGAATTCATGCATCCTCATCTCAAAAACCGGGAAGTAAACAAACCCTAACAATAACAGCAGCAGTGTGTGTGAGGCCATGAACTCATCTGACACCAAGAATCTTCACTATGTAAGGGCTATTTTGAGAATTAATTATTTTATGTGGGTTCTAGTCAGGATTTCCTGACAGATTTTTTCCCCCTTTCGAGCTTGAAGAATAGAGGCATCATTCACAGAGGAGAAAAGATGAAAAATGGAATGTTCAGGGCAGTTTCAACATGATGAAATTCATGGAGATGCTACAAAAAAGAATTCTCCCCTTTTCTGTTCATGCATTGTAGTGAGTCAGGCATTTGTAAGTGATGTACAACTGTCAGGCAACAAAGCTAAATCTTAAGATAATTTTGGCAGGTATTAGTTCAGTTAATTTCTTAATTTGAGTAGTGCATCTGTCGCTAGCTCTTTAATTTCCTTTTCAATGTTGCTCTGCTTTCTTGAAGTTTGATTTCCATCTCTGCCAGCACAATACTTTACGCTCTCTGACCAGGGGTTGGATTTCTGTACTAGTTTCAGTATTGGCTATGAAGCAGACAAGATGAGGCAGAGGGCCACAAATTTCCATTCCTCCAAACCACTCTGAAGAGAAAAACAATTGAGAATGAATTCATTGAGCCTGTTAAGATGTTAAGGTTAACTGTGTTGTGATAAGGGCACGGAGGACACCAGGACTGCCGGGAGTGTCATTGCCTGGGATAATACAACTACAATATGAATTTGAATCTTTTGCCCATCTCCACTTAAATCAGCTCCTGGGAAGGAATGCTCTTATCCTGAGATTTACAGAGGGTTTGTGTGTGTGTGTGTGTGTGTGTTTGTGTGTGTGTGTGTGTGTGTGTTCATCCTAGAACTGCACAAAGTCCAATTAGATAGTTATGATTCAGAAAGCTGAAAGAACACTGAAAGTGCCATTTCTCTTGTTTTTAGCTAAGGTCACTATTTAAATAACTTTATGCTGCTTTTCTGTACTTTAAGTCTAATAGACGAGCCTTTCTGGGTGGTCTCAGGTAAGGATGAGCTCGAATTTGACAATAGGTGTTTAAAACAATGGGATCAGCTTTCCCTTTCATAGGGTAGTTTGGTGTTTGGTTGGGGGCACTGAGTTGTGTGCTGCTGCTGCTGCTGCTGCTGCTGCTGCTGCTGCTGCTGCTGCTGTTTAATTTCCAAGTGTCATGTGAGTAAGTGCACATTTGCCACAAGAACAAGGCCACAAGGGCACTGAATCTCACCAGCAAAAAGCTCAGCAACTCCTCCCCTGCCCTTGAGTTATAAACAAAACTTTTCCTATTGGCTTCTTTCCCAGTGAGGCCAGGAAGCAGTGACTCTCTGCTCACCTCTCTTTACTCTACCTTCTTGCTTTGTCATTTTATAGCCCCCATTATCTTATATGGTTTTCATACCAGGAAGGGAAGTAAGGAATTGCCTTGAAAGACATTTACATAATACTTTCTTATACAGTATGAGAATGAGTGTGTCTGTATCTAGATAGGTTAGAAGCCTTAAAAACTGGGGTGATAATAAAAATCTGGTCAAAAAAAGTCCTTTTACCAAGTTCTGTTGAAAGGTTCTCATAGCAGTGTTGCCACAGCACTCAAGAAGGGACCCACAGCAAACATGCTTCAGAAGGCCAACAAATTTAGTAAAATAGCACACACCTGTACAGTTTAATTGTTTAAAATAGAGATATATTAGTATGACCTGTATAAATTAGAGTCAAAGCAGTGGTGTAAATACACCATAAAACATTGTGCATGAAGATAATGACTGGGATAGGAATCTGTTAATGCTACAAAAATACATATAAACAAAATATTTTTTCTACCTTTGTTAAATCTACAAGGCAGAAAATTAGGAATATGTACATAATTTCTTACTAGATATGTGAAAAATATACCATGCTAGAACAATCTCGTTCCAAAGTTTGAAACATAATTCTGTCAAATAAAAATATCCTTCATACAATGTATGAACTTAGCAATAACTTTCTAGGTATAAAGTTGTTAATATGACAGATGAGAATCCTTCTGAGTTGTATCTTGATTAGAATCTCGTTTCAACTGGTACCTGGAAGAAAGCATAGTTTTTGTTTTAAATATTTGTTAAGTTCCCTTTTCAGCAATTCTTACTTTGGATCTAGAACCTAACAGTTGCCAATATTTTTTTTTATCTTTTAAAATAATTTATTTTATGTATTGGGTATTTTGCCTGAACGTATGTGTATAAATCATATGCATGCCCGATGCCTGCAGAAGCCAGAGGAGAACACTGGACTTGGGATACAGATGACTGTGGGCTTCCATGTCACTGTTGGAAATTGAACCCGTCCTGGAAGAGCTGCCAGTGTTCTTACTGAGTCATCAGCATAAAAAAAAAAATCTTCAATGACCTTCTGTTGCTGCTTGGTTAGCATGGATCCATTGCATTGATTGACATGCTTAATTTGCGTCTGTTTCAAAGACCTATATGTAGCTTAAGCAAAATAACAATACAATATGTTGCAACAGTGTATGTCCTTATATTTGTTTTGGGTCACCCAAGCTCCAAGAAGACTTGGATACCAGTCAGTCATCTTGCTTTAAAGTTCTTTTTCATTTATTTATTCATTCACTTATTTAATTGATGAGGAGAGAGGCATGCCATCGTGTATATGTGGAAGCCAGAGGACAAGTTGACAGAGTTGGTTCTCCCACCATGTGGGTTCTGGGAATCGAACTTAGGTCATCAGGCTTGACAGCAAGTGCCTTTTGTCTCTCTGCCTTCACATTCTGCTTTTACCCCACAGCTGGTGGCCTATCCACAGCTATTGTTTTATTTTCCTCTAAGCAAATCCAGGAGCTGGTGTTAAATTTTATTTTATTTTTCAATATGGGAAGCCAAGGTACGTATCATGTGCTGACTCTGTTCTGATTTAAGTACTATTCTTAGACTTTATCCCTTAGTGCTTGATGACAGTTCTGAAGCTAACCTGGGTGTGGCCTGCTCTGTTCTGCTCTCGCCCTTCCTCTTCACCTTTGCTATTTGCTACCACTCCTTGGTCCAGGGTTATCTGACCCTATACCCTGATTTGTGTCTAATCTGCATTCCTGCTTGCTGTTCTTAGGAAATACCACCAGCTCCCTCCTGTACTTGATGACAGTCATTAGATTCTTCTTCAGAGACCTTGGTCAGCCTCTAACTGAAGTGTAGGAGTGGTCTGCTGTGGTGGCGCAGGACTCAGGACTTGCCAGCATCAGTTCTTAGGTCAAGTTCTGTTGCTGCATTCAGTGTGTGACCATACACAATGTAGCTAAGTTCTCTGAGTCCGTTTACCAACACTCCTTTGTATGCTGCCCTAAGGATTTAAAATAATGTAACCTACCATGTCCTGGGCTTACAACAGAAATCACTTTGCCTATACTATAGACATTGCTTTAACAGACTGAATTTATTAGAAATGAATGTTCTAGAATAATTGGAGCTATCCAGTTAAATAATTGACAACTCATTCTAGTAAGAAAGGAAAGGAACTTAGCTTTTATGCTGAGCTAACCACTGTTCTAGGGACTTCCATGTATCTGTATGTCTGAGGGTGCTCTACTATTTCCCGGCTTTGATGGACAGACAGAGCAGTGGCTCTCCTGCCTTATGGGACCAGAAGGATAGAATAAGACCTGGTTTGAGAATTCTATTTCAACTTTGAAACCTGAAAGAGATGTGCTCAAAGCCACAGCAACTTGTTATTTCCCTCTTTCTTTTTCTCTCCCTCTCCCTTCCTTCCTTCTTCCTTCCTTCCTTCCTTCCCTTCTTCCTTCCTTCCTTCCTTCCTTCCTTCTCATCTGAGTTTGTATTTCATCAAACTTCCCCATGAAATTAGGCAGTATCGCTTCAGTTTCCAAGGTTGATATACAGAGGCTTAAGTAGGTATTAGATTTTCCACAGATGGTGGGAGAAATACTGCTACTTAAAACTGTATGTGTGTGCATGCAAAACGTGTGCATGCAAGGTCTGGCCAGTGAAAGTTGGTTCTTTCCTTCCATCACGAGGAGATTTGGGTTGTCAGGTTTGGCAACAAGCACCTTACATGATGAACTATTCACAAACCCATATAAACATATATACATACACATGTATATATGTGTGTGTATATATTTGCTCTGAAGTTTGGATGAAAATAAAGCTGTTGAAGAACCATACCTGACATTCTCGATTACGTAATCCTCCATTTGTATTTACGGTAAAGTCATATTTCATTTCTTTCTCCTAAGAAAAAGAGTGAAAATAGGGATCAGGGATCAATGTTTGTATTTAGAGGACACACTTGAGTATTGGTGATTATCTACAACTGTGAATGTCATCAAAGCACCTGTACCTGGCTGGGATTAAACTTTGAAGTGCTGTAGTCCTTCTTCATCAAAATATGTAAAACAGCGTCATGGATTGTTAAGAAAAATATTGAATCTGTGACTTCATCATCAAAAAATGCACACCGAACAAGTTTGTCAATGAAATCATCTGAAGAAAAAAAAAGACACTGTATTACTTAAAAAAGAGACATGTTTCCTCATGAAACTGCCAATTTAAAAGTCCATTTGAAAGTGTATATTTTATTGACCCAGGTTGACAAGTTACATGTGTAACTTGTGTAACTTTCACACATTTAATGCTCTCATGTGGAAGGGATGAGGAAAGGGTTCAGCAAGAAACCTCAAGTGGCTCCCAGAAGAAATGGTTGCACTTTTAATTATGCAGGGGCTTACTGAGTTAGTTTCCTTACTTAGTGTTTGCAACAAGTGTGGCTGTTACCAAAAACCTGCGCTCTAATTAGAAAAAAAAAAAAGAAAGAGACCTGTGTGTTGTGCTGAGGTTTTGCCCGTCAGATCGATTATCTACCAGTGACTTAACTGTAGCCCGTTTTCTCAAGCTGCTGGGTTTTGTAAAAATATCTTCCTTAGCTTCTCACATTACTTTCCCTATTTTCTTTGAGAAATCCCACACTTATAGGCACTAGCCAACATTTGTTTGCACAGATCACTCAAGCAAATATGACCTTATATCTATTATGTGCAAAGTTCCTGATAAGCAATAAAAAGGTAAATTGGACTTGAATCTCACAAAGAATATTTATACATAACTACTACTGACAGGAAAGGTAAGACAGTGGGGGCAAGGAACAGTCTAGTTTCCCCCGTTTTGAAATTTTTTTAGTTTTAAATACAGCAACCAGCACACAGTAGGTCCTCACATTGTTCTGGTAAGTTACAATAGAGAATATGGACTATAGAATTTCTGGTAGCAGGAGAAGGCTATTTCCTCTTGGCGAGCACCACGGTAAATTGTGCGGAGCTATGGCGCGTTACAGTGCTTAGGATTTAGACAGAGGTGGAGAAAAAGAACGAAAAAGGATGGGTGATGGTGTGGAAGTTCATAGAAAGCTTTTAACAGACAGGGTTCCTGAAAGAGCAAGGGAAAAGAGGAAGGAAGGTGATGTCAGCATCACCAGGCAGCAGAGGCCAATGGGAATAAGGTCCTCCAGTAAATTAACAGGTTACTGAGATTGCAATGATTCAATAATGCTACAATGGAGATTGGAAAGGGCAGGGAGAGATCATATATACCGAACATGTATATCAGGTGGCTGAGACATCCAGACAGTCTATATATTGGTCTCGGCTATGATTTGGGCTGGAGATACAGTGTGGGGATTCCTTAACACATGGATACTTTTGACGTGAGTATGGAGGAGATTAGTTAGCAATAGTTCATAAAATCACAGTGGTAGAAGCAGGGGGAAAGACATACTAGGCCTCAGAGAGTCGCTGTAAGAGGAAACTGTGTTGTTATGAGAAAGGAGAGAGACATTAAAAGAATGGGCTCAGAAGTCAAGTAGGAAGAGTTTTAAGGTCACATACTCAAGTAGGCTTTAGAACAGGCTTTAGTCTTGGTAAATTGAATATCAACCTTGGATACCTTTGGCAAGAATGGTCTTACCAGCAAAGGGAAGCCAAAGCCAGGTTGTTTTGGCTGAAGAATGCAAGGGAGAGAGGAGACAGCAATGTTTCCAGCAAGTTCAGAGTGAAAAGTAGTTCACACACTTGCTCATTTGCTACACCCATGAAATGAGGACGACAAATCATAAAATTCATTTAATTACACATTGACAGCAAAACATAAGCCTGTGGTTTCTATGGGAATTTTTATTGACTTAACTGGAAATTCAGTTTACTTTTTTTCCCCCCCGAGACAAGGTTTCTCTGTAGCTTTGGAGCCTGTACTGGAACTAGCTCTTGTAGACCATGCTGGCCTCAAACTCACAGAGATCCCCCTACCTCTGCCTACCGAGTGCTGGGATTAAAGGCATGCGCCACCACCGCCCGGCTCCAGTTTCCTTCTTTGTGGATCACATGTCATACCTGTTCTTTAGATGGCCTGCCTACATTGACTGTGAGCCTTAGGTGACTGATCATTAAATACAATCAAAAGAATCTGGGCTGGGGCTGTTGTATGAGGCCCTAGTTCCATTTCCAGCACTGACAGAAAAGAAAACATTGCTTTGTCTTTTACCAGGCACTTGGGAGGCTGAGGCCAACCTGAACAACATAGCAAGATATTGTCTTCAAATAATAAATAAATAAATAAATAAATAGACTTACCGTCTGTTCCCACAATGTATACATCTACCTTGATCCTAATAAATTCTTGCAAAATCTGTTAAAACAGAAGATATAACTATTTTGGGGAAAAGTTTTCACTTGTTACAAACAAACTATTACGGTAGCTTATGAGTGATTATTTTCAAAACCATTTATAGTTTGGAAATAGACAATAAGGACACACTAAAGTTAAAAACAAGGCTGCATGATAAAAAATAAACAAAACCCCAAAGGGAAAAATCATTCTCAGTAATAAGTTAAACATTCTTCAGAAAAGGATAAGAAAATGTTCTCTCTCAAACTCCCAAGATCATCTCTGATTCAATTTCAACACAGTATGTTCTATGGAAACAACTAGAACTTTCCAATTTTCTTCTTTTTTCTTTTTCATTGGCTTTTCAAGACAGGGTTTCTCTGTGTAGCTCTGGCTGTCCTGGAACTCAGTCTTAGACCAGGCTGGCCTCAAACTCACAGAGATCCACCTTCCTCTACCTCTTGAGTGCTTAGACTAAAGGCGTGCCCCACTTGGACAGGCTAGAACTTTCTACTCATATAAAAACAACACACAAAATGGTCCATGTGTCATTCCTTGTTCCCATGCCATAGATAGCAGCTGGATGTGTCTAGTGCCAAGGAGCAAAGAACAAATGCCAGTGTGTGTGTGTGTGTGTGTGTGTGTGTGTATGTGGTGTGTGTGTGTGGTGTCTGTGATATATATATATATATATATATATATATATATATATATATATATATATATATATATATATATATGTACATGCTTATATGTGTGCATATCTGTGGTGTGTGTGTATGTGTGCTATACATGCATGTATGGTGTGCACTTTGTGTGTGTGATGTATGTGTGTGTTTTCTTTCATACATACAACTTTTATCATTAGTAAATGTTTCATTGATTCCATCAAGAAAACACAAATTACCGTTTTGAGACCCCTCATTGAGGAGATGTCAAGGAAGGACACTGCTGAAAAATCGAGGATGAGGCTATGGAGGCTGATTTTAGGGACGGTGATGTTGAGAGGGAGATCGGCATTCCAGTCTATCTCGAAGGGCAGGTCTGTGGTGTTGATTGGCTGATCCAGCTCTTCTATCTGGTTGTTGTCCAGTTCTTCATCAGAGTCTTTAAAGCCATCGGAGGTGCATATGAACCCTTTCTGCAGGAGAGGGGTTGTAACATGTAACGGTTCTGACTGAAAAGCTGTAGATGTCATGGAGAAGCAGGAGTGCCTGGAACTTGGATTCAAGTTGGGTCAGCAACAGGATTTGTAGATGCTTCGTACTTTTTGCTTTTGATACTCTTCCCAGGAAAAATGAAAATTCTTTTAAGGAAGTTCTCAAAGATGCCATTCAAAAAAAGGGCATTAAGACTGGCTCAAGAGGTAAGTGAGCTGGCCATGAGGCCATTGGACCCAAATTCAATCCCTGGGGCTCACATGGTGAAAGGAAGGAGAAGACCAACTCCTACACTAATCAACACATGCAATGTGTTTATCTAGAATTTCATTTAAAGCAGAACCAAGACTTTGAATTGTGCTTTACTAAAAGTTTTTATCCCAAATACATGGAAATGTGGTCAGAACTTACAGGTGTTACTTGTATTAGGCCTCGTTTCTGCAGTTTTCGGATTTTCTTCAAAGCTTTATTGCGTTTGCGTAGAACTCGAAGTGGGCTAAAGCCGACCTGAAAATCCAGTTACTGTGTTACAGGGGAACTGAGCATCCTGCTACTTTCAGAACATCGTGCTATTTAATGATAATAAGGGTTAGCTGGAAGGTACTGGAGGTTCGGGACACAGGAATTATTGAGTTAAAATTGATATACCATTTTAGAAACAATACCACCAGCAATACTGAATCAGGGATATGGTTTGCTTAGTCTGCATGCAATTACCAAATTTCATAAATGTTCATAATTTACCCACAAATGATCTGTAAAAGTTTTAAATTTTATTTTAATATGATTTGTGTGTGTGTGTGTGTGTGTGTGTGTGTGTGTTGGGGGGCAACCAAACTCCTAGGGCACTTAATTTTCCTAATTTTCTTTTTGTCAGGTGTAGGTGGCATCAAAAAGACTTCTATTAAAGCTTTTAAGATTACATTAAATATATATATATAGTTTTTTAGAGACAGAGTTTCTTTGTGTAATGGCTCTGGCTGTCCTGGAACTTGCTCTGTTGACCAGGCTGGCCTTGAACTCATAGAGTTCTGCCTGCCTCTGCCTCCTGAGTTCTGGGATTAAAGGTGTGCTCCACCACTGCCTGGAGTGTGATTAAATTTTTTAAAGGTGTATTCCAGTACAATTTTATAGTTTTGATATTCAATTTGGGGCTACTTAAATTAATCATTATAATTGGGCACAAAGTAGGTTAAAGGTGTGTCTGAAGAATAAATAAATGTGCTTTTTTGTTCAGTCTTTTGAGTCTCACTATGTGGCTCTGTCTATACTGGAACGCATTCTGTTGACTAGTTGACCAGGCTGGCTTTGAACTCATTGAGATCTGCCTGCCTTTGTTTCCTGAGTGCTGGGATTAAAGGGGAGCTTTTGTCTCTTAACTTTAAAAGGTTGACCCTTGGCTTCCTTACCTGAATGCTAAATGCTGACTGTCGGATATCCATGTACAACCACTATCCTGAATCTCCTTGGTGATGCAGTCAAATGTTAAATGTTTCCCTGTCGTTTCTGGCTTGCTATCCCAAGACAATGTATTAAAAACCAGCTACCTAGTGCCATGAGTAAATATTTTTACTTCAAAGCAAATTTAAAAACTAGGATTCTATCTTGAGACTCATAGGAAGAAACTTACTTCCCAACATATGAATAGATCCCTTTAAAATAGTTTCACCTACTCTGAGGCATGCAGACTAAACATTGACACAGCTCAGCATCAACATACAAGAAGTCAATGACCTTGTTAAGGAAGAAACACATTTCACTCCCAGATAGTCAGACTTTTTTTTTGAACCTTACAGCATCAATAAGTTTCTGCTTAAAGAAACGAATGTTTGCAAAGTAGATTGGAGATGGACATCTGAAAATTTTCACTCCTTCTGGCTCATACACCTACAAGACAGAGGAATAAGATGTTTGGTGAGTCCTACTGCCTTCATTTGACAATATTTTAAAACATCAAAGACAACTATGTGGTCTTTCTTACATCAGCATAAATTTTCCTGTTCTTGTAGATATTGCTTCTTCCAACATTAGCCAGTGTGCTGCATTTTGGACTGTAAGAAAAAAAAATACCACCCAGTAAATCATTCTTTCATATCTTAAGCCCAACACTGATGTGTTTCTAGCTTTTTAATACAGGCTTCCTTTTCAAAGTTGAAAGGTAGAAGAATCTTCATTTCATTAGGGACCCAGGGACTCAAACACCGTATCTTCTTGTCCCAGGGCTTTGTAAACAGTGACTCTTCTCTACTATGGTACAGTCTATAAGCAACCCCATAAGACCATGGCAGGTAGGGTCCTACTCAATTGTACAAATAAGGATGACCTGTACAAAAAAATGACTTGCCCATGTGAACATTCAGTTTGTCTCTGTATTTTATGGAACTCCAATATGGAATCCAATTCGATAAGAATACAAGGTATAAAAGAGGGAAAGAACAACAGGATGAATTTCCATGCTGGTATGTTCCACTGCTCAAGAAATAACTCTAACTATAGTAGCAACTTCTGTTTTAGAACCCCCAATTCCCATTTTTCTTGCAATTACACCATGTATTCCAGCTAGGCTGAGTGACCACATGGTGGTGATATTACCTGACAAAGACTTAAAAATCACAAAAACACTTTAACTGGATGGCTTTAAGAAAGAAGAATTACAATTTTTTTGTAGAATTTTTGTACTTGGGGTCTTTTAGAAGTTCTCAGTCTCAGCTGAAAAGGAAGACGGAGACCCCTCCCCCAACTACCTTAGAACTCAGGCTTCTAGCTGTCTCATTTTTGTGCTTAGCAAGTCTAAGGCAGCAACACTAAACCTGTTTAGGACAGAATCCCATCCTGTTCACAGGTGAGCAACATAGACTCAGAGGTGTTTGCTAGTTCTTTGAACCTGTATCAAAGCAGAAAGCAGGCCAGCAGCAGGTATCCTCCTTCAGTTCTGGACCGTTCTACTGTTCTTCAAGACTTTCGGTGGGGTGGCTTGGGGGAGGTTATATTGGCCAGTCTTTTAACAATAACTTTTTCTGTGTAACAGTCCTAGCTGTCCTGGAACTAGCCCTTGTAGACCAGGCTGGCCTCAAACTCATGGAGATTCACCTGCCTCTGCCTCCCAAGTTCTGGGGTTTAAGGTGTGTGCCACCACCGCCCAGCTAACAATAATTTTTTTAGATTTACTTATTTTAATGTATGTATATGAATGTTTCACTTATATGAATGCATATGTACTACTTGTATGCCTGCTGTTCAAGGAGGCAGACGGTGCCATTGGTTCCCCTGGAACTAAAGTTGTTGTGGGTGCTGGGAATCAAACCCAGGTCCATGGCTAGAGCAATAAGTATTCTTAACCACTGAGCCATACCTCTGCCTCATGGTCAATCTTATAGATATGCATGCCTATCAAACACATTACTTTTCTCGTAGCCACTGATAATTGTTTTTGCTCTTCTAATAGGGCAGGTCAAAGCTTGTGAGGTTGTGCAGAGCTCAGGGAAAACTTACAATTGGGTCCTGAACACAATAGTCAGGAGCTGGAAGGCCACACTAGCTGCCAGGCCTAACCCAAGTCCCAGGACAATGGCGAAGATGAAGGTCATGATCCAAATCAGCTGTAAGAAGAGAAGGCAACAGGCACACTGGGGTGTAAGGAAGTACAATGTTGTAGGTCTAGAGCTAGAGAAAACACAAGTGTCTAGGGCCAAAGGCGCTGCTTGGAAGTTGTTATCTGGGTCCAGAGAACAAAGTGCCTAGAAAGACATGTCTCAAAAGGTCATTTTATTTCTGCTGGCTCAGAGCCGGACCACAGAAACTCAAACAAATAAATAGAAAATCTCTACAGACTGTGCTTATTTCTATTCTGTCCAAGCACAGGTTGAAGAAAGGGGATTGAGTTACCATACCAAAAATTCCAGAATAGTTCACCTTTATAACTTAGCAAATTAGGGTTGGAATAAAGCAATAGTAGAGCACCAGCTTAGCATGTGGTAGGCCCTTGGTTTGATCCCCAGCACTGAAAACACAAAACAAAACAAAAAAACAAGCAAAGCCCAGCAGATCGACTGGTACAGCCTGTACTAATCTCAGGCTTTTCCTATTGATTTAATTAACAGCTATTATCTTTACAAAAACTCCAGCATGCTAAAAGTGGGTAAAAGTAACACACAGTGATCTATCAGGAACACAAGCTAACTGAATGCAGCTTATTACTTTATGTTCTTGTAGTACCATAGGATATGTCAACAAGAATTTTTATACTTAGACTTTGACCCTGATTAAATTATAAAGTCTGCATTTCAGGCAAGTTGAGAGCAAGTACAAACTTCCCTAAAAGAATGGGTGTTCCAGAGGGAATGTTCAGAATTTACACCCTCCTCTGGTTCTCTGGAAACTAACGGATCATTTTAAAAAAGAACAGAAGAAACATGTGCTGTAAAATTGAGAGCACTTCTGTGGTGTTCTATATAACCTATAAGGACTGTGATGACACATCGGGGAAAGCCCTATACTAGTGTTTTAGGAAGCACGTTATACTTCCAAGAACCCATTTATTTATTTATTTATGTTTAGTTTTTCGGTTGTGTGCATATGAACACGTGTGTGCTTGTCTGTCTGATTGCCCACAGACCCAGAGAGCCTAATCCCCTAAAACTGAGTTACAAGTGGGCTGGCCTCAGGCTCATGCTCTCCCTGCCCCAGTCTCCAAGTGCTGAGGTTATAAGCATTATCTCAGCATATAATGCCACTGTCATTTTAAGTTAAAAATCACAGGTAATGAGCAGTAGAGTGCGCAGTTTCAAGACAGGAAATAAACTAAGGTTATTGCAAATAGACAACTAGACACAAACTTTCACAACACTTACCATATATACATTTCGCATCAGCATTAAACTACCATTGTGTGTTCTCATTTTCTCAAATACTATTGTAGCTACTTACACAATCGTATTTATCCTTCTTCCACAATCTGCCTATCTCGGCAAACTGCATCAGCATTCCCTTTAAGTTTCCAAGTGCTAAAGCTGCCAGGACGGACTGTGGAAGACATAAGCAACAGATGTACTTTTAAGTTAATCAAATGAACCAAACAGAAGCAAAGGTGAAGGCTACAGATAAGTGTCTTAGTAGGCCTCAAAGTATATCAAAGGACACACCCTTCTCTGGTGTGCAGTGCCCGACGGACCAGGGTGTGGCTCTGACTTGTTTCTCTACATGAGGTTGTCCCCATTCCAGTGACAAGAGCTGAGCAGATTGTTTGGCTGTGCCATAGATGAGCTAACAGCAGTTACAGCTGTCTATCTCCTGGATGGAGAGAGGTATATCTTAAGGCCTACATGTGAACCCTTGAATAGCATGTTCCCAAGCGAAGCTGGTTGAACCTGTCACAAAGACACAGGGGTTGCCTTTGGTAATGGCAACACTCAAGCTGTTTTATAAAAGGAAGCTAACAACCAAAGAATGGTTCACAAAGGCCTGAAGCAGGCTCTGAGACCACACAGACCACAGCGCCTCTGTCCCCAGAGCATACTGTGGTATATGTGTATAGAAGAGGCTTAATAATTAGTCACTACATGAGCGGATGAGTCAATGGATTTATATTTCCCAGTCAAGGACTGACAACCCACAACATAACCTTTTAAAAGTTCCAGCACTGACACTGTTGGGTGGAGGATTCACTAAGAAGATCTTAGATTGTTAGCTCAGCCTGCCACATACCATAGCTCATCATTTTTGGTGTTTCACGTACTGTACTTAGTCTTGTGGGAGCTGTTCCAGCTAACAACAACAACCAAGCTAAATAGTAACGTATACCCAGGATCATCTGAGTCCAGCTCAATGGCCAGACACTTCCCTACCTACACTTCAATTTTAATTGAATTAATTTTAATTGATTTAATCTGAGCGGAGTGTGCGATTTGTGTGCTGAAGATTTTCACACCACGAAAGCACAGCAACCAAAGGAAACCAAACAGGGCTTTCACTTTCATGTCTTGAAGATGGTTTAACTGGCCCAGGTATTTTTAATCTTCCCAATTAAGTTTTTTTTATTTTAACATTTCGGTTTATTTGATTCACTGTGAGAGTAGAAGTCACCATTTAAAAGAAGTCACATTAAAGGGGGGGGGGCTAGAGAGATGCTTCCGTGGTTAAAAGCACTGGCTGCTCTTCCAGAGGACCTGGGTTCGATTCCCAACACCTACAGAGAGCCTTACCACCATCTGTAATTTCAGTTCCAGGAGGATCTGATGCCCTCTCCTGGCCTCCACGCGCATTGTATGCATGTGGTACACAGTTACACATGCAGGCAAAACTGATAAAACACATAAAAGATAAAGTCTAAAAAAATGTATGTACAAATGAACACCATCTAAAAATGGAGAAAATAGAATAAAATTGGTAATTTACCAAATAATATTTTTCTAGTGTCAGTATCCTGGTTTTGTTATTGTACTACAGATATGAGTTGTCATCTCCATGGTGAATGGTATACAGGGTTATATTGTACAGTAGGCTTCCTTGTTTTGTAGGAGTTTAGAAAATATTCAAATGTCTGGCTAGAAACACTGTACTCCCCAGCATTGTTCCATGGAAAAACAATTTGAAATAACTTACGGTGAAACATACATGCAGCAGAATACTTTGTAAGGAATACACTAAGTGCACAGAGAAACCATAGGTGAGATGGGGGCGATTTTAGAGTTTGTGCACACTTGGGTTTGGTACAGCTATTGCTCCTTGCAGTTCTGACTTTGTAGGAGAAAAAGAAGCAGAGTCATGACTCTGGCAGCCTGAAGATGCTCCAGACAGGTTTGTACAGAATCAACCCCTGGGTTCTCTACAGAGGTTGCTTTAATTAACATTCTAGACAAGGTCCTTGAGTACAAGTTATTCAAAAGGGAGAGAGAATTTTAAGTAGTGATGGTTTCTTCAGTGTCTCCACAGTGATGTGGCCAGTAGAACCCACAATTTACATGTGGAAGAAGCCCATGGGGGCCTCTTCTCTATAGAGAGGAGCGTGTGAATTTGTTTTTATTGAGGCATACTTTTTTTTTTTTTGGATTTTTCGAGACAGGGTTTCTCCGTAGCTTTTGGTTCCTGTCCTGGAATTAGCTTTTGTAGACCAGGCTGGCCTCGAACTCACAGAGATCCGCCTGCCTCTGCCTCGCACTCGGGTTTAAAGGCGTGCGTCACCACCGCCCAACTTGAGGCATAAATTTTTTTTAAAAAAAAATTCTTTACTGCTGATGTCTTGACCTCTGTCATGACATTTGTTTTGAAACTAAGGATTTTGGTGTGTGGAAGACACGGTTTTGGCAAATAGTGCTTTATATTGTTTGGACCCAAATAGCAAACAATAGATATTGGGGAGCTGAATCATATCTCTGTTTCCTTTGCAGCCAGAACTATAATGGAATGTTTGGATAATAATATTAGTATCTTAGTGATCTGGGCTAAGTCTCCATGAGTGTTACATCACTCATTGTCACAACTACTCAGCCTAGCACGTACTACTTCATCCCATTTACATCTGGAGGACTTGAGGTTCAGACAGGTTAAGGCATTGACCTCAAATCACACATTTAGTAAGTGGCAGAGCTAAGATTAGAAGACAGTCACAGGGCTTCTGACCCACTAGTGTACTCCTTTAAATCCTATTAATACCCCAGAGGGCAATGCACTTGTGTTTACCATAATCTGTGGTTTCCAGGACACTGGGACAACTTAGAAGTATTAAATGAAACCCAAACAGTTACAGACAGGGAGCTTGAGGGCAAGAGGTTAAGTTCTGTGTCTGACTGTTTACTCCCATCCTACAAGCTGACAGTGTTGGTTTTGGAGCCAAACCAAACTCCGTGGAGCTGCAGGGCGTGTTCCCAAGAACAGGTGCGGAGCTGGTAGCACCACTCTCTACGTTAGATAGAGGGATTGATGACCTCACCCTTTAAGAAAATCTTCACTTTAGTTAATTTAGGTTGAAACTGCAATGCCAGAGTGCCTCCCTGCCTAAACATTAATTATGTTCTGCTCTATGCACCCGCAGAGTGTAGAGGAGATAAAGCAGTTTGGGTATCTGCATTCCTGACATTCATAAAAGGCTGCCAGGAGAAAGGAAATCTTGGTCCATAGAGTGTTGACTAAGGAGTATAGCTAAGAGTTTGTCATTAACTCATTTTCCCTAGCACAGTTTGTGTTTTTAGAATTTGAGAGTTAGGTTTAACATGTCAAAGGAGAGAAGAGAATTACCTTTTGTAGTGGCTGCAGAAGAAATCCAATCGCAACAATGACAATAAGGACAATGACAGCCGAGAGAAGCCCTGCAACCTGTGAAGATGAAATAGTTCTCATGACAGCTGCTGCTTTCTGTCTGGCTTGGGCTTCCTAGTCATCTGCACTATGCTGGCCTTGCAGGAAGGGTGTGAATACCTGTGTTTTGCCTCCTGTGCTCTCCTGAACCCCTGATCTGGAAAGGGCTGTGCTCCCTGCAAATCCTCTGAACGCGCCAGTGAATATGTTGCTTATTCCCAAAGCGATCAGCTCCTGTGGAAGGCAAAGGAAGAAGCTTTTCCTAAAATGGTCGCTTTCAGAAAAATATTAGGTGCGTGAAATGTTATATACCGAGTTAGACCCAGCTAGGCTTACCTGATTGCCATCAATTGGATAATCGTATTTGAGAGAATAGACGCTAGCAACTGAAAAGGCCACTGCAAAGCCAACAATCGCAATTCCAAAACTGTCTCCTATGGTGTCTTGAAAAACTTCCACACTGGGTGTAATAGGTGGCTGAAATCTGAAATTGAAAACGAGCGAAACTATTTGCCATCAACTTATTCAGAAACTCAAGAGATTATTGTCAAATAAATGGATCTATGCTGAATTGTGTCTTTTTTTTTTTTGAAATATGGCCTAAAGAACTTGGTTGCATCAAAAAGTTTGGAATTTCCCTTTTTACTATTATTAAACAATGGTGTTTGGATTGACAAAAGTTATAACTCCAGTCTGACAATAATGGTAAGATGGATATGATTTTGCCAGTGTACTCAAAATATCACATGTACTCATATTCCCCTTCAGGCAAATGTCTTAGATTCCACCTGTTGTCATGATGGGTTTCAGAGCATTAATTCCAGTGTCCTCAGTAGTTATCCAGGACTGAAGGTTCTTTGAGCAAACACAGTTCTGGGATAAGGAAAGCAAAACTCTTTTTTCCATTAGTAACAGTAGCTTTTCATTGAAAACACTGAGAGGTGGCCTTAGGTTTTGCCCTGTGCTGTGGGGAACTGCTAGGGTTCACCACACCTGGAGAGAGCAAGTTTCAGTTTAAGGTGGCAGGTGTATCAGAGACAAGTGTGCCTCACAGGGGATACTTCTATGTCTGTGCTCATATACTCAGGCAGTTCAATATATTTTTCAGTTGTATTATAAAAGCTCCGTGTCTCAGACAACAAGGTCCTAAAGCGCTCAGATCCTGTCAGCATCTGCTTCAGACCTGAGTCTGAAGTACATAACTTTTTGGAAGTACATAACTGGACCCAGTCAACTGTGTCTGAATTATTGTTTCATCTTTTATATCTCTGATAATAAATACTGGGTTGTAGTCTTGATAAAGCATTAGTATTCCATGAAAGTTAGAAAGGTGGATTGGAACTTTTCCTTTTTCGTTTTTTAAAAAATGAACCTGATAGCAGAGATACCTGCATACCATGAAACAGACTATGCCTGGAAGATGACACAGCCTCTGTGTTGTTCCTTTACCCTTTCAAGCCACTTCCCTTGGGTCATGTTGTTTGCACATATTTAGTGTGTGCAAAAAAAAATGTGACTCCACAAAAATAATTTCTAAAGTAGCATATCCATTAGAAGTAAACTGGCAAGAGTTAATAGCCATTATCTTCAGTAGTGGTCTACTTGCAGTCAACAGAAATTTAAAATGTTTGCTTGCTCATTTAGAAAAACATTGGAATGTATTGAGACACATCAGGTACCTTGTAGCCAGCAAGTAGTAATGTTTAACTTGAAGCAGAAGTTGTGCTCTTAACATACCACATGCATAAATCCATTTAATACTTTCAGAATATTTACAATTTTTAGCACCTTTTCATAACCAAGTGCATGGAGGTACCAGTTTAGTGAATTTGCCCCAGGACAGGAGGTATATCAGAAGTCAACTTCAGGGGCTCTGGAGCTGGAGGACTTGGCCACCCTGCCTGCCTGGAGAATTCATGGTTAATAAACATGAGGTGCATTTTCCCTGCCCCACACACCTGGTAGGATAAGTGCATGCATATTTAATATATTTACTAAATAAGAATTATCACTCAGTGATCTCGTTTAATCATTTATTTTGAAAACATTCTACTTCTGCCAAGCTCCCCTTTGATTTTTGCATTTGTTTATTTTCTGATGGGGTTTATGTCTCTAAGACATTTAAGTGAAGTTCAACCACTAGAAAATTGCAGAGTAAGAAGAAGCCCAGAGACAAACTTTTCCAGCCTCATTTCTCACAACTTCTTAAAACTAAAAATAAATAAATAAAAATAAATGAGTTTTTAATTAAGTGGAACATATGAAGATATGCCAACAAATATATGTAAGTATATTTGTATAAATATATGTTGTTTTAAAAGCCACATATATTTCTACTTTTAAAAGAACTCAGCTAAGCTTGGTTGTGGTGGCTCATGCCTTTAAAACCAGCAGGTGTATCTCAGTGAGCTTGAGGCCAACCTGGTCTACAGAGTGAGTTTCAGGACAGCCAGAGCTGTACAAAGAAATCCTATCTTGAAAAACAAAAACAAAACAAAACAATTCAATTATGTTAAGGTAGATGTAGATATAGTGACTATATATATAATTTCTGTAAATATCAAATACTTATTAAGCCTAGAAAAAGGAAAATCATCTTTGTTTTTTCTTTTTTTAAACTGGAGAAAAGCTCTCCTTGGTAAGTCAAAAGTCACCAATACTATCTGTGGCTAGAGGTTAGAGAAAGAAAATAGCATAAACCCATGCTCCCTCTCAGTCCACTAAATGTATAGGAATATACTCTCAGATCTTCTTGTTGAGTTATCTCTCTAGCTTTGTTCTGAGTGTGATCTAAAAGAAGGGCAGAGTGTGCTGCCTGGATTACTCAGCTGTTGTGCCTTATGTGTGTCTCTTGGGAGTTGACTCGGGTGACCTCAAACAAGACACTGAATATTGTTTACAGGAAAACTGTTTTCAGTTGATGCTTCTTTATATGATTTATCTTTTTGATCTTTTTATAATTTTCACTTTTTTATTTTATAAAGATGTGTGTGTGTGTACATGTGTGTACCAAATGAATACAGATGTTCACTGAGGTCATACAAGGAGGTCACGTACCCTGGAAGTAGAATTCTAATAGGTGGATGTGGGCTGCTATGTTCTCTGCAAGAGCAGTGAGTGATCTAACTGTTTTCAGTGAGCCAACAGTTTTCACTCTTTTGAGTCTTTGACTGTCTGGTTTGTGAGTTTTTCTACAAGGAGACCCTAAGTCTCATGAACCTTGGCATTCTTTTTACTATTTGCTCAAGAGAGAGTGTGTGTGTGCCAGGATTTCTCAAGGGGGTTGTATGATTCTTCTAACTTTTGTTGCTTTCTTCACTGAGTACTGAAAGATGCCAGCATTGATGATACACTTACCCTAGAGTCATGTTCCCAATCACAGCCACGCCAAATTTTTTTTCAAAGTTACAGCCGTAGGATACTCCTGTTGCAATTACAGTCTGCAAAGTTCCAAATTGCCCAAATGTGAGGTGCTATTCAGATTCATACTTTGAAAACACCGCCATTGCCCCAAGCCTGCTTGCTGCCAAACCTGACTAACTGAACCTGATTTCTGATGTCCTCTTCGTAGAACTCCTCCCTGCAAGCTTTTCTCTGACCTCCTCATATACCCGACCCTAAATAAATAGATAAAAGTAATAAAATGGTCAAAAAAATTAATAACCTCTAGCCTAGACCTGGGTACCTCTTAAGAAGCCTCAAGGCAATTCTAATTTGCATGGGCATCACAGCTTAAGCTTGAAGGTCTTTTTATAGCCTGTCTATGGAGCTGTTGCTGCTTCTGCCTTGGAAAGAAAAAACACAGATAATGGGAAGGAACTGGTAAATTCTGATGAAGACAAATTCATACTATATGCTAAACCTATAATGGGAGATAGTGCCTGTCTCATGGCAACCTGGTGTACAGAAGGCTTTCTTTCCTTAAAACTAGATTATGAATGAAAATTTTTTGATGACAGTCAATACCATGATGAGTTCGATGGGGATAGGCACTGGAAGCTTGCTTCTGAAGCGCTGATTGATCTCTTTAACAATAAATACAATCACGAGAATGATCACAGATGTCACCAGGTCTGCAATGTTAGTCTTCTCAATTTGCGTGAAGACTGACTCCAGGACCTACCATTAGAAGCACAGATGCACTGAAGTCCTGTGTGAATTCATAATGCAAACACATTTCTCTCCAAACAGATTAAAGCAGATATGAAGACAAAAGACTGGCACATAGCCACAGCCTTTCTGTGTTCAGCGGCTGTGAACCATGAGCCCTCAACCTGCAGGGGCTCTCATGGAGACACAATGAGGGTGAATTAGCATAGCAGAAAACATTGCTTTGGGGATGTGTCTAAAAGAGCTTTAGCTAGTATCAAATTCTATGGGGTATTTTCATGGTTTTACAATGGATCTCCTCTACCCCTAGGTCTCATTGGCTTTTTGTTTGTTTTGTTTGCAGAGCTGGAAGTTGAATCCAAATCTAAGGTCTCACTCACACTATGCAATAATATGGTTTTTTATTTCATAGAATTTGCTACTGTTCTGTCCAAGGAGTCATTTCTAGTTTCTGAACATTTTTGTTTGTTTTTTAAGCACATCCTTTCACAATACAGACCTTCTCTGGGTCACATGGAAAATGCCTGTACTATGCAGAATCTACTTCTTGAAGAAGTATATCCACATGTCCAAGACAGCTCAAGCATACCCAAGTTGGATTTCATGCACACCCTAGTTCTGGAACACTTCTGCATTGGAGTGAGGTGCTGCCTCAGAATCCCAAAGACTATGCTCCAATAAGGACTGAAGATACCACCTGCTGGAAACCTCATAGGGTGCCACTGTTTTGTGCAGCATTGCTTACTAGGTCCCAACAGGCTAGGCCAAAACAAAATGGAGTCATTCGTGCTAAATGCTACACAACCAAGCTGATATTTCAAGGGAGCAGATTGATTCCAAACAATAGTTTTTCACCCCTAACAAAAGGATTACCTTTTTGTTAATAGTTTAATAGGATAGTTGTTTGTCTCTGCTTTAATCTGTACTAGAATGGGGTTTGGGAAGGAGAGTAGCTAGAAGCAACCTGTCATGAATCAGTCAGGTTTCTGTTTTGTTCTGTCTAATTCCCACCTTATCAAACTCACAATTATGCTATTTCTCAGTGGAGTTTGAGACCAAAGAAGACCATTTTTGAGGATAACAGAGAGAGGTGTCAGTGTCTAAAGTTCTGGTTAATGTCTCAAAATTAAAAAAATAAAGTTGATTAAAAAGGAGAAATTGAATATGTCTAAAACCTGTCTCCATATACATTTTAATCCTTTTTTAATACATAATATCTTAACTTGATGTTTAACTGTACTGAATTGCAGACATGGAATTTCATATACCTCTCTCTCTCTCTCTCTCTCTCTCTCTCTCTCTCTCTCTCTCTGTGTGTGTGTGTGTGTCAGGGGAGGGGACTGGCCTTGAACTTACAGAGGTCCACCTGCCCCTGTCTCCCATGTGTTGGAACTAAGACCACCATGCCTTGCTACTTTGGTATTGTTGAAATGACAGGAATACTTACTTTGAAAAGAGAGAATGGGTCACTATGTGCTGGAACACTCAGCTGCAGCATGAATTTCAGTTGAGAAACCAAAACATGAATGGCAGCAGCTGTGGTGAAGCCACTGATTAGGGACTCGGATAGATATATCACCACAAACCCTATCTGCAGAACTCCCAAGAGCAGCTGGAGAGAGAGGGACGGAAGTCTTTGTTAGTGTATTAGAGGTGCACATCAGCAAACCAAAGGCTCACACCTAAGTGCTTTAAAACATGAAGTGGGGCCCATAAAAACACTCCTTGGAGAAGTCAACGCCTCTGCCTCCTGGCACACCTACCATTCAGGATTGTCCTTGACCTTCTCTTCCATTCCTCACTGAACACATTGCATGGTGTTCAGTAGTACATAAGTCCCACGCCTCCAGAAGTATCAGACCCTTCAAGGACTTCCTTCTTTGCCTCCTCATTTTTAGGTGCAATATCTTTAGAAGACTCACCATGAGCCCTGAACAGCAAAATCTTACCTCCAACAGTCCTCACAATTTTTTTTAATTGGAGCATACATGGGTGAGTGCAACAATTTACTCAACTTGCTTAGGAAACATGTGACTAGGGCTAGCAAGATGGTTCAGAGGGTTAAAGTACTTCCTGCCAAGACAGGTGACCTGAGTTCAATCTCTGGGTTCATCATGGTGGAAGGAGATAACCAACTCCCAAAAGTTGTCCTATGAACCTAGCCCCCCACATAAATACATAGATGTAGAAAATAAATACATCACTATGTACTGCATGTTAAAAGCATAAGATTTTAGCCAGGGAGCAAAGGTGCTTACTGTCTCCAAAAGCATCATTGCATACAGTGAGTGTATTAAGTGGGTTCCACTTCCCCCAGACACTTGACATGTCTTCTACATCCATGTCTCCAAAATACAGACAGAATCGACATTAGGTTCCACTTTTTTACATTCAGAAATGTGTGAGAAACAAATGACCACAAAGTTTGTCAACAAGCTACACACTTGTGTCTTTACAAAATGACTTTTCTTTCTTTTAGAAATGATTTTAAGGGGGTTGGGGATTTAACTCAGTGGCAGGGCGCTGGCCCATTAAGCACAAGTCCCTGTGTTCTGTCCTCAGCTCGAAAAATTAAAAAAAAAAAGAAATAAGGGAAAAAAAAAGAAATGGTTTTAAGCAAAGATATCACTGGAATTTTAAGTAACATGTTAAGAAACCCGTGGCATTTGCACTGTCCGTGATGGTGCTGTCCCTGGAGATTGGAAATGAAGGTGCAGCCTCACTATAATCTTTGTCATGTTACTTCCCAAGTCTTTTATATGGATAGTTTAAAAAGCAGAGCACCATTTTTTCCCAACTAAATTATAGTTATTAAGGCATTAGAAAGAAAAACTTCCAAAGCTACTAGTGTCATTATATAGTTACTTTTGGTAATGACACTGATTCCAATATATTTTTATTGAATTAAGCATTTCATTCCTTACTGTGCATGCCTTCATCCTGCCACTTTTTCTTCTATCTAGATTGTGTTTATCTTTTTGTGTCTAGATCATGTTTAGCCTTTGGTTGTGGTTAATGACATTTCATAAATATTTGGGGAGTCTGGGAGGATCTGGGAGGAGTTAGGGGAGGGGAGAGAATAAAATCATACTTTATATACAATTCCCAGAGAATAAGTAAGAACGTTATTTAAAAATACTTCTAATGGTCCACACAATGGGGGCATGCAAACCAAAAGATGAGGAGGAGTCGCAGGAGGAGTAGATACAGAAAGGGACCAGTCAAGACAAACAGATTTTGGTAGAGAAATTACACTAGAATTGGGCTCACCTGAATGATTCCAGACAGAACAGTTACTGATGCAGCCACCATTATCTTCTCCTGATCCTGTGCATCCAGGGAATCGTTTGAGGACAATTCTGGAGCTGTATTGCCTCCCGAGGCCACTCTTGTGACTACAACTCCCACCATCATACTCAGAACTGGAAACGGACCTAGTTAACCAATGGTCGATGACACTGTCAGTATTGTGCCTCCCTACCCCTGAGTTGCCTTTCAACCACAAGATTACATAATACAAGCTACCGTGTATAATCAGCCTTACCCATAATTCTTTCAGAAAACCGTGAGTCTTCTGAATTTTGCGCAATTTGGAATTTACGGTGAGTTTCTAATAGGATTTATGAAGAGTGACTAAAGCCAGCATAAACTGGTCCAGTAATTGACTTACCCACAGATATGTGTCTAGAAGTGCCCAAGAAAAAGTAGGTTATGACGGGGAAAAAGGCTGCATACAACCCGTAGGAGGGAGGGATGTTGACCAGCAGAGCAAATGCTAAACCTGGAAAGACAATAGTCGGGTCTTTAGTTTTCATCAGGTTCTCCTAGTAGTTTAGATTGGGTGTTTAGCACATTAACTCAAAATGTGCCAAAGATATAAATACAAGAACTAAAACTAACATCATTAAAAGAATCTGAGTGTGAATCTTTGCAATCTTGGATCAGTCTCTCAGAAAGGCTACACACAACACAGGCAATCAAAGAATTGAAAATAAAAATGCTTCAGTGGGAACACAGATCAATGAAAGAGTTCCTGCCTAACATGTGGAGTGCTCTGGATTTAATCACAGCACTGGAGAAACAAAAGCAGACTCAAAGGATGCTCTCAGCAAAGTGAGAGCACTTGCCTAGCATGCAGATTACCTTAGTTTGAATCCACAGTACTGCAAAATAAAAATGTTTAGGGAACTAGGCTGCAGCTCAATGTAGTGTATTTTCCCTGGGCTTAATATATTCACCCTAATCACATTAAAGACACAGGAAATGGCTATAATGGGTCATGTTTTATGCTGGGCATGGTGGCACATGCTTGTAATCTTAGCATTGGGGAGGTGGAGGCTGATTAGGAGTTTAAGGCCAGCCTCAGCTATTTGAGACCTGTCTCAACCTCCCTTCCTCTCTCCAGTTTTTAAAAGAGAAAGTGAAATGATAACGCAGAGGGTGAAAAACAGCTGTTGGCAAATATATATCAGATGAATGTTTAGTGTCCGAATATACAAGTAACCCTTGCAGATCTACAATAAAAGACAGGGTCTCATAGTCTAAGGTGGCCTCAAACAAAAAGCTATCTAGTTTATAGAACCCCACTGCCTCTACCTCCTTGGTGCTGGAATAGCAGGCATGGAACCCAGCGCTTTGGGCATAATGGGCAATCAGTCTATCAACTGAGCCACATCTCCAGCCTTGGCAACCCACACTTTTAAAACAACAAGGAGAACTAGGGGTCTAGTTCAGTCATATGGTTCTTGCTTGGTATGTGTCAGGCCATAGTCTTGATCTCTCCAGTACCACCCAAAACAAAACAAAACAAAAGATGAAGGATTTGAAAACTTTTTTTCCCCAGAGACATGCAAAGGGGTAGTAAGCTCAAGAAAAGGACGGAGACTCAACAAACATCATTAGCTATCAGAGAAAAACAAATCAAAGCCATAGTGAGATGCTACTATTCACTTACTACAATAGCAAAGTAAAAAAAGATAGCAAGCAGTAAGGTGTGGAGGCATCTGAAGCCCCGTGCACTGCTAGGAGGAAATATGCAACAGTACATCTATACAAGGGGTTGAACACTGAGCTGCCATGGGAACCAGCATTTATACTCTGAGGGAAATATCCAAGCAATTTAAACATATTTTCACACAAAGAGCTGTACACAAGTGTTCATAAAAGCTCTATTGATCATTCCCTCTGAATAGAAATGACTCAAACATGCAATGAAATGTGGTATAACTCTCTGAGTAGAATATTGTCCTTGTTACAATAGGAATAAACTGGAAAGTATTATGCTAAGAGGTAAGAGTCAGATGCAAGGTGCCACATACAATTCCATCTGCACGAAATATCCAGACTAGGAGAATCCACAGACACAGAAAGTGTTAAGGCGAGGAGTGGAAGAAGGCGTGTGAGTGTCTACCAAAAAAAATTTGGTGTGTGTGTGTGTGTGTGTGTGTGTGTGTGTGTGTGTATGTGAAGGGTAGGAAGAAGAGAAGCTAGTGAAAATATGCTAGAATTAGTGATGCTAGATGCACAACCTGATAAACATACTGAAACCATGGAATAATACATATCAAAGATGATGTAGCGTGTTGGTAGGATGCAAGCCTAGCATTTGTGAAGCCTTGCTCTAGCACACACACACGTACACACATGAAAGAATTAAAAGGATGAATCTTGTGATATGTTAATTATTTATTTAATATAAAAGAAAAGGTAGAAGAAGAAAACAGAAAGCAATTACCTTGCAGTACAGCCACTAGCCCGGTGCTGATGCCAGAAACGATGTCACTCAAAAGCCATTCCTTTATTTTGTATGCTGGTAACCAAGATGCTATGGGGAACAAAGACAGGGCAATTTTCTTGGCCTTTTTTGAGGAGCAGCTGAAAACATTGAAAGCCACAGAGCAGTGAATTAATATCATATTTTAAGTTTGGTTCCTAAGAGTATGTAGAAAATTGGCAAAGATGACATCATTTTAAAGATGAAACTGGTGATTTAACTCCCACGAACAATCGCCTTTTTTGCCCCTGCCAAAAGCTTTGGTCACTACCAAACAAAGTTTTTTAAAAGGAAAATGCCAGCTTTTCTTTGGCTGTAACAGAATTTATGTACCACCCTGAGCTGAACTGTGCAGCATTTCAATAGCTAATTTGCCTGCTTCCATCGGTTAGTCTCTGACTTGGAAGGGCTGTGTTTGTGCTGCTGCTGAGATGGTGTGTTCCTTTTCCCATTTCACCTCAGGCAGGGAATAAGAGGTTTGGAAAGCCAAGACTGACAGATTCCTGGAGCTATGGACTAGAGCCAGAAAGGAAAGCATGAAAGCCAGAAAATTTAGGAGAAATTGAGCGTTTCTTTCTTCCTCATTCCAGTGCCGTAAGCGTCTCTTACCTACAACACCCTTTGAGATGATCCAGGAATGTCTTGTGGTGTCTGTCTGCCTTCTTGAACTCCTCGCCAAAAGTGTTTGAGGAATACACTGGTCTGGCCACTACATACTGGTTTCCTATGGCTTCGATCATTTTGCCTTCCCTGGTGACAGTGGGAAGACCTTTGAAACTATGTGGTGAACACTTCTTCTCGCCGTTAGCAGGTTAAAATGCCTGAAACCAAACAGAGTTTGCTTCTTAAATAACTCAGAGATAATGTGATGCAATTTACAGATGAGTGAGCTCCGAACTGAATGTTACCACCTTTTGAGATCAAAAGAGGCAGGATTAAGGGACCTAGGTCACGTTTTGCCATGTGATACCACTTTTTCCTTCAAAGAGCTGACACAGCTCCTTTGGGTAAGTAAGCAAGGATTTTCTGTTTTTATTTTTATTTGGAGATAGAGTCTAACTATGTAGCCCTGACTGGCTTGGAACTCGGTATGGAGACCAGGCTCACCTTAAACTCAAAGAGATCCACCTACTCTGCCTCCCAAATGCTGGGGTTCAAGGTGCACAGCCAAAAAGCAATAAATTAAGTTGATTTATTTACTAAGCAGTTCTCGAGAGTCTGTCTTAACCTTTTTTTCCTAGAGGTATTCCCAAAGATATGGTACTAGAACAGTGTGACAGACCAGTCTATTCATTTCCCTTCAATTCTAATGAAGGTTGTTCTAATTTACACAGCAGAGTCTTGTTTTTTTTAAATAAGACCTAAAAAATAGTTTTAATTTTTGAAAATCAAGTATATTGTTTAATTGTATTCCTATGGTTCCTGGGAGTCAAAGGAAACTATGTACAACAAAGAATTGCTTTATTTACATAGTTCATGAAAGACAAGTTTCTTTCTAAGGAAAGACTGTGAGCAACTGACTTAGCCTGCTTGAACCGGTTATATATTGAGACAGTGATACCCATGTTTCAAAAGACTGAAGATTGAGAATGCTTAAAAGTTTCAAGAACTATATTGATGTGTCTGACATGCTTCAGTCATTCACTACATGGTGGTTATTATTCTAACAGCTAACACTTCTGGGACTGGGGATATAGCTCAGTGTGGGAGACTTGCATATATGAAGCCATAGGTTCAATCCCTAGCACTACAGAATACAGAATAAGCAGACAAGTGAATAAATCAATCAAAAATAAAACAACATTTTTTATGTAAGTCAATGGTTCTCAACCTGTGGGTTGTGACTTCTTTGGCCAACCTCTAGCTCCAGAAATATTTATGATTCATAACAGTAGCAAAATTACAGTTAGAAAGTAACAACTAAATCATTTTGTGGTTGGGGATCCCCACAACATGAGGAAGCATTAGGAAAGTTGAGAACCACTGACATAAGGTATCAAACTTTGTATTCATGTCCCTATTTTGTTTCTATAATTTCAGATAAATTTATAACAAGGTTTATGTACATTTTCAGCTTAGTATTCACAGTTCTCTGAGGCATTGGCTGTTATTATTATCCTCCTCCTACAAATGAGAAAAGAATTATGTGCACTCTCACCTACCACAATCTAAGTGTCTTTTCTTCATATAGCTAGCCACGTCAAAAATGGGACCTCCATTTTCAGACGTTTCTATTTCTTCTGCGACATTCAGTCTATTGTCCAATACAAACACGAGTGAAGGACATTCTGCTGGTTTTTCCCTCCTAATCTTGGTTCTGCGTACCTACCCAGGAGACCCGGTTTTGTTCTCAGACTTAAATCCCAGTGATTAACAATTATCTCGTGCTAGATTGCATCTTGTTACATTGTGCTCCCTTCTACCAGAGTCTTTCCGGTGTTTGTGGCTTCACATTCTAACCAGAGACTGACTTCAATTCTTGGTCTCTATTTCCCTCTCTTTGATCACCCACTTTTTTTTCCCAGGACAGTTTCCTGACATCCTTAACTTTCCCTGTGAACTGGCCTCTGCTAGAGTGTGCTTCTTTCTCTCGCCCACTGCATCTTGGATTTTACTGTGACTTTTAGTTTTCTTTCTGGGTCTCCCCTCTCAGTCTGTTGTCGCTGGTCTTTATCCCCTCTTTCATCTTTTCCGCCTCACTTCCAAGCTTCCTACTCTCCTGGCTGTATAGTACTCCACATCGGAACTTGCTCACGAAATGGATTTCACTTGCTCTTTGCCCTAAAAAGCATGGGTTTTGTTTGGTCTCTTGGCCAGTTGCCAACCCTGTGCCTGGGACATTAGCTCTTAAAATCAGTCCGTGGTCAGTGACTTCTGATGCCAGTGATTGTCTGACAAAGGCTACCTAGAGTGAGGGTTCCAGGGTAGTCAGCCTTGAGAGGAGGGAGACTTGAGATGGCACTTCTGCTGTACATGGCTATGAATGCATGGGGGTGGGAGAATATCTCACTGTTTGGTTGCTCTACTCACATTTCCTGCTGAGGCATTCACAGAAACTTTTCAGTTTTCTTCCCTATAGAAAACCCTGACAGTGTGTCTTTTCTCCTTTGGGCTATTATATTTTCTTTCTGTTAAACCAAGATTTTATTTATCTATTCATTCATTCACTCATTCATTCATTCATTCATTCATTCATTTCTGTCAGTGACAGCAATGGCAGATATAACTTCTTATCTAGCCCCTTCCTGAGATTACCCAGCTGGCTCTTTAACACCCCTCCTTCTTGCAGATAAATCAAGAGCCTGAACTCTGGCCCTCTCGCCGCTCTGCGCAGTGGAGACAGCTTCCTCCTCACAGAGTGAGTGGTGGCAAGAGTATGCTCAAGTTGCAAGAATCAGGGAGGCTTAAGAAATCTGCCCAGACCTATGAGATCTTGAGAAGCAGACCCTTTCCCTGCTGCTCTGACAGAACGCTGCTGCTTCACACCCAGGTAACAAACGCCATGAACCTGTAGTCAATCATCCGGACGCACCTCAGCTGAACGGGCTCCCGACAGTCAGGAGTACATGTCACTCATCATGTCTGCGCTTCTTGGGAGCAGATTACTTTAGTTAAGAATTCAAATGATTTTATTAACTTGTTTTTCACTCACATGGTTCACTTTTCTTTCCAGAAATTCTTGGGGAGAAATTATGTTCCGTTTCTGGAATCTGGAATTCCAGTTTCAAATATCACACTAACACTAATGGATTTTCAGACTTTGTTTTACCTTTGTGGTTCGATTCTCTTTGAACTCCTTAAAGAGTCAATGACTTTAGGTACCTAGAATTCATTCTTGGGGTACTTGGCTCCCAGTAATCTTGAAACTTTGAGCTTTATTTGTAAACGTTCCCATTTTTATTTACTTTCCCAAGCTGTATACTTTAAAATTCGATTTGGCCTTTATGTAATTATTAATCTATTATCTATTAATGTACATAGATAAACATATACATATATGCATATTTATATCTTGTGCCAAATAACTCACATTTATCATTCTCTGCTTTTTTAAAAAAACATTTTTAGCAAAAATTTAATTCTAGAGTTCACCTCTAAGGTCCAGTTTCTCAATTGAGCTATCCTAGTGTATTAATAGCATTTTGATAACTCCAGGAATTTTCATGTACATACATTCCTTCCCCATCCCTCTGAGTTTTATCTGATTATGACCAGTTTTATCTCTAGTCACCTGGGAGCCTCCACTGTGCCTGCCCGGCTCTGCAGAGGGTGCCCTATTGCTCTGATTTTTCCAGCTCAGCATTTATCTAGTATTCTGGCCCCAGAGCTCTAGCCTTCCTGCTGGGAAGCAATGCATCTGAACGGGTGATTCTTCCAGCAGTGCTAGCAGCTTTATGTAATTGAACCTAGGGACACGTGCTGTTCCTCTTACACAAAGGAACTCTGAAGAGCTTCTCAAGCTAAGGATGGTGTTTGAGGAGACATCGCCCAAAGGGCACTCTGCCTGGAATAAGTGGAAACACTGTTCCTCTCATGGCTCTTGAGACACCCCTACGCCAGTAGGGGAAACCCAGAGGTGAGGCAGTTTTATTCTGTGGATTAGTCTCTCCAGAAGAGGATTACACAGTGTTTGGAAACCTGCAACTGTGGAGTGTAAAAGGGAAGGGAGAGCAAACAGAACGCTCGCTTCAGTGAGCACAATAACCAAGGAGAATCCCAGTTAGCTGCTAGACAGTGTTCATTATTAAGGGCACACAAAGGCTCTTATTCCGGTCAGTGTGAGGCTGGATGGACTCAGGGAATGATAATGACAGTGTCAAAGAGGTCAAGTGTTAGCCACGAGTAGCTGAGAGGAGATAGAGGAAAGCAAAGCAGAGATGTTAGGTGGGCAAGTCTTTCCCATTAAAAGCCATGATCCTCTTGGCTCTCATAAATTGTTGAAGCACAGAAGGTCACTCATCTATGCCACTGACACACACACGAGCTATTTCTTTGGGAGACATAAATACACAGCCACTATTATGGAAACATTTTTCCCTGCCCTGCCGTGATGAGTGCTTCAAGGCCATTTTAGCATCCCACAAACACTTCCAAGAGTGTTTAGAAGTCAGAATCATTCCATGGAAACAGGGTAACATGACTAGCATGAGGAACATGAGGGTGTGGAGGCAGTTTCTCCATGTGCCTAAGAAAAACCGCTAAGGGACATACATGTTTGTTATTTTCTGCTTAGGTCATGTTTAAGTGGATAACTCTATCACAGGTCAGTGTCCATAGTGAGTGTAAGAATGCACAACACAGGCTTTGCATTGCTAGTTTAAGAGGTTTGTTTATACATTGTGGTCTTCATCTCTGCGGAGCTCAGGTCAAGTTTAGCTTGATTTTAGTTTAGACGACAAACTGTTTTCTATCAATTCCATCCATTATATTGCCCATCATGCGGGGGCTAAGGGGGGAGGGACCAAGCCTAATTTAGGAAGCACACAGAAAGAGTGAAATGTGTCAGCCATGGTGGTACATGCCAATAATTCCATCACTAGGGAGGTTCAGGCAAGGGAATCAGGGGTCTGAAGCCAGCTTGCTTCAAACAAAACAGTGAGAATTTGGCAGGCAAGTGTGCCTGGCTTCAGGTCTTTGCTGTTGATGAACTGGGTTTCCAACCTTAGTTTTCTTAATTTTAGAATGAAGAAGTTATTTATCTTTCTGGTAGACTGTTCTCTAAGGTCAGATAAGGCACAGAAAATTCTTGGCCTTGACTTTCTAGGTTACACCTTCCATCTGAGTTTTATATGGACAGTGCAGATCCAATTTACAACTGTGTTTATGCAACAAAGCCAACCAAGACCTGTTGGAAACATAGTGTGGTGGTTTGAAAGAAAATGGCCCCAAGGGCTCATAGGGAGCAGCACTATTAGGAGGTGTGGCCTTGTTGGAGAAGTGTGTCACTGGGGGTAGTGGGCTTTAAGGTCTCAGATGCTCCAGTCAGTCTCAGCATGTTACTGTTTCTTCCATCTGCCTGCTGATCTGGATGTAGAACTCTCAGGTTCTTCTCCAGCACCATGTCTGCCTGCATGCTGTCATAATGATAATGGACTAAACCTCTGAACTGTAAGCCAGCCCAATTAAATATTTTCTTTATAAGAGTTGCTGTGGTCATGGTAACTCTTCACAGCACTAGAAACCCCAACTAAGACGCATAGTAATGCTGCCAACTTTTCTATGGCTTTCACGTTCACTATGAGTTTATTTCCATAAAGGTAGCAGTTTCTCACTCTCACCAAAGTTTAAAACCATTTTTAAAGAATCTATCTAAACTTCTTAGGTCTGGGAGACATTTTATATTTGGGCTTTTACTTATCGTACAAACTGTCTTCTCCTCCTTTGTCACAAGTACAGTCGTAAGTCCCTAAAACACCATGAAATTCAGCATGCTATGTCTTTGTCCACATTGTTTTCTTTATCTGTGATGTTTTCCAAAACCTGCCAAGTTCCTACTCATCCTTAAAATTTTGAACTGCCCCTGCCATAAATTCCTTTCTTCATCCCTTCAACAGGCATTGATTGACCTGTAGCCTGTCAGGAACTCAGCAATACATGATAAAAGGAAGCTGCAAAGCTTTCTGAGATCTCTCAGCTGAAGTTAGCCATTTCCTTCCTGAAAGTACCCTGAACATTTTTCTATTCCTATCATACAATACTATCATGACTTTTTATGGTTTTCTCCCCTAAAAGACTGAGCTTCCTAAGAGAAAATCTCAAATCTTGGTTTTTTGTTTTGTTTCATTTTACTTTTGTAAAGTCCTTTAATGTAGTAAAAATGTAAGAAGATTTTCTGAAGTGAAGTAAAATACGAGCAAAATGTTTTACACATACTTGATGTAGCCTTAACACTCGAGTTTACATACATAAAATGATTGAGACAGTTGATAATGAAAGAATGATTTTGAATATGAGTTGGAACTGAGGAACATTTAACTTATATGTGCTTCTTGAGTTATACCTTAGGTATATCACCCCATTCCTTGTAAGGGATGATGAGAAAGAAATATGGACTTATCAGAGATATTGAGGAATAGGATGGGGGAGGGACTTTCACAATGTTTCTGAAAATGTAAATTAGTGCAGCAATTGTGGAAGCAGTATTGAGGCTCTGAAAACAATTAAACATGTATCTAGCACATTATGTACCTGACCACTCCTGGGTTTATACATTAATGAATCTCAGCCAACACACAACAGAAATACCTGTATCCCTATGTTTATTACTGCACTATTCCAGTAACTGAGTTAGCAATGAATCTAGGTGTCTGACAGCAGATGAATAGACAATGCATACATACAAGTTTTATTCAACCATAAAGAAGAACAAAATTATGCAGTTTTCAGGAAACTGAGTGACCCCAGAGGTCATCACTTTAACTAAAAATGCCAGACTCAGAAAGATGGCTTGACTTTTATTTATGCTGTCTTAGATGAAAGTAGGAGGGGACTGTTTGGGAAGAAGGAGGGAACCAGTGGGAGGTGGGCAACAGAGTGGTGCAGAAGAATATGACAGAAATATTTGATACAAATGTATTAAAATGTCATAATGAAGTCCACTGTGCCATACAATGAATACGAGCCTTAGAACAGGTGGACAGTGAGAGACCAAAAATCCTCAGAGAAGACTTTGTTGACCCAAAGGAAAAATCATTAGAGACACACTGGAAGATATGATGACAAGTTTTAAACTAGTAGGTTCAGAGGACAGTAAAGAGAACCCCTAGCCATTCCCATAAAGACTGTGGTTTTCTGAGCACTTTCAATTCCTACATGCAGACAAGATAGGTATTGTTATTGCCAATTCACATGCAGAAACTGAGCTGAGAGAAAGAAAATGGCTTTTCTGACTTTTGCTAGCAAGTGACAGAGCCAGGGACAAAAAGCCAGGTTTTGTGATGACAGACTCACTGCCCTGCGTATTGTTCCCTGTGTGTTAACGTGGGAGCATGCCAACCCTGCCCTGGAAAGAGAAGACACGAGCCAGGAGCATAGATCTCCAGGAGAGCATGCCTGTCCTTGAATACAGAGCCCCTGCTCTCATTGTCACGCACACAAAATTGAGTCAAGGCAGCCTGAGACTCCATCTTGAAGTCACTTGGTTTGTCTCAATCTTTGGACCTTAGCAAAATGAAACCAAGGCCAGGGGAAGCTTTTCTTTTTCTCTCTATTTGGAGAAACAAAATCTTTGTTGTAGACAAATGTTAGACTATGTCATTGCAAATTTATTCTAGTAACTTAAAAATGTCCATTATATCCATAGTGGTGCATGCCTTTAATCCCAGCACTTGGGAGGCAGAGGCAGGTGGATCTTTGTGAGTTCAAGGCCAGCCTGGACTTCATAGTGAATTTGAGATCAGCTTGGGTTGCACGGTGAGACCCTATCTCAAAAAACCCACCAGCCAACGAGAATATTGTAAATAAAATTTCCTGACACTTAATGAATAGAATCTAGTTAGCATTGATCATTGATAGAATAGGCACCCTGTATGAGCTTATAATAGTCATGGCATCGGATACTCAACTTCTGTCAATGGCATTCTCTCTCACCCCCACCCATCTCCTTTTACTCTGTCCTTGTTGCTGTTCCCTTTCCTCTTTTTCTCCTTTGCTCTAGTGTTGGACTTTGTCGGGTGTCTGGAAGATAAAGCTCTCATGTCTGGGACAAGTTGCCTGTCGAAATCTCTTCTCACAGCTGATTCTACCTCCTGTTGACAACTTTTCCTAGAAGCTTGCTGTGTTTGCCAGCCTTTCAGAGCAGATAGCCTACCTATAAAACCCAGTTTAGGTGAATAATTAGAATTATCTGAACAAATAAAGACAAAACCCACTTCTATCTTTGAAAAGTCTATTTAAGTAGTAACAATGCACACAAACATTTACTTGGTAACTTAGGACTCCTGAAATATTGAATTCACATTGCTAGTTCTCTGGACACATTTTCAGTCTATTAGTGAAATCACTCAAAATATTCATGATTAGAGACTCAAGATTATAACAGTAACTTTTAAATAAAATAGGGCATGTTAAGCAAAAATATTTTTGAAGCAAATCTGTTTGAATACAATGGTCATTAAGTTTAGTTCCTACCTGGATAGACTCAGTGAGGAGCTTCAGCAACAGTGGAAGCAGTCATGCTCTAGGAGACAGTGTGCATCTAGTTGGGTCTATAGGCTTTGAATGCATCCATGTGTACTAAGATGTCTATATATAGGTTATATAAAGCGGTGGGCAAATTACCTTTCTGTCAGCTTTAATAATTAACTTTCATTAACTTTTACAACAATGGAAAGACTCCAATATGGTCTTGACCTTTGAGACGCTGATCAGCAGAAGTGATGATGACAACAGCTTCCTCGAGTTCCTGGTGAGATTAAACCACCCACTGCACTTGTGTGTGTGTGTGGCAGAGAGATTTCTTTGGTTTGCAGAGATTTGCACAACCATGTTTTTAAAAAAAACTTCACGGTGTTATCTCCCTGACATTTCACCTACCAGTTGAGATGGGAGCTCAGGGGTGTTGTTTCTTGGCTGGGTGACTCCACAAAACTTAGTAGCTGCAGAAGACGTGTGTACAAGTTAACTCCTGGTGCCATAAAGGCCCTCGCTAGGAAGGCTCTGTTGACTCCAGGCAACCGTCCTGTGGTTTGTGGTTTGATTTCTGATCCCGTCACTGCTCTTGCTAAAAGCACTAATCCCTCTGTTTTTAAGTCAATAAGTATTTTCAGCACTCTTCTTGTTTAACCTTTTAGCCTTTGACCTTCACAATCTCCTCTTTAAAAGGTTCACTTGTGTTTCTATCTGACTTCGTTTTCCACCTTACTTTTTGTAGCCAACTACTTGCGTACCCTGTTTCTCCTCCAGCATTCCCAGCTTCTATTCTGAACTCTGTTATCTTTCTCTCCTTTTTTGCACAAAGAAAAGTTCCATATCCCCAGTGGCCCTCAGATTTCTAAGTCCATCCAGACTTGCTCAGGATCTCTACAGGACTACCTGACGGCGTCTAGACCTGGTACACCCAAGTCTGAGCCCTTGATTTTCCCTCTCAAATCTGCTCCAACTCTGTTTTCCATTTTAGAAAGAACACGACCTTCTGCTCATGTCAGAAATCTGGGACCATTTTCTTTTGTAGTCTGTCCATCTCCAGCCACATCAACTGCTTAGTCGTCCCTCTGCCAATACAAAGCCACCATTTTACTTCATCATCTCCCAAGCTGTCAACACCTTTTGCAAGAGCCCCTTGCTGACTTCTTAGCCCCCGCTTTCCCTACGCACTGGTCAGAATGAAATTTTCATGCTAGCCTCTTCATGGAGCTTATGATTATACTTGGAGTTAAAGACCTCCAAAGTCTCTCACAGGGTCCTCCTGCCCAGATCCCCACCTCACCTGACACTCTAGTGTCTCCTCTAAACCTACCATAGTGGCCTTTGCTGGTCCCCTGAGTTTGTAAGTTCCTTTCTGATATCACACCTCTGCTTTAAATACACTCCTTCATTTTCTGTCTGTCTTGTTATCTGACTTCTCCCTTCTTCAGAGAGAGCCTGCTTCCCTTCCTGATTTCAACAAACCCCTCATGGCTTTCTCTCCTAGTATCTTAAAAGAATAGCATTATAATTTAAATATACACACTTATATACTTCCATGATGTTTGACTCTTTTGTCACAATGACAACTTCAAGCATGGATGGGTTCTTTCTGGGTACCACTGCATCTCCAGCACCCATGATGAATCTCTTTCAGAATAACTACAGTTACTGAATGAGTTATATTGGATACATTCAGGTCTAAAAGAATAGGAAGGCTGCTGAAGTTTATTGTAAGCTAATCTAACCCGTGTTTAAAATCTGGCTCATACAATGTACTTACTAAGAAACTGAATTAGCTAAAGTACTATTTATCTCTTTATTTTATTTCATTTTATTTTTTAAGATAGTGTCTTGCTGTGTGTGTTACTTGTCTGGACCTGGCTATATAGACTGGTCTAACTTTAACTTCACAGAAGTCTGCCTACATCTGCCTCCTGGGATTAAAGGTTTTTGCCTCCTTGTCCAGCTAGCTTGTGATTTTATTAATAATAACTAACATTCATTGAGTTTCTACTATGAGCCCTAAACAGTGTAATTGTATTTTGGGTTTGCAATTGGGTCTGTCTCATTTACTTAGAAGAATCAACCACAACACAGTATTTTAATTCATATTCCAGTTATAAATGAGTATATTAATTCATATTCCAGTTATAAATAAGTATACTGAGATTTGATGTAAGTGGTGGAACCAGGTCACGTATCCCTGTCACTTCTTTAACAATTATATAATTGCTTTTGATTACTTTAAGAAATGTGAGCCTCATTTGCTCAGAGTACTGTGCCCTGATCAAATTGTATGTTTAGGTTTGGGTGCTGAAAGAATTGGAAATGTTGTACTTAAAAATAGAATCTTAGAACTATTGATCAGAACTAAAATAGTTCATCTTTACAACAAATGAGAGAGTTTGTGACAGGTGAATGCAAACTGAGCAAAGATAAATGAATGGCATGTCTGTTATGTCTCACATAACCAACTAAAGATTTTAATAGAAACATTCCATTGAGACTTGTAACAAAAGCTTCAAAGATTAATGGTGCTTAACCATATCTATAGACACAAGAAATCTAGAAAGGAAATTGCAGACTGTCTTTAATGATAAACAAATTTGATGAAAAATATAGTATAAACTATATCTTCATGGATGTGAAGGCTCAATATCATAGAGTCTTATTTAAATCAGGTGCTATAATAAGATAATAATAATTTAATAATTTTTTAAAAACCTACAAACTGGATAAACTTGCCCCAAAACTTGTATGGTAACACAAAAGGCTAAGGAAGGATAAGGCAAGCTGGAAGTAGAAAAAAATTTGAGAGACTTAATTTGCATGATATACATATTTTGTTATTAATTGATAAAGGGAGCTTAGCTTACCGTGGGTACTGTTGTCACTGGGCAGGTGGTCCTGGGTTATATCGAAAAAGTAGCTGAACTTGAGGCCAGAGGCACCAGTAAGCATTTTGTTTTAGTTTTGACCTCCAGGTTCCTGCCCTAACTTTCTTCAGTGATAGATTGTATTCGAAGTTGAAATACGCTCCTTCCAAATCAAAAGTAAAATAAAGTGCATTTTAAAAATAATTTTTAAAAATATGTAGTAATTATCAGAACGCTTATTCGTATAAATGTTTGTATAAATATGAGAATATTTATTTGTGACATGGAAGATATTTAAACCAGTGGGAGCTGACCAGAAGTCTTAGAAGCACACATGGAAACTACTTATGATAAAGGTTACATGATGGTAACAAAGGAACCCACTTAGAAAAGTCCAGTTCGGATCTCCTAATATTCAGGAGTTAGAGGCAGGAGGATGGTGGGTTTGAAGACTGTCAGAGCTATATAGCATGGCCCTGTGTCAAAACTGTTTTTCTTTTTAGATCTCATTTTTGCATCATACTTAACAAAAATTAAGTTAACTAAAATTCAAAATACAAAAAGTAGGAAAATTAACTTTTAAATGGGTAAATAATATACCATTATAATCTTAAGCACCTAGTAAAAGTATACATAGCTCTCTCTTTTCTTTTTTGAGACAGCGTTTATTTCTCTCTCTTTCTCTCTTGGTTTTTGAGATAGGGTTTCTCTGTGTAGCCCTAATTATCTGGAACGCACTCTATAGACCAGGATGACCTCGAATTCAGAGATTCATCTGCCTTTGTCTCCCAAGTGCTTGGATTAAAGGTGTGAACCACCACTGTCCATCTAAAATATGCATAATTTAAAGGAAAAGGTGGTTAAATACAACATCATTAAGATTAAATCATGAAAGACAATATAGTAAAAGTGAAGAGAAGTTCCAGACTGGAGATGCAATTGGTTCCATCTCAATCTCTAAAAAAAGATTTATTATTATTATTATTTGTAGAGGGGTATTTTGGCTTCATATGTCTATGCACTACACATGTGCCCAGAAGAGGGTGGCAGGACTCCTGGAACTGGAGTTGCAGATGGTTGTGAGCTACCACAGGGGCTCTAGGAATCAAATCCAGGTCTTCTGCAAGTGCTTTTAACCACCGAGCCATTTCTTTAGGCCCTCTAATTAAATCTTAAAAAGAATTAGTACCAATAGAAAAGAACTATTAAAACTCAGTAAGACAATAACCAGACTTCACAGAAAATGTGAAATGCTAGTTAACATATAAGAACAACCTCAATTACACTGAAAATCAAGGAAATGTAAATTAAAACCACAATGAAAAAATTTTACACATAGTGGCAATAGCAGCAGGGGTTTATCTGTATTTAAGTAGGGCATGAGGAAAAATAAAAGCACAGTTTCTAGTACAAAATTAGCTAGAGGGCCTTTAAAGAGAGCCTTGGAAATCATTGAAGAGTTCTTAAACTTAATCTTTATTTGTTTTGTGATAAGTTTGCTTTACTTGTCAGACACTATGAGCAAAATGCTTGTCTAGGGTGTATCTTGGTGATAGGACACTTGCTTAGAGGCCTGCTTTCAAGTCCTCAAGACCAAATAAACAAAATGAACAAAATCAAAACCCAAATGGCCGATAATGTCATTAGGGCTATAGAGTTATAACAGCTCTCATGCTACTTCATGGGAGTAAACACAGCCATCATTTCCATAACAGCTTCAAACTATCTCATCAAATTGAAGCTACATTTATCTAAGACTTAGGAAATTCCACGTTTAAGTGTATATCCTTCTGCTTACATATGTTTCAGAATGTTCAGAGCTGTATTAGCAAAAAGATAACAAAAGAAATAGCCTAGACAACATAAATTATACAGTGAATAAAGAAGTCATGCTTTTAAGAAACAACAAAGCAAAATGCTTTGTTCCCAAGTTGACATTCCATACAGCCATAAAAGTAACATATTGCAGTGTTTCACAAACTTAGTTCACAAACATAAATCATGTGAAAAGTGATTAAAGAATTAATGCAACAAACTGTTTATAGAAGGCTAAAAACATACAAAATTGGAATAGGTGGGGGTTCTATTTTTAGCTTTAAGGAATCTCTGTGCTCTTTTCCATAATGTTTGTACCAATTTCCACGATTTCTATGCCAGCTGCAATAGAGGGTTTGTATCTAGAGGAAATGAAAGCAGTATGTAATCATCGCCGTCCTCCCACATCCACTGTGTCTCTATCACAGCAGCCAAGACATAGAGACATGTTCCCACTGGCAAATGAATGGATAAGGAAAGTGTGGAATATATACACACTGAATACTGGTCACTCATAACGGCTCAAAAAGTCTGGTCACTTGCAAGAATATAGATGATTCTGGAGGGCATTATGTTTAGCAAAACCAGCCAAGCACACATAAACAAATACAGTATGCTTCACTTGATGTGGAATAAAAAAAAAGTTGAGCTTTTGTGGAGTAAAAACATTGAACTCATGAACACAGCATAAGGAGGATTGCTGGGGTCTGAGCATGGGGGAAGAATGTTGTTGGTTCATAGATACAAACTTCATGCTATAAAATGAATATGTCTTGAAGCTCTAATATACATAATCATGGCTACTGCTAACAATAACATACTTAAAATTTGCCGAGAGTAGTAGATCTTGAGTGTTTTCATCACACACACACACACACGAGAGAGAGAGAGAGAGAGAGAGAGAGAGAGAGAGAGAGAGAGAGAGAGAGAGAGGGGGGGCAGAGGAACAAGAAAGCTGGACATAGAGTTGCATGCCTGTAATAGCAGCACTTAGGAGGCTTAGGCAGGAAGCCAGTCTGTACTAAATATTAAGACACTTTCAGAGAGACAGAAACAGAGTGGAGATTAAACAGAAAAAATGCTTATGATCCATAGATATGCATATATATGCAATGAGAATATAAAAAACAAGATTGTGATTGTCTTTGAGAGGATGAGGCTGAATAGGACTAAGAAGTAGGTTTAACTTTTTTTTCTACTGCAGATTTGCTTAAAAATATTGAAGTGTACATTAATTTTCTAAGGCTAACAGTACAAAGTTCCACTGATATGAGAGTCCCCTCTGTATGCTGTGATTAATAATGAACTGCTTTGAGCCCATGGCAGGGCAGAACAGAACTAGGCGGGGAAAACTGAACTAAATGCTAGGAGAAAGAAGGCAGAGTCAGAGAGACACCATGTAGCCCCACCGAAGACAGAAGCCGGAACATTTCCTGGTAAGCCACAGTCTCAAGGCAAAATACAGATTAATTGAGATGAGTTAGTTTAAGATATGAGTTAGCTAGAAATATGTTTAAGCTATTAGCCAAGCAGTATTTCAAATAATATGGTTTCTGTGTGATTATTTTGGGAGTCTGGACCACCGGGAAACAAACAAGCAGCCCCCCACAACATACCATGAAACATTAACACCCCTAACACTAACAAAAAAGGTATTTTCTATCATTTCTGAGAGCCAGAGAGTCAAAACCAAGGTGTTAGCAGGGTCGTGTTGCTGTAGACACTGGCCAGGTACTTCTCTGCCTCCTCCTACCTTCCAGTGAAGGTCTTCTGTCTCTTTTCCCCATCTGGCAGCATCATTCCAGTCTCTGCCTGTCTTCACATGTTGTTTCCATTATGTGTCTCCATCTTTTCCCCTTATAAAAAAAGATATTAGTTACTTTGGATCAAGAGCCCTTTCTACTCTGGTAGGAGTTTATCTTGATTACATCTGCAAGAGCCCCTTTTCCAAACAAGGTCTACCTTGAAGTTCTGTGAAGTTCTCAGCATCTTTTTCAGAGATGTGTATCAGTCCATAGAAAGATGTAATTTACAAGCAGTGAAACATGTCAATTTTGAATGTAAATTTTAATGGTCTTTCACTGATCACATGGCAACTGCTGCCCACTTGATCTGAAGTAACACAGATTTATAGTCTTATACTTCTGTAGGTTGCAAGTCTTTCATGAGTCCTACTAGACAAAAATCAGTGTCCCACAAGGCTGTGTTCCTTGCTGGCAGCTCTGCAGGAGACTCTATTACCTTGTTTACCTTGTTTTTTCTCATCTAATGGCTACCTGCATTCCTTGGCTACAACTCTCATTTTCAAAGCTGGCAGCATTGTATCTTCTGCTCTTTCTTCTGATGTCAATCTCCATTGCCTATGGTTGTAAGAGTCTCTCTCCTCTCTCTCTCTCTCTCTCTCTCTCTCTCTCTCTCTCTCTCTCTCTCTCTCTCCTCTCTCTCTCTATCCCTCCCTCTCTCCCTCTCTCTCCTTTTCACTCAGATAATTTCACCATCTCAAGTCTTTACCCTTAATCACATTCATAAAGCTTTTTTCTGCTATATAAAAATGACATATTCACAGGTTTGGCATATTAGGACATGATTAGCTTTAGAAACTGTTATTCAGACTAGCAACTCAAGGAACATCCACCCAATCACAGTGGAGAACATCTCCATCCTACCTGTAAATGAGATCATACCCTTTCTCAGCCAATCCAAGTCAACTCCCAGAGGCAATCTCCATTCTGATTTCATCGTAAATTTGATAAGTTGACTCACTCTAGATCTTTATATAAGCGGGGGATACAGAGTGTTCTCTTGTGTTCTCTTGTTAGTGTCTCATAGTTTAATATTTTGCAGTTCTCTTATATTGTTGTCTACTGTTTTTTATTGTTGTGTAATATTCCATTGTATAAATTTAGTAAAATTTGCTCATAATTCTCTTGTTGATGATTCTGTGGGTTGTTTCTAACTTGAGACTGTTATGAACATTTTCATACAATGTTTTGTGAATACATGTTTAATATCTCTGTATTTCTGTGAGGCTATAAGACAGAAATGTGTAACTGTAAAACTTTGGAGTAGTTTCAGAAAAGTAGTCTTATTTAACATGAATCTCATCATCGTCGCTGAAGAACCTCTTTTGTTCCTCATCTTGCCAACAGTTGGTATATCAATTTTCAATTTTGGACATTATAATGGAAGTTAATTTCTTTAAAAAAGGAGCAAAATTTTGGAGCCACCTTAAAGTAATGACATTCACCCTTACTGGTGACTTCCCCAAATATCTTAGGAAATAAAATCTTTTTTCTCCTGCCAAATATTGTCCTTGGAATAGTATGATGCCTTTAATAGTTCTCTTGGTCACTTGCTAGTCTATTTCTTGAAGATGGTCAGTGTTCTTGTGTGCATGTGCATTTGTATGTGTGTATGTATATATGGTGTGTGTGTGTGTGTGTGTGTGTGTGTGTGTGTGTGTGTGATGGGGCTACTTGCTCATGTCAAAGCTAAAAATTAACATCAAGACATCTCAATCATTCCTTCACCTTACTTTTTAGATAGGTTTCTCAGTTAACTCAGAGCTCACCATTTAGGCTATGTTGGATGGCTAGTGAGCCCCTGGGGTCTGCCTATCTCCATCCACCTTTCTTTTCCCCATTAATTAGTAGTGTTGTGGCTACAGACACATGCTTCAATGCTGGCTTTTAAATGAGTGCTGGCCAACCCCAGGTCCTCATGCTTGTGCAGTACGTACTTTGACCACTAAATCACCTCCCTATACCATGTTTTTATTTTTCTATCTCAAGTGCCTAGCACAATGCTGAGCATGTATCCAGTGTTCAAAATTGATCTCTTTCTTTCAATAGAAAAGTCAAAAAAAAAAAAGAAAGAAAAAGAAAAGTCACACTTTCATGGTTGTGCTGAAACCTCAATTCTAGACCATTTACAAATTTGGAGTGAGATAAAAGTCCATTTTTATTTTGTTCTTTGCTAATAGTAGAAAAGATTTGCTTAATTTAAGAAGACAACTAACTTGTTCTCACAAACCGTCAAGTTTTCTATCCACAGGGTTGTTCAGAAGCCATATCCCAGGACTTGGTGCAAGGCTGAGAGGCAAGCTTTCATATTTAGTAACAGGCATTGTTATATTCATTGGCTCT